>NC_054534.1:102805431-103405431 GCF_017654505.1 Polyodon spathula | reverse complement strand
TTTTCAGGTTCCCCGTTTTCAGTCTGCAGGGTTAACCCCATCGGCATCGTCAGGAAAAAAGTGTCTCATCATTGACTTGTCAGCACCACAGGGATCAAGCACCAGTAGCATCAACTCGCTCATTCCTCACGATCAGTTTTCTCTACAGTACATTACCATCTCAGATGTAATTCATTCAATTAAATTAGCAGGTCGTGCTTTGTGGTTAGCAAAAGCAGATATATCAGATGCATTTAAAGTAATGCCAATCCATCCCTCTGTTCGTCACGCAGTTTGGGACATGCTGGGAAGAAAAATATTATTTTTCTGCACAATTAAATTTTGGCTGCAGTAGCAGCCCGAAAATGTTTGATACACTTTCAGAAAGTTTTATGCTGGATACTTCTCAAGGCATACCATATTCCATTTTTGCTCCACCTACTCTACGATTTTCTTTTGATCTCTTCTCAGATCCACCTACAGTAATCCACCTGCAGAAGTGATCACCAATCTCAAAAATATATTTTCAGAAGTTGGCGTCCAGCTTTCAGAGTTTGAAGCCAGCCTTCACATATGTAAACTCGATCGTATTCGTTCCCTTATTCAGAACTTTGAGATCAGTAAAGCTATCAGGAAACGCGCACTGCTGTCTTTGCAATTCGGATTATTCCCCAGGGACAGACATTTAGATCACAATCACAATGCTGTCACGGTTATTTTATGAGGTGGCGCAGCAGCAGGCAGGTGTGAGCAGCAGTGCCACAGAGAGAGACTTAGCGTAACTGTCACCAGTCAACAACACCCTGGCCTTCAACTCTAAGGATTCAAGGTGAATAAAACATTACTTTTTATTATGTTATAATTTTATTACTTTTTACATGTCATATTACCCAGTATGTTATAGTATTTGCATTGTTGTTGTGTTTCATTTGTGATTAGTGAAGGAAAATGCAACTTAGATAGTCTTTGGTAAGTGTAACCGCGGCCAAGGAGAACCTAAGCCCCTGTTTTTCCATAAGCTCTAGTATTTACCAGCCACGGTTTTGCCAACCACGGGGTTTTTCAGAACGTAACCGCCGCGGTTTGTGAGGGATTACTATACTAAATAATGCAAGAAAAACAGTACTTGGACTTGGAGGTTTTAATTGAACTGCTGTGAAATAGTATCCGTTAAGTTCCCTTTGAGTAGTGGGCTGTATTTTGTGTATTCTTATTTGTATTATTTTTCCCCTATTATTCATTTCTAAACAGAAAACCAAGCCCAACAAATGTTTTTGAGTAGACTTTGGTGTCCTGTTTATTTTGAGAGAGAGAGAGAGAGAAATGAATCAAATGAACATCAACATCTGCCCAGCACCAGAGTATGGTTAGAAACTAATCATTTTGTTCTACTAGCCCAAATGTCTAGTACCTTTTGAAACTTGCTAGTCCTTATGTGAAGTGCCTAAGTTGGAATCAACAACAACAGGCTAAAAATAGGCTTACATTTTATTTAGTTAAAAAATAAAACAAATAAATTAACTTTTTTTTTTTAACAAAGCACCTTCGTAAATGCTCATACAGATCAATCACCTGTTTGCACCTTGTTACTGAGCGACTACTGTTCTGTGTCCTGAGAAACTGACACTTACAGCACCAGACGAGATGAAAGAGGAAAAAATTCTGAGCTGTGCCAGCAATGACACAAATAATGTTTATTGTATTGTACATTACATGTGTTGCTGTGTACAGTAATGCTGGCTGGCTGGCTATGAATTACTATCTACAATAATTAATGTACTCACGTACACATGCGGTCTTCACTAAAGTTCCCATTTAAAGACAGTACGTTTCACTGCAGCCCTCGGGATGAGACTGTTAGCTAGTTGGCTATTATTTTAATTAGTAGTGGGAGGAAACTGCTTCAGCAAGTACATTAGAATCTACCAGAACTGACGGACGCTGAATCTACTAGGTTTAGATACTAATGCAAGCATAACAAATTCAAAAGAAAAACAAGGGAAACACAGATCTGTTCAATAAAGCTGGGAGACTTTGTAGAAACGGATTTTATATTTTTAAATGCTGTGACGCATCCACACTATAATTTGACAGACAGGTGATTTATTTGCACTGTGCAGGACCTTATTTTCTCCCATTGATGCCTGAGTCCTGCAGCACTCACGGAATCACTGCCTGTGCCCCTACTATCAGTGATTAAGGCCTGGTTTTCAAACAGACCATCGCTTGCCAATACTGTATTGGTATAATATGCTGATGATAATGTAAACACCAAGCTACAGACAGCATGTTACTGTTATTAGATAAGAACTCAACTTTATTATGAATATATTAAACAACGTACTACGATAGTGTTCATTATGGTAATTGTTTGTTTATTTAGTTTTAAAATGTTTAGTAAAACGTGGCCTATTGCTTGACCTTGTTAGTACAATATGGCCTCTTTGCTAATGACATCTTCAGTCAGGGTCGTAACCCAGTAAAATCTCCACATTTTTGTAAAATGACTTTACACTTACTTCAAAAGATGCAACACATGTCAATAAATTCAAACGATAAACTTTGCATCCTTCGCAGAGGGAGAACACAAACGTAAAACGCCATTAAGTGAGGGGGAGATGAACGGAGGTTTCAGTTTTCTAAGCATTATTTGTGAATGCTTATTCACCACTGCTACACTCCATTAGAAAGTTGATTTCCCTGCATTTTAACGGAAAACTAAATGTGAGAGTATATGTGTATATTTATTGTAAGTACTCGCCCCGAGGACTACTGAGACACAGACATCAACTAGTCCTCATCAGATTTAATTCGCCTTGGATGAGTGGCAAGTGTTGAGTTTCTAACCCTGCAGAGGCATTTGAGGCAGAAGCCACAGAGTTAGGAGGGTCTGAAAGAGATTGGAAATACCCCACATCGGCCAAAAGTTAAAGACCAAAAGTTTACAAATAGGACTCTCCATTTAAAGGAGAAATGGTTCAAAGATTTTTCCTGGCTCCATTACAGGCTTTGTTTGAAAGGGGTTTTATGCTTTTATTGCACAAAAGCTTTCAGAGGCAAAAAGTCACCGTTCACCAAAAATACAGACCCTGCGGTTGTATCCACAGGATTTAGAAATGAGAAAAAAGCCCTAGAGAAGTTTGCAAAGCACGCAATCACATAAGGTAGCAGTGACAGCTCATGTTCAGGAGGCAAGACCAGTATACACCCAGCTCTCTAATGCTTTGGCATCACAGCAACAAGAGGCAAGACCTTGCCTGTTGAAGATTATAAGCATAGTGCAGTTTTTGGCACGGCAAGTATTGGCTTTTAGAGGTCATGAGGAAAAGGAGGGGAATCTAGCCAGCTGCTGAAGCTGAGGTCAGAGGATGATCCCAAACTGTGTATGTGGTTGACACATACCTGGATTGTACCAGCCCTAAAATTAAAAATGAGATCCTGAGTTTAATGGCCAACTCCATTGTGAGAGATATTGCAAAGCAAATCAGTTCTCTGCCACTGCTGCAATATTCAGTGATCATTGATCAGTCTGCCTCCGCTATGTGGATCAGGATCTGATGCCACATGAAGAATCTGTAGGTCTCTATGAAGTGTCTTCAACATGAGAAAGTATATCTAAGGTTGCCACTGATGCCTTACTGCGCCTCAATCTACCCCTTTCTGGTCTTCATGGGCAAACATATGATGGTGCTGCAAGTATGTTGGGCCAATACTCTGTTTCAGAGGCTTGTATTAGAAAAGAACAGCCACTAGCTTTCTATGTCCTTTGTGGTTCTCATGTAAATCTCATTATTCAGACAGCTTGTACAGCCTCTCCTGTGACTTGGGATTCTTTGCAGTTGGTTCACGATTTGGGATGCTTGTTTGGACAATCGGGGTAATTCCAGGTAATGTTCGGGGCAATAGCGAAGTCAGAGAGTGGATCGTACACTACTTTGAAACCGCTGTGCCCCACAAAGTGGACTGTTTGTACCCCAGCCATTCGGTGAGTGCTCAACCATAAGAAGCAGTGTTGCTTAGTTTGGAAGAGATGGCTTCATCTAGTGCATCAGATTCAGCAACTAAAGGAAATGGACTTCTGGAAAGATTTTAAAGGGGAAAACAGTCCTAGGACTAATCCTCTTGAAGTTGGAAGAATTGGAGTGCCTAAACATCTGTTTTCAAAAGGGAACACAAACCATTGCTGGAAAACTTGCTGCACTGGAGTGTGTCAAAACCTTTCCAAGAAAAACGAACAGAGGAAAGCTTTAGCAAAGCATACGATAAAGCAACAGGATTAATCAGCTCCTTGAATATCCAGCCAGTTCAAACTCCACACATGAGAACCACCCAGACACTTTACTGGTGAGGCTGTTGCATGTGCACCAACATCTCCTTTGGAGTACTACAGAGCTGATTACTACAAGCTGTTAGACACTGTCATGGCTCTACGTTTAGATTTTTAACTACTCATCCCTTGGGCCACTGAGCTAGTGTTTTTAGTGGCCCAGATACAATTTTATCAGGTTCAATATATTTATATATTTTTTCATGATTGTTTTTATTTTCAGTATGTTTCTAACTGTGTACGGTAACCAAAGAGAGCCCACGTCTCAAAAGAAAGTGGCTAAACGAAGCCTTTCAATATGTGTTACTTCAGTCATTTAACGTGCACACATTGGTGTGCTTGTCAGAAAATGAAATTACTATTAACCCTTTCCAGTCCGACGTCTGACAGTGTCTGACATCACCAAAAAGACGTAAATCACAGGTTTCTAGTCGTTTTTTCTCTGGAAAAAGCAGAGAAAACCTTTCAATGGCCGAGTGAGACCGATAGGAGCTGAGCGAAGCTGAAAAGAAAAGGAGCGTATCTGAGCAATACAGATAGCCCCCATGCACCACAAAGATAACACGGACACAAACAAAGGAGATAGCTGCTTCCGCAGTCAACGCTCAAAGAATATCACAGGCATTTGCAAACTTTTTAGAGATGTTATAGTAATAAAATATTGACTTGCATTGCATTATTAAGGAGATTGGTGATGAAACAAGTGGCCAGGAGAGGATTTATCAGTATGCACGTCTATAAAGAGGTAGGTAAAAAATACAGTGAACAAGGTGGGGCTTGGCTGGAGTTGCAGTACTGATGACCTTTTGCCATGCAGTGCCATTTAAACCTGTTTTACTCTGGGGGGGGGATTGAAATAGCGCGTGTGAAAGTAAATTGGACCGACGTGCCTGACAAGTGCTGAATAAATGGACTACAGAGGGTTAAGATTTGAAAATGTTTGTGTACAATTTATAGCAATTTTTTCACAAGCAAACATGCAACCAAGCTGTTACCATATGGTCACAGCAACAGTAAAACTGAATTATAATAATCCTAATTAGGGATGGGTCAATGTAGTTCAATACACGATTACAGGAAAAAAAAACAAAAAAAAACAAACAATTCGAATAGCATATTGAATATTCGAGTACACAAAAAAAGCCTTATACATTAGTGACTAGTAGAAGCAAATTTATTTTTTAATGCTGACGCTTAACAAGTGTTGTCAGTCTTAAAGCTGTTATTTGCATATTAAATGTAAGGACCGTAATTAATTATGCAATGCTTGTAATAGCAGCATTCAACAGTATTCATATACTGTTTGAAAAAGTTGCCAATTTTATTGCCTTGTTTTTAGCTGATGTTAACAGATCCCTGCTTGAGTTCCTCTGTAATGACTGCACACAGCAGCAGCAGCATGTATTTTTTATTTTGGCCAGGTTACAATATTTACACTATTAAGATTGTTTTATAATCTTTATAGAGTAAATATTATTTGTAAGAATTGAACAGATGTAGGATATTTAGGTTGATATGATAAGTGTTATTTTATATCAGGTTGAGGCCCTTGTGAGGTCACTGTTAGTTGTCCCTGCCTCCCCTGCTGAAGCTGAGAGGAACTTCAGTGCTCTTAGAAAGCTTTGTAATTCTATGAAATAATGTTGCCTGAACAATGTAGCCATTTGCCATATTCATCAAGAAAAACTTGATCACAGGAGAACACTGTTTTCTGATCTTTTTAGAAAAACAGGTTCTTGTTGTCTACTGGTTGGCAAGGGCAATTTGAAAGTTAATTATACAGTAGGCTAAGCTACCGTGAAAGAAAAAGAGAGGCCTTGTCGGTTATGGTTTGGTATTGTATACCAAAACAGGACTTTTCATTGATATTGCCATGCCGTGCAAATCCAGATCACAAAATTAATATGTGTATAACTTCCAGGAAATGAGGAATCAATACATAGAACTTTGACCTGCTGTAACAGCAAAGAGTACAATCACAGAGTGGTACAGATATTAAACCCATTCTACACAGTGCTTTTTTTTCATTCAAAGACTAACAGTAATACAGTTTCGTTCCTGCTTTTTTTCAAAGGCATTTTAACTGGATAACATTTTCAACTAAAGTTTATACTGGATCACTCATTAAATCAGCCACTTGATTTACTGATGCAAGTGTTATTACTGTTTCATAAGTTGTATTGATACCTAAATATTGTGCAAAGTGTAATATGGCAAACTGGTTCTGTTGAGAGTATGCAACTAGATCTCTGAAAGTTTTAAAAGATTGTAAATGTTGATATTGTGACGATCGGTAACTGAACTGAATCACACTTTGGGTTATACTATTTTGACTTTGAAGAGGTTCAGTAAGGAACTTTGATCTGTTTTTTAAAAAAAAAAAAGAAACAATCATTGAATGACTTTCTGACCTGGTTGGAGAACACATGCAGATATTAATTATTAAATTACGTATTCTAGGTTTATATTACATGTAAACTGTGTATTTAATAACACTGTGTAACAATTTTTTTTTTTTTTGATTCTGGGTAGTAAGTGTTATCTCCTACTTGCTTATGCCTCAAAAGTATAGAAAATGGCTATTATTCACCACAAACTTTGCTTTTGTGACCAGGACAGGTAAATTTCAAAATATCACTATTTCCAATGAGAAAACGGGCGAATTTGTGTCTTTTCGTTCACATAAAGTCAGAAAAAAACAACATATGAATCCAAATTAACATGTATTTATACTAAAGTAATACAAAAATTACTACAAAAGATTTAGAAGTGAGTAGTTTTTTGAGATTTACAATTATACTGTAAATTTAAATTTAAAGCAAAGTTTGTGGGGAATAATAGCCATTTTCTATACTTTTGAGGCAAAAGCAATGAGGAAATAACACTTACTACCCAGGAAGAAAAATTGTGTTACATAGTGTAATCTGTGGCTTTCTTACTGACACTCGTATTAATAGTTTAAGACTGTTATTGTGTGTGTGAAAACAGCTGTGTTAAATGCACTTTATTCATATATGTTTCTACAGTCTACTCTGTGGTTTTAAAGTGATAAACTGTTAACTTATTAATGGGTGAAGAGAGTAATGGGGCGGTTGTTAAATTATGTTAAAAATGTAATAGTGTTGTATCAAGCTTGCTTTCTTTTTAGTTATTTAGTGGGGGCCTACTTGCTCTATATTCAAATTTGTAGTTGTGAAAGGTCCTCGGTTTTGTGCTCCCTGGTTTAGGATAGGTTGTAGTAGGGATAACTTGTTTTATGTGGGTTTACTACTGTGTCCTAGTGACGGCTTTGTTGACAGTTAACATAAGAATTGGTATCTCAGATAGCCAACTGTTACAATATGACAGCTATGCAGCGAATGTTGTGCACTAATATAACCAATACCCTCTTTTATACCCCAGTTTCATGGGACCCCCCCCCCCCCCCCCCCCCTCCCCCCCCCCCCCCCCCCCCCCCCCCCCCCCCCCCGCACTGTTGAAACGAAAATTTCACCCCTGCAGATTACATTGAGGCTAGCGTTTTCCAATAGTATACTTCAGATCTTTGTTGTAAGTAATGCAGGTGGTTCCTGCCTTCTACCTTAAGAAAAGTTTACCATAGTAAAAGCATGGCAATGTGTAATAAAGCACAAAACCTGCCCAATCAGAATAGCAAAGTATAGTAAAGAATATTAATAAAAATGGCAAACCAGGGTAAACTATCGTAAATGCATGATATAACCATAGAAAACCATGGTAAAACTGCACAAATACCATGCAAAAATACTGTGGCAAACTTTAAGGGTCATTACGTTAACCATATTGATGTGGGAGAGAAAAGGCTTTTTTTTTAATGAGCAAATATCTCGGGTCAGCATATTCTTAATGCAGCATTTAAAAAAAAAAAAAGGTAAATTTTTATCTGGTCATGTCCTCCTCCTTCACTCACCACATATTCCACCCTCACATGTAAATGGGGTTTATTTTTGTGATTTATTTTATTAAATAGTTTCTTTATTTTGTACCAGTGTTTGATTTCGTCCACTCCCATAGTTCACAGTCTAAATGCGCTTCATTATTCCAGCAAATTCATAGAATGGCAGAATTCGCTTACACTTTTAAAACATGTTTTTTTTATAAATGTTCAATAGTATTGTAAAATGTGTGTGTGTGTGTGTGTGTGTGTTTACTGAACCCAGGAAAGGGTTACAAAGAGCCTCAGATACATGATATGGTGTTAATTATGTGCGAGAGAATAGAAGGAAGCCAGAAGCAGAATACTAATACAAGCTTGATTTAGCTTTTTGTGTGCAGAAAACAACCACAAATTGTGTGTGTGTGTATATATTATATATATATATATATATATATATATATATATATATATATATATATTAACATTTACTAGCTCACTATAACGAATGCTTCTATAATCGAATAAGCGCCATTACGAACGTCGTTTTTGTGTTTTTTTTCAATGGAAATTAGCCCTATTGCAACGATCACAAAAATCTACCCGGATAAAACCATCTCTGTAGTGACTGACACTGAACTTTCTCCAGTGTGAATGTGTTACTCTCTCAGTGAAAACAAAGCCCTTGGTAGCCTAATTCAAAGGTTGTAGGGGAATAATTGCATAGAACCATTCCTGTACCTGTTTGTTGCTACCCTGTACTACATTTATTCACTGAGTTATATGTTTTAAAATCTTTTGAGTTTATGATCTATTAAGTTTATAGAAATAAAGTAAATATATTAAACTGCAGGTATGTGTGGCTGAAAGAGCTAAACTGTGGGTGGTGTGATAAAAAGGACATGGCTCCTGCTTATCTGTTAATTACCCCAACTGAGCTGGCTCCAGCTTATCGGTTGATCTTTATTGTGTCCCCCCTGTTGTTAATTAACCCAGATGAGCTGGTTCCAGCTTATTGGTTGAAAGGGAAAAGACCTTGTCTCTCTGTAAATGTGTAATAACTGTATGCTAACTCTGTATGGCAGAACACTGCTTGGGCTTCCTAACACTGGTGTGTTGAGCTATTCTCGTTTGCGCAAACTAATAAAGCTTTATATCTCTGAACACCTGGTGCAGTTGGCTCTTTAAAGTTGCGGACCTGAAAAGTTCCACGACATTTTGGCGTAATCGACAGGATTCTAAACTCCGCCCGGTGGAAATAGTCCTGGGACAAAGAGTCAACCGTCTACGGGGTTCCAACTTAAATACTGGAATCAGGACACTGCGTTCTGGGAACGGGCAGGGTCCGCTCTGAGTCTGGCTGAGGGCTCCACCGAGGTGGAGAAAGGATCCTGAGAGCAACTGAGAGGTGACTCAATAGGTTAACCTTGGTCTGGGACCAAAAAGACAGAGTACTCCATACTAGGTTTGGAACCTAGTTGTGGTCTGGGACCACAGGACGTCCGAAGGTTTGGAACCTAGTTGTGGTCTGGGACCACAGTACGTCCGAAGGTTTGGAACCTAGTTGTGGTCTGGGACCACAGTACGTCCGAAGGTTTGGAACCTAGTTGTGGTCTGGGACCACAGTACGTCCGAAGGTTTGGAACCTAGTTGTGGTCTGGGACCACAGGATGTCCGAAGGTTTGGAACCTAGTTGTGGTCTGGGACCACAGGACGTCCGAAGGTTTGGAACCTAGTTGTGGTCTGGGACCATAGGACGTCCGAGAAAAAGAAAAAAAAATAGTTAAAAAAAAAAAAAAAAGCAATTTTGAGAATTTGTTTATTAATGATTGTTTAGTTCATGCCTGAGCTGAGCAGGGAGATAACATTTTCTTTGAATGGAAAACAAATAATAATGAAACAAAAAACTCAGTACTATAAAGTACCGAGTTCTGTTACCAGCATCAAACTGCCTTTATGTTGAAGTACGTCGTTTTGTGTTTTTGTCTTGGTATGTTTAACTGTGTGTGAATTTTGAGTAGGCCTATGTGTGTGTGTGCGTGTGTGTGCGGGAATGCATAAACTGTGTTTACGATACGAATTAGCAGAGCGTTTGGCAGCAATTAGACTCTGAGATAGAGACAGAATCTGTTTACAGTTTGAGAAGTTTGAGAAGTTTGAGCCAGTTTCTGTTTAGGATTGATTTGTTCGAAAAGAGCTCATTTGTGTTTAATTGTCTGTTGATTTCTCTGAAAAGAGCTCATGTGTGTTTAATTGTCTGATATGTTGTCTCTTCTTTTCTCTCTCTCTCTACTTCAGTACGTTAGCAAAACAGGGTGGGGCAGGGACGTAGTAAACAGTTAAACAAATGTCAGGTATATAACCTCACAGGACCACAGAAACGAATATGTGACAGATGGGGTCCTGTTGTATTACAACAAATAGATTTATGGTTTGACAAGGGCGGGTTTTCACTAGAAGGAAGTTTAAGTGTAACTAAATTAGCCAGTGTACGCAGCCAGTTAGAAGGTTAGGAAAAAGAAAAGAAAAAGAGAAAGGGCAGAATAGACTGGGATAGCTTTAGGAAGTGGGAAAGAATGGCAGACAAGGACAAAGAGAAACAAGAAAGGGGAAAGACAGACAGGGAAGCTCAAGTTATGTTGCAGATGGATCAGAGGAAGTCGAAACAGCGCAGTGAGAGACTCGCTCCCCCTCCATACTCCGGGGTGACCGCGCCTCCGGTAACCGTACCAACTGCACCGCCACCCCCACCCCCACCCCCTGAAACAGTGGTGGAAACTGACTACTCCACCGCAAGCGAAGACAGCGCAAGAGAAGCGACTGATCCAAACCCAACAGTGAGAAGATACCCTAAGCGAGAGCAAGAACGTAACAAGAAAGATGGTACAGTACGACTTGCTGGACAACCGTAAAAAAACTCTGGACAGTTTGTGGACATTGCAAAAGAGCAAGTGCAGGGACTAATACAGATGTACCGTCCTGGCGCCGGTGAAATCGGACAGGTGTTGCGTAGAAAAATGCAACTGGACTGGCACAGTGTTAGCGAAGGATTTAACACCAGCATGAACTTTGCAGCAGATGGAGACTTCCAGTGACAGTTCCAGGACCTATGTAACCGGATCACTACCAAATGGCCGCTCCAATATTGCAAACAAGGTCTTGAAGAAAGTTGGGATGACTATTATGCCCGACTGCTAAGTGCTACTGTGATCACAGTGGTATGAGAGATGACCAGGACCAATACTCAGAGGTACTAAAGACTGTCATTATGAATGGCATTAAACCTGATCTCCGTGGCCCCGTAGCGCAGTCATGCATCGGCTGGGAAACCGACACACTGACCAACTTGCTAGCCCACATAGTGCATCAGAATCGACAATTGGCAACACAAAAAGAAAAGAAAAAAGAAGAGAAAGAAAAGAAGCAAGGGAAGTTGCAGATGGTACAACTATAGTACTACCAGCAGCAGCAACAACAACAAGGACGCAGGGGTGGAGGACAGCGGGGAGGACGTGGTCACCACGGACGAGGACAAGGACGAGGTCAATGGCAAGGTAGGGGCCCAATGGGCCATAGTGGAGATTAATGTTTTATATGTGGTAAATTAGGACATTATGCTAGAGGTTGCCCTGAAAGGGGCACTACAACACAACAGCAAATACAACCTTAGTTGGGGTTATGGGGCTTAAATCAACCATGAAATAAGGAGGGAACTGTAGAGAAAGAAGTTAATATCGAACCAATTAAATTATGCCCTTTACAATTTGATACACATACTAGCCCAACTATAACATTAACAGTAGAAGGGAAAGAGATTATATTTTAAGTAGACACTGGGGCAGCTAGATCAGTAATTAAACACAGTGAGGCAGGACACCTGCAGTTATCAGGAAACACTGTACTAACTGTTGGGGCCTCAGGTCAAACCAATAAGGAACAGGTTACTACCAGAGCTAGGGTGCAGTGTAATGATATGTCTGTTGACCATGCGTTTTATATGTTCACATTTGTGCTCAGTAAATTTGTATGGGAGGGATATGTTAACGGCTCTACGCATCACGATAGAATTTATTCAGGAAGGCATTATCATTGAAGTAGAAAACAGAAAGTACTGATTAGAGGAAAAACCTCAGAATGGAGTGTGGTAACCAGCGGTGTACCACAGGGATCAGTATTAGGTCCTCTGCTATTCCTAATCTACATTAATGATTTAGATTCTGGTATAGTAAGCAAACTTGTTAAATTTGCAGGCGACACAAAAGTAGGAGGAGTGGCAAACACTGTTGCAGCAGCAAAGGTCATTCAAAATGATCTAGACAAGATTCAGAACTGGGCAGACACATGGCAAATGACATTTAATAGAGAAAAGTGTAAGGTACTGCACGCAGGAAATAAAAATGTACATTATAAATATCATATGGGAGATATTGAAATTGGAGAAGGAATCTATGAAAAAGACCTAGGAGTTTTTGTTGACTCAGAAATGTCTTCATCTAGGCAATGTGGGGAAGCTATAAAAAAGGCTAACAAGATGCTTGGATACATTGTGAAAAGTGTTGAATTTAAATCAAGGGAAGTAATGTTAAAACTGTACAATGCACTTGTAAGACCTCATCTTGAATATTGTGTGCAGTTCTGGTCACCTCGCTATAAAAAAGATATTGCTGCTCTAGAAAGAGTGCAAAGAAGAGCGACCAGAATTATTCCGGGCTTAAAAGGCATGTCATATGCAGACAGGCTAAAAGAATTGAATCTGTTCAGTCTTGAACAAAGAAGACTACGTGGCGACCTAATTCAAGCATTCAAAATTCTAAAAGGTATTGACAGTGTCGACCCAAGGGACTTTTTCAGCCTGAAAAAAGAAACAAGGACCAGGGGTCACAAATGGAGTTTAGAAAAAGGGGCATTCAGAACAGAAAATAGGAGACACTTTTTTACACAGAGAATTGTGAGGGTCTGGAATCAACTCCCCAGTAATGTTGTTGAAGCTGACACCCTGGGATCCTTCAAGAAGCTGCTTGATGAGATTTTGGGATCAATAAGCTACTAACAACCAAACGAGCAAGATGGGCCGAATGGCCTCCTCTCGTTTGTAAACTTTCTTATGTTCTTATGTTCTTAAGTGCCATTACTGTATCATGGAGAAGCCGATTGGCTGTATGCATGTATGCGTGGGACCTGTTGCCAGAAATCCTAACAACACAATTGGAACGGCTTGCACGAGAAGTATGCGGCTCACAAACAGACTTTATGCCAGCACCTCGTATGCACTGCACGGCGCTTTTCTCGCATGGCCAACGCAACCTTGAATTTAAAAAAGATTGGTTTACTCCTCCGTGCCCTGTCTATATTGAATATTTGTCCTCTGAATATTTTATACTGGCCAAAGGATTTTTCTGTTCTATCTGTCTGTCAAAAGAACAGAAAGTGTTATTTTCTACTAAGGGCTCTGCCCCTCATGTATCTCTTGCTAAGCGACCAGAACGAGCCTGGAAAGATTTGGGTCCGTGGGTGTTAGCACTAGCTAAATTAGTTGATTGGGTGCCAGCACCCAGAGGCGAGTACTCTCCATCCGATCAAGTATACCGGATGTTACAAAGAGGGGCCTGGGCGTGCCATCGAGTGGCTCTGGAGCTTTCAAACACGCCTGGGCCACAGGATGTCGTGTTGTTACATGACCCTGAGCCAGCCTGGTTGAAAGACATACCCCAGCAACTGTGGCCCACTAGTAAAAATTATTTTGGTCGTATTAAGAATTGCAAACCTCTGGTGGTGACACCCAAAAGCACGCACCAACCCAAACGAAAACAAAACCCCTTGGGATGGGATGCTACTGATGGCATAAAACCACTGTCAGAAGAACTGGTACTAAAAGGAGCCATCGTTCAGGCCCCGGGAGCTCGGTGCAAACAGGAAAGTCGCTGGGGTCTGAAAGAGTGCAAGCTATATTCCTTTATGGCACTAAAACAGGCCCTTTCTAGCAGCCCCTGCCTGGGACTACCTGACCACGGTCACAGTAGTTAAATGCGCAGCGCACTCTAACTCCACTGATGTTGTTTCCCTAGGTAATGCATGTGCAGATGCAGCAGCTAAAGCTGCAGCTACACAGGGGACTACCCTTGCTGCCTCATTGTTTACTACTGTTGTTACTGACCAACCCTTTTCTCTCCAAGATATTCTTTGATTTACAGGCCTCCACCAATGACAAGGAGAAACATAAATGGAAACAACGTGGCGGCTGATCCTCTTCTGGTCTGTGGTTAGGCCCTAAGGGCAAGCCCATACTACCCCGATCTTGCAATCCCTTTATGTGTAAGTGGGCACACGGTCTTGACCATGTGTCCAAAGGAGGGGTAGTAGATTTGTTTATCAATTTTGGTTTTGTTTTGGTTTTACTGCTTTTGCTGAACAATATTGCTCCAAGTGTGTTATATGTATGCAGAACAACATGGGAAGGGGTACAGGTGTTCCCATGTCCGCCCATCCCAAACCTAATCAGCCATTTGACCATATAATGGTGGATTTCATTGAACTAACCCCATAGCAAGGGAAAAAGTATTTTAAAAGCAAATTGACAAAATTGTGTGCTGAAACTGGGCTGGCCTGGAGAACGGTACTACCTTTGGCTCTGATGTACATGAGGGGACGCCCTCATGCTGCACATGGTTTGAGTCCCTGTGACAGGGAGCGTGAGGACCTGAGCTGCAAATCTCCCTCCCGACCCAAGAGGGCACTAAGCAGAGGTACTTGCATGCCTGTTCAGAGATGGGCCGACTTGGAGAGAGGGGTGGAAAAGGAAGTCGGCCATCTTGGTGCAGGGCGGAATGACCATATTAGGGGACAAAATCACTGTGATCAGCTGTGTTGCATTAGACAACTGGCAGGTGTGCTGAGTCGCGCTGATCATGGGGTGGAGTCCCCTGGTATATAAGGGCTGTCATTTTGTAAGTGGGAGGCTTGTTGAGGTAATACTGGAGCTAGGTTCCTGAGCTGTGTGTTTGTTTATTTGGTTATTTTTGTGCTACGTGTTTGTGTTTATTGTCAGAGTGATCCCTGACGCCAAGGAGCTGCCGCACCACTGCCAGCACTTTTCACCTTGGACACCACACACCCCGGACAACAGAACTGGACACTTAAGCACCTGGGCACCTGCACTTTTCAGCACCCCAGAAGTGCACCCAAGGAGCTGAGAGGGACTCGCTCTGTTGGAACTTATGATTTATATTTTTGTTGCTTTGAACTGTGTTTTTTTTGTTAATAGAGTTCACCCTACCATTGTGTTAGGGTATTTGCAAATTCAGAAGTGACTCTATTACGTTTGCTCCACACCCACACCCACTGCACCGTCACAGTCCCCATGAGGTTTTGACTGCTCGCATTATGTGTATGCCTAATCAGTTGCCCCACACCAGACACCAGTTAACGCTCCAAGGCTGTGATGATGAGCTCATGGCGTACTGTGTCACTTTTAACGATGTGCTTAAGAATCTCTTTTCTAGGGTAAGAGTTAGAACATAAGAACATAAGAACATAAGAAAGTTTACAAACGAGAGGAGGCCATTCGGCCCATCTTGCTCGTTTGGTTGTTAGTAGCTTATTGATCCCAAAATCTCATCAAGCAGCTTCTTGAAGGATCCCAGGGTGTCAGCTTCAACAACATTACTGGGGAGTTGATTCCAGACCCTCACAATTCTCTGTGTAAAAAAGTGCCTCCTATTTTCTGTTCTGAATGCCCCTTTGTCTAAACTCCATTTGTGACCCCTGGTCCTTGTTTCTTTTTTTAGGCTGAAAAAGTCCCTTGGGTCGACACTGTCAATACCTTTTAGAATTTTGAATGCTTGAATTAGGTCGCCACGTAGTCTTCTTTGTTCAAGACTGAACAGATTCAATTCTTTTAGCCTGTCTGCATATGACATGCGTTTTAAGCCCGGAATAATTCTGGTTGCTCTTCTTTGCACTCTTTCTAGAGCAGCAATATCTTTTTTATAGCGAGGTGACCACAACTGCACACAATATTCAAGATGAGGTCTTACTAGTGCATTGTACAGTTTTAACATTACTTCCCTTAAATTCAACACTTTTCATAATGTATCCGAGCATCTTGTTAGCCTTTTTTATAGCTTCCCCACATTGTCTAGATGAAGACATTTCTGAGTCAACAAAAACTCCTAGGTCTTTTTCATAGATTCCTTCTCCAATTTCAGTATCTCCCATATGATATTTATAATGTACATTTTTATTTCCTGCGTGCAGTACCTTACACTTTTCTCTATTAAATGTCATTTGCCATGTGTCTGCCCAGTTCTGAATCTTGTCTAGATCATTTTGAATGACCTTTGCTGCTGCAACAGTGTTTGCCACTCCTCCTACTTTTGTGTCGTCTGCAAATTTAACAAGTTTGCTTACTATACCAGAATCTAAATCATTAATGTAGATTAGGAATAGCAGAGGACCTAATACTGATCCCTGTGGTACATCGCTGGTTACCACACTCCATTCTGAGGTTTTTCCTCTAATCAGTACTTTCTGTTTTCTACATGTTAACCACTCCCTAATCCATGTACATGCGTTTCCTTGAATCCCAACTGCGTTCACTTTGAGAATTAATCTTTTGTGTGGGACTTTGTCAAAAGCTTTCTGGAAATCTAAATAAATCATGTCATATGCTTTGCAATTATCCATTATCGATGTTGCATCCTCAAAAAAATCAAGCAAGTTAGTTAGACACGATCTCCCTTTCCTAAAACCATGTTGACTGTCTCCCAGGACCCTGTTACCATATAGGTAATTTTCCATTTTGGATCTTATTATAGTTTCCATAAGTTTGCATATAATAGAAGTCAGGCTTACTGGTCTGTAGTTACCTGGTTCAGTTTTGTTTCCCTTTTTGTGGATCGGTATTACGTTTGCAATTTTCCAGTCTGTCGGTACCACCCCTGTGTCAAGAGACTGCTGCATGATCTTGGTTAGCGGTTTGTAAATTACTTCTTTCATTTCTTTGAGTACTACTGGGAGGATCTCATCCGGCCCAGGGGATTTGTTTATTTTAAGAGCTCCTAGTCCCTTTAACACTTCTGCCTCAGTTATGCTAAAGTTATTTAAAACTGGATAGGAACTGGATGACATGTGGGGCATGTTGTCAGTATCTTCCTTTGTAAAAACTTGTGAAAAGTAATCATTTAATATATTTGCTATTTTTTTTTCTTCCTCTACGATTTTGCCATTTGTATCTCTTAAACATTTAATCTCCTCTTTGAATGTTCTCTTGCTGTTGTAATATTGGAAAAACATTTTGGAATTGGTTTTAGCTCCCTTAGCAATGTTAATTTCTATTTCTCTCTTGGCCTTTCTAACTTCCTTTTTGACTTGCGTTTGCAGTTCTGCGTACTCTTTCTGCGTACTTTCTTTTTGATCTTTTTTTAATGCTCTGTAAAGTGCCTTTTTTCACTGAATATTTTTTTTAATTGATCTATTAAACCATTTTGGCAATTTAGTTTTACATTTAGATTTGTCTACTTTAGGGATATAATTGTTTTGCGCCTCTAGTACTACATTTTTGAAGAACAGCCACCCTTCTTCTGTGGGTGTTTTCTCTATTTTACTCCAATCTACTTCTGTTAGTCTCTGTTTCATACCTTCATAGTTTGCTTTTCTAAAATTGTAAACCTTAGCTTTAGTCATTACTTTTGGGGATTTAAAAAACACTTCAAATGAGACCATGTTGTGGTCTGAGTTTGCCAGTGGTTCTCTGACCTCTGTTTTAGTTATTCTATCTTTGTTATTTGAAAAGGCTAAATCAAGACATGCCTCCCCTCTAGTCGGTGCCTTGACAAATTGTGTTAGGAAGCAGTCATTTGTCATTTCCACCATTTCAATTTCATCCTTCGTGCTACCCACCGGGTTTTCCCATTTTATTTGGGGGAAGTTGAAATCCCCCATTGGTATGGCTTCTCCTTTGCTACACGCATTTCTAATGTCATTCTATAACAGATTATTGTGCTCACCGTCTGAATCTGGCGGTCTATAGTATGCTCCTATTATTATGCCCTTTGAATTTTTGTCCATTATTCTGACCCATATTGATTCGGTTTTATTTTCTTTGTCCAGGTTTAACACCTGGGCTTCAAGACTGTTTCTTATGTATAGCGCTACCCCTCCTCCTCTTCTGTCCTGCCTGTCTTTCCTATACAGTGTATACCCACAAATATTATATTCGTCCCCATCACTCTCAGACAACCATGTTTCTGTAACACCTATCACATCATAGTTACCTGTTAGTGCAGTAGCTTCAAGTTCTAGAATTTTGTTTCTGATACTTCTAGCATTTAGATAAATACATTTAATGGTTGTCTTATCTGAGTTGTTGAGTTGCCCAGCAAGACCCAACATAAGGACCTGGATACAACGTCCACCCCGGCGAATGGGTGGTGATCAAGCACCTTCGGAGGAAGTATTGGCACCAACAGTGCTGGACTGGACCATTCCAAGTATTGCTGACAACTCCCACCGCAATAAAGGTAGCTGAGAGGTCCACGTCAGACACTGCAGGAAGGTACCGCACAATCCAGACCAAGTACTCTCCACTCCAGTTTCTCCTGGGACCAGTCACCATGCTCTTGAGCGTGTGTCTCCTCACCCTGCTGCTCCTTGAGTCTCCCAGTACTAAAGCAAAAAAGGAACACACTGCACCAGTGGAGTGCTGAACACAATGTAGACCATACAGTAATGCCTGGTGGTCTCTGTTGCGCCACACTACCAGGAACACTTTGAATATCACCGAACCTTGCTATGTTTGTTCTCTAATGACACACTCAGCAGGGGAACCATTCCCCTTGTACCCAGTAGAAGTGTCAACAAACACCCTTGCACCTGCAATGACTATAGTTACGGCCTCCAGCACGGAAATGACACAACAGATCTGTATAAATGAGATGGTGGATCTCCACAACAAGAGCCAAAATGTATTCATGAACATTTTTAGAGGAGCCATGAATGTTTATACAGGAACTGATCTCAGCAACTCCGACTGTACCGTCAACCATGCTGACTGTTATTCGAATAATAGTCTGAGTATACCTGTACAGTGGTGTAAGCAATTGGTTGGTGGGCCGAATCGAAACATGCCATTAAGTCACACTGTCCCATGAACTGCCTGTTTCTCCAACAACACCCTTTGTTGGTGTCGGGGAAACAGGACAAATGGAGTATTTATGGGTGTTTCACACTGCGAAACATATGTGTACCCTTTTTAATAGCTATGTATGTTTGTATACTCTGCCTAAAGAAACTGTGCACTAGAGCTACTGATTTCACTTTTAATATGCCCTTGCTTACCAGGGAAGGTGAATGCAATAATGAAGATGAGGAAGAATCCCTTTGCAGGATTGCAATTATCTGAGTTGTAATTATATTACAAAAGGAGGGGATGTAGGGGAATAATTGCATAGAACCATTCCTGTACCTGTTTGTTGCTACCCTGTACTACATTTATTCACTGAGTTATATGTTTAAAATCTTTTGAGTTTATGATCTATTAAGTTTATAGAAATAAAGTAGATATATTAAACTGCAGGTACGTGTGGCTGAAAGAGCTAAACTGTGGGTGGTGTGATAAAAAGGAACATGGCTCCAGCTTATCTGTTAATTACCCCAACTGAGCTGGCTCCAGCTTATCGGTTGATCTTTAATGTGTCCCCCCTGTTGTTAAGTACCCCAACTGAGCTGGTTCCAGCTTATTGGTTGAAAGGGAAACGACCCTGTCTCTCTGTAAAGGTATAATAACTGTATGCTAACTCTGTATGACAGAACACTACTCGGGCTTCCTAACACTGATGTGTTGAGCTGTTCTCGTTTGCGCAAACTAATAAAGCTTTATATCTCTGAACAACTGGTGCAGTTGGCTCTTTAAAGTTGCGGACCTGAAAAGTTCCACGAGGCTGATTTCATAGATAATCTGTTGTTGTGCTAATCATGTGTGATATATGCAACCTTTGCCATCTTCACACAAGCTGCAATCATGGCAACAGGTGTAAGGAGGTAACAAGATTGAAACAGCGTGCATTGAGAAAAGCACAAAAACTATAAAGCAATTTTTTTCTGTTTTTCAAGAGAAAGGGCTCGTAATTACTGTATTCAGCATGTAAGTGTACTTTTTCTTCATTTCTTTACAGTTCTTTTAAATATACAGTTTAAATGTTGATCAATGTGAAGTTGTCTGTTACTGCTGCTACTCTATACTGTATACAGATATTCAATTCAATTTGGGTGTTTCTTCATTATTCTGATACAGCAAGTTGCCATACCCTATTATAGTGAACAACCTGGTATAATGAATATTTCTCCAGGTCCCGGGGGCATTCGTTACAATGAGGTTAAACTGTGTGTGTGTGTGTGTATGTTTATTTTGGGAGTTGTTGTTTAACCTTTTTATTTTATAATTTCTAAATTAATGTGAAACTTCAGTGCTCTATATCCAGTTAGTGTGTTGTCCGTTGTGCTATGACGGGAAACGAGGAGCCTCGTCATTTTACACTTGTGATTCTATATAGTTCTAGGTCCTTTTGTACCAAATTCAATGGGAGCATGATACTGCATGTCCCACACAGCCATCCTGTGAATCCTGTTGTCACAAACTCATTCCACTTCACTCTCAATGACATGGCCAGAATCCTCACTTCTCAAAGCTGTTTCCTTGTACAGTAACAACAACAGCTTGGTTTTACTTGCAATCAGTTGTAAATTAATAAAAGTTTGACATTCTAGCCCCAATGTCAACCAAGCAAGCAGATGAACTGCAAGTCACCAGCGTCTGTGTCACAAGGAGTTAAATCTAACTGTGTTAGGCCTAATGATTTTCCATTCTGGGGAATAGCAAATTCCATTTTTAAAAAATGACCAATTTCGTCTTTCCCCACTTTAACAGTTTATTGTTAAACATAGCATTTGAACATAAATACGATGTTGGTAGTGAAGTAATTTTAATAAATATTACCACAATTCAACCTTTTTTTTTTAAAGCCATGAGTTCAGAAACCAAATATCCAGCACTGTTGTGAGAGTCATATTTACAGTCTTCCACTGACACTGTAGTTCAGTCTACAAATAAAGGTGTTTTGAAAAGACCTGTTTAGCGTATTGCTGGCACTACAATAACAAAAAAAAAAATATTACAGTCCAGCAATGTCATGAGAGTAATCCTATTTACAGGGCTCCACAAATGAAGTTTAGCATTTTACTGGGATTACAATAACCAGGATAGAGCATGAAACATTAAAAAAAAAAAAAAAAAAAAGTGTTGACTGACTCTATAATTAATAGTTAATCCTCCCAATTGTTTCTTTGCAAATTCTACCTTGTTATTTGCTAAATTTAACAAGAGGTGTGTCTCCAGACAATGTCATTATGAAACAAATGACGTGACTGCGTCCTTTACACAGTAAAGCAATCAATTTCCTTTCAGGAATATATAGCTAGAAAAATAGCTTTGAGCTCATTTCTTTGTCAGATAATGTAATTTAATTAAGAAATGATCATGGTTTAACATTGATAATTTATAGCTTTATTAAATGCAGGTAGAGTGGAAAAAAATAAACTAAACAATGATTAAATATGAAAATAATTTAGCTAACTTGCTTCTTGAGCACAGTACCTTAGGTCTGAGTTTTACAGCATAGAATGCAATGCTTTGCTCTCTTGTTCTCTACGTGTTTACGACTGGCAATATAATCTTTAATGGTATCGACTCATACATGTTAAATCAAATTATAGCAAAACTTGAATAGTATCCCACCATCCTCATATAGATAATCAGAAAATGTTTTAGCTCTGTCTTTTGCTGAAATGTTGCATTTTGTTCTTCGCTGGTTCAGCTGCCATGTTGAGTTTCAGCAGAGACATGTGAATGATGTCACATGATGAATTAATTACACTTGGCAGGGTGTAGTGGAAAAAAAAAAACGCAGAAAACTGGAGTTGCGAGGTGATAAAGACAACACTGCCAAAAATACCTAATTCAGTTCCCAACGTCTAATTTTATACCTAGCTGAATGTTTACAGTGCTTTGGGATGCCTTGGCATGAAAAGCACTATACAAAATAAATGTGATTGATACATCTTTCATAACTGCTTCTTTGTTTCACCCAATACTTTACCGTGCTCTGCTCCAGTTTTATAACACTTCCTTGGTTTTAGCACCTGCTTATCATCCACATTCCATTTGATTCTAATCTTTATCATTTACGATGGCAAAATAATTCTGGGTTCCATCAGTTTTAACCTTGCAGGAGCAGGAATTATTTACATGGACTCCCTTAAACACAGTACATTCTCTAATTAACAATGTATTCAGTTTATACATGTATATTCCACTGTGTCTAATCATACAATGGGCTCATGCAGTGTTCCCATGGAAACACACCTGCCAAGCAAAAACACAAAATGGTTATGCGAGTTCAAGTCTGACAAGGTCAGTCGTTAAATGAGTACACATTGCTGTCTGTGCACTCGCTGGGCTAATACTTCTGTCAAGAACAACATCAGCCTTTACATGAAGTAGATGAACAGTTTAGATTATAGTTTTCATCAGTGGCTTTCAGCACCCCTACTTTAAAAATGGTTCCTGTGCCACTATTTAAATTGTGTGTGTAACTCTTGAATATTTGAATCAAATACAGGTAAAGGAAACATTGCCTAATTTCTAATTACTGTTTGGACATTAATTATTATGAATGATTTAACCACAATTAGTTTACTTTACAAGTGAATTATCAAACAAACAAAACCATGAAATTAACAGACGTGAAAGGTCTCTTTGTATTGGACAGAGCAATCTTTAGCAGAAATATTTCCGATCTTTGATGCTGTGCCTTTTTCCTTGTGTTCAATCATTTACCAGAAGAAAACTACACCAGCTGCCAGGTTCATAAATTTAGTGTAACTGCCAGTGTGTGATTAAGGCAAATGTTTTCTGTAGTTATTTTAATTGATATATATATGTATGTTTTCACTGGAACTACATATTATACGGCAATGGGTAGATTTCACGGAAATCACACATATAAAAACCCCAGTCTTAGTCATGGACGAGTGTAGGTTTGTGGAAGGGATGGAAAGCTGCACTCAACAGCAACGTTAGACATTAGGATGGTAAGACAGATTTTTATATGATATGACAGTGTCTTGTTTTTATGCAAGGTGCAGAGTATAACCACAACTAAACATTTCCCACTGTGCACTTTCTGGCAAAAGTTGTGGAAGAGCTTTATGAATCCAGCTCTTTGTTCCCAAACCAGCTGGTTTTATTACTCAGTAACCAGCCAGCTCCCCATTCAGAGGGTTAAGGTCAGTGCACTAATGGGATGGGTTTGATTAACATTATCTTGTTACACTATACAGATGCTGTACTGTAGAACTCTACCCAAGGCTGTCATGTGTAACTCCATATGGCATAGGATCCCTGCTCCAAATAATCCCTGTATTGTCTTTATGTGGATCTTGTTCCCTTGGCTCATACAATATACTAGTGTAGTTGCCTCTGCTAGCTATTTCTGCTATTAATATATGCTGTTTTTTTTTTCTCTGTTTATTTTAAGCATCCACCATGAGGGAAGCTTGTGTGCTTTTTTAAATTGCTAAAACTGCGACGGTATTAAATTATAACCATTTGAGGTGACTTCTTAAAAAGGAGGCTAGTCTCTCTGCATCAGGCACAAACTAGTCTCTCTGCATCAGGCACAAACTAGTCTCTCTGCATCAGGCACAAACTAGTCTCTCCGCATCAGGCACAGACATCACAGGCGCAGACTAGCAACGTTACGAAGGTAAAGAAAGGACAGCTTGGTGACATTGCAGACATGTGACTCGAAAGTAAGGCTAAGGTCAAAGACCACACCAAGATTCCTAACTACAGAGCTAGATTTAACTTCAAGCCCATCGATCACTATTCCAAGAGTCAAAATTGTCGTTCCATTACTTTCGTACTGAATATTGGCTGTTAAATGTAGCTCGAGCCAGTAAACCTAAGCTAGGGCCTTGTCCATTTTAAAGCAGACAGATAGTATCTAATTATATTTTTCTCAGTTGAGCCACAGCTGCTGTATGTTTGTATGTTTTTGTATGGTTCAGTGCGTCTCCCGGGTCATGTTATATGTAAGCAGTAAGTCCAGAAGCACACAGCATTACCAGTACTCAAGACTGTTTGAGTGATAATGGTGGCTGTAAATAGTTTGTGTGATGGTATAGATCACAGGGGGTGTAGTGGGGTGCTAAACTAATAAAAGTGAGAAATGCTTAGTATACAGCAATGCACTTCACTATACTTTATGTACTCATGCAGCATTCAACTTAAACAAAAGACACATGGAACTTTTTTGAATGAAATTAAGCAAAACAGGTAAATCACTCTAGATGTTAGCAAAGGGAATCAAAAGTTGTTTGTTACTATGTTTCCTTTTACAACAATATCATGCAAATTGACCTTGAAAAGCTGGTCTAGTGAGACTAATGTGTGTTTGTTCTCCCCTGCAGTGGATAGCTCACACGTATGAGACACCGGCAGCCCTAGAGTGTGTGTTCTGACATGGAATAACACAAGCCACCAGATGAAAACATGAGGAACCGCGTGTTTCCCTCTAGAGGTGCTTGTAGGTAAGAGTTTCTACAAAGGAACGTTAACTGAACTTACTAACCGACAGCAGCTGATTAAGTGTTTACAGTTCAATATGTGATACATTCTGTGGTCCAGTGGTTAAAGAAACGGGCTTGTAACCAGCATGTCCTCGGTTCAAATCCCAGCTCAGCCCCTGACTCATTGTGTGACCCTGAGCAAGTCCTTGTGCTCCGTCTTTCGGGTGAGACGTTGTTGTAAGCGACTCTGCAGCTGATGCATAGTTCACACACTCTAGTCTCGTATCTTGTAAAATACTTTGTGGTGGTCCACTGTGGAAGGTGCTATATGAAAATAAAGATTATTATTACCTACGTTCATGTCTGTTTCTAGTGTTCAGTGGCTACTTTCTGTAGCCACCGTGTTTCTCACACACTCTTTGCTGTGTCAGGCAACTTGAGTAGAAGTAGAATATGTAATTCTGGGCATTCCTGCATAAATTTGCAAAAAGGAGGCAGAGATACTACAAATGAGGGTTCTCAGATATTATAATGAGATGTACTAAAGCTGACGACAATTGCATCAGTTTGTTAAGAACTGTTTAAAACAGTCACAATTGTTGCTGTCATTTCCCAGTTCGCTTTTTCTTGTGCTTCTTTTTGAGGCAAACACCCAAATACCTAGTTTGAAAACACATCTCTGTGACATTCCTGGAGTCCCTAATGTGTTGGGAGCAATAGACTACACATGTGGTAGGCCAAGTTAAAAAAAAAAAAAAATAATAATAATATAATAATAAAAACAATAATAATTAAAAAAAAACCTAAAACCATTTAGTTTCAGTTTAAAATAATATTTTATTCGCATTGTACACCAGTGTGTGCAATGCAGCAGCATGGTTTATTTTGTGTTACTGGTAGCCTACAGGCTGAAATAAAAAAGTGATGTGTGTATTCATTTGATTTTACTACTGTACTGTACACTGTGTAGGCGTACTGTACAGTGTTATATTTTTATCATAGTGTAATATGCAATCTACCCAAAACATATTAGTGTTATTTCGGTGCAATGATTTATCCGTTTAAAATACAAAGAGCACTGTAAATGTTTGTGTGGTTTTATTTTTTTTTAAACCAGACAGCGAGGGGATACTATTAAGAAAAGCTTTTTGGTGGTGAATGTGGGGCCCTACTATAGAATCTAATGGGATTAATTGTCTTTCATTATGCATTCGAAAAAATGTCGCACGTAGCTGGCAATGCTAGAGATCTCACCAAGGTGACGAAACAGATATTTAAATTAGTATATTGCAGTTCTCTTTATTAACATATTTTCTCTCAGTACATACAAAATATATTCTTTAATGCGTTCCAATCTGAAACTGCGGAAACAACTAAAGATTTCCTTCTAATAGCACTTGCCATCTTTATTTTAAAATATGTGGTACCAGAAATATTTTGTAGGGTGCAATTATTAAGTAAACTCCTGGAACAGGCTACTTAAACAGGCAGTTTGTTAAGCACCCCTTTAAAAAGAATCTGATTCCATTGAAAGTTCCTTCTATTATCAGGTGACAAGTTTAACCTAGAATACAAGGTACAGTGATGTTCTAAAGGAGTACTCTGAAGAACAAATCTACAAATCCGGTTAAACTCTGTATGAATCTTCTTTAGCGACTCCTTACTAGCAGTCGTGTAAATGACATCGTGATAGTCCAGAACAGGAAACAAAAGTTGCTCAGCTAATTTAAACCTTGGTGTAAAATGTAAGCAATGACGCTGGCCATACAACAGTCCGAGTTTTCTCTTAGTTTTACTACATATTTCTTTATGTGTTTTTCAAATTTAAGAGTTGTATCGATATTGACATTAAAAGTATCAACTCTCTTCAAAGGTGTGTTTTTAAGTAACAATAATACAATTGGAATGATTGTTTTGTATCATTTTCTCTGAACCAGAAAACATGATTTTTTTATTTAACAAACCATTATCAAACCAATCTTGAAGTTCAAAAATAAGAGGTCCAAGAATTGACCCCTGAGGATACAGGCATACAAATCAGATTTTTTTCCTGTCAAAGACCACAGCTTGGAAACGCTCTGATGAATCTGATTTAAAACCACACCATTAACTCCAAGATTCATTCACTTATTAAAAAGTATTCTATGATTAACTAAGTCAGCAGGCCTTGGAGAAGTCAATAAAGATCACACCAGTTGTTGTCTCTCTATAGCCCGGTGTATATCGTTTGCCAGTTTCAGCAATGCTGTCTTTGTGGAATGAGCTTTTCTAAAAACCAGATTGATAACACTATGTAACACAATTTTTGTTCCTGGGTGGTAAGTGTTATTTCCTAATTGTTTATGCCTCAAAAGTATAGAAAATGGCTATTATTCCCCACAAACTTTGCTTTTGTGACCAGGACAGTGATATTTTGAAATTTACCTATTTCCAATGAGAAAACGGGCGAATTTGTGTCTTTTCGTTCACATAAAGTCAGAAACAAACAACATATGAATCCAAATTAACATGTATTTATACTAAAGTAATACAAAAATGACTACAAAAGATTTAGAAGTGAGTAGTTTTTCGAGATTTACTATTATACTTTAAATCACTTTCACGAATCAGCCCCCAAATGTAGTCTCCCATCATGTTCTCGTTATACTGTCCTTGGTAGTGGCGTTCAAAGTCCGGTATATCTTGGTGGAAGCGCTCGCCTTGCTCTTCCGAGTACGCTCCCATGTTCTCCTTGAATTTATCAAGATGAGCATCAAGGATATGGACTTTGAGGAACATCCTACAGCTCATTGTGCCGTAATTCTTCACCAGAGCCTCAACCAGCTCCACGTAGTTTTCGGCCTTGTGATTACCCAGGAAGCCCCGAACCACTGCGACAAAGCTGTTCCAAGCCGCTTTCGCCTTACTAGTGAGCTTCTTGGGGAATTCATTGCACTCCAGGATCTTCTTTATCTGTGGTCCGACGAAGACACCGGCTTTGACCTTTGCCTCAGACAGCTTAGGGAAGAAGTCTTGAAGGTACTTGAAGGCTGCCGACTCCTTATCTAGAGCTCTGACAAATTGTTTCATAAGGCCCAATTTGATGTGCAGTGGTGGCATCAGCACCTTCCGGGGGTCCACCAGTGGCTCCCACTTGATGTTGTTCCTCCCCACACGCCAGTCCCGCCTGAATGTGCCAGGGACAGTAACATCCACACTTTAACATGGGAGATACTATAGCTTGTTTCATCTGATTAGGCATTTCACCAGACATCAGTGACATATTACAGTATGCAGTATGACCCCAGCACTGGCTAACAGCATCGCTGGTCATGTGCTAAGGGTGTTGCTGGTCACTCAGTTTAAAAGATAAGAAATGGTCCAGAACCAATGGGGAATCGTTGCAGTAAATGGTAAAAACAAGGTTGCAATGCTGTTACTTAAGTGACATTTTTATTTTTAAAAAGGGGGGAAATGTGAATTGTCAACACATGTAGAGGCTGCATGTCCAGAGCTATGTTTTCCAGATACAGAAGGAAGTGACAGAGGATGGCTTTAAATAGAGAAGTGTGTATATTTAAAAAAAAAGAGTGTTTTAAAATGAACAAGGAACAGATGCTCTACAGATAAGTAGACCTACACAGAGGTGTTACAGGCTGATCTTAAACAGAGCAGCATTTCTGTTCAAAAGACAAAATGTTTAAAATAAGGAACAACCCGTTTAAGAAATGTACATACTTAACCTAACACATAAATAAAATTAAAATAGTGCGAGACCCTATATACATTGCTAAGTTAGCATTTTAAAAACCTTATTGCATAATTTACTTTACACAGCTGGACGTACAAGCATGTGTAAAACAGCATGTCGGCTTCTGAAATGTCCGTACCAAGTGTCTTGAGTTTAAAACATTAAAATGTCCAATAAAAAAAAAGAATACAAACCTTCACTATCGGTTGCTGCTATGTTAGACTTGTTATAAATGTACTTACTTGAACTGAAGAAAAATAAAAAAATCAAATGCTAGTGTCAGTGCTTGTCTGTATCTGACTGAACAGAGAGAATTGCGAGCGTGGCTGGCAGTTCCCCTCGTGTGCTAAGCGTGTTGTGGAAGTGCCACTACCCCTTCATATGTTTGTAGTTTTTACAATTACTGAAGTTTTACCTTGGTTAAGGGCCATGTGTGTAGTTTTAAAGCAACAGTTTTAAAGATTGTAGTTTCAAGTCAATTTTCATATTAAGAAAACACTTACAGTAAATAAAACGAAAGTATAGAGTTGTTGTTGCATTTAAATTTATACAAATAAAATAATTACTAGACCCATGTCTTCAGTATGGCCCGTAGTTCATTTCAGAACATTGACACAAAAGTGTTTCTGAAAGGGCAGTCATGTGAATGTACTCCAGAAAATCCTGTAGACAGATTTTGCCACCAGATTCCAACACTATAAAGCCCTTTAATTGATAATACTCAAGTGGTTTTCAAATGCTTTGTCATCTGAATCTTTTTCAGATCAGAAAAGTCTTGATCTCTTGTATTTTCTTAGTCCCCTCTAACAATTCCCAGTCACAACTTCCATGGTCTTGTACAACCTGAAAATACTGCCTTCAAAACAAACATTGTTAGCCTAGTGGTTTAAGTCGATCAACACAGCTCTCTTCAGTGCTTTTGAATACATAATACAGTACTACTGAATGCATGTGTGCACCACCATCCATATTCCAAACAGCCATCAGGACTGAACGAAGTCTGTCTCAGCCAGCAGCTCTGTGCAACAGATTAAATTACATTCTATGAGCCTTGTGCTAAATAACTCCACAACCTGTGTTTATCGCAATTGCATTGACAGTTCTCTTGAAATATTAGCGCAGGATGCAGCAGTTGGAGGCTTTGAAATGCGCCGTTCACTTCTTTAGCTGTCTTGCTTGTCAAAGGGCTGGCCCCTGCATCCTTAGACAACGCAAGTATACATGCTATAATGCATCCAAAAACCATAGTTGAATACCGGCACATCTCACATTTGCCACGCTCACACGAGAATAGACACAGCCTAAGTTTGTCGCATTTTATTTTAAAACTGTTTTTTGTATTAAGTAATACGTTATAACAAAGTTGGAAATAGTCTAAAATATGGGCGCTGATAGTAAATGTTTGGAGCATATTAGACTTTAATCTTTAAAACTAAATAAACTTAACTAGACATTCCTGATCTCTGCATTTCAATACAAACGCCTGATTGCAAAGTTTTTAAATACGTGTCTAAAGACTGTTTTGTTCAGTTGATAATCACAAATGACTCTTCGTATGCTCAGACAAACAAATGTAAGGTTTATAATGTTTTATTTTAAAACCCCTTTTTTTCTTCAGTTTAAGTAAATACATTGTAACAAGTCTAAACAGCAGCTGATAGTCAAGGTTTGCATTTTATTTATTTTTCATTGGGAAATTAATGTTTTAAACTCAAGACACTTGGTACAGACATTTCAGAAGCCGACGTGCTGTTTTACACATGCTTGTACATCCGGTTGTGTAAAATAATGCAATAAGGTTTTTAAAATGTAAACTTAATATATACAGGCTCTCACATTTTATTTGTGTATTTATGTGTTGGGTTAAGAAGTATGCATATTTCTTAAACAGGTTGTTACTTATTTTAAACATTGTCTTTTTTCAACAGCCACGCTTCTCTGTTTTAAACCAGCCTGTGTCAGTTTACTTCTGTATAGGTCTATTTAGCTCTGAACTTACAGCATCTGACCCTTGTTCATTTTAAAACACGTTGTCTTTTTTTTTTTTTTTTTTTTTTTTTGTTTAAACAAAGACATGCTTCTGAGTAATGTACTTTTTCTTTTTTAACATTTTACTGTCTTTGTTTTCAAGCTTGCTTTATTTTTCAACACTAACATTTGTTTTCCCTTTTTACTAATTTTAATTTCAACTATACATTTGTTTTTTTTTTCACATTTTCAAGCTTGCTTTATTTTTCAACACTACATTTGTTTTTTCTCCCCCAATTTAAGCTTGTTTATTTTTTCAGCACTTTGTACCCTCTGTTTGCTCATTTTACTGCTCATTTTATTTCTGAATAAATAATATAACAAACTGTATACCCGTTTGAGCTCATTTTATTTTTGTAAAAAGCTTATTTTATTTTCTGAAATAGCACAACAAAACAATGTATACCCGTTTACCCATTTTACTCTAATACATTTAAATTAAATACCATTTTACTGTGACAAATTACAAACACAGAACATGGTTTCTATATTTGCATTAAAACTACAAATGTGACAAGACAGGTGGGTGGGACTTGCAGTTGCACCTGATTGGCTAAAGGCACCTGTCAAAACTAAATGCTGTATTCTCATTGGTTAAAAAGTAACATGTGACATCTGCTATAGCGTATATTACTAATGAGGTATGTCGACACGTGTAAGCATTATTTAGTTTTTATTTTTACCTTGTTCTTAATAAAATATGAATAATTGAGAGACACTTTGGGATGTAAGTTTTTCATTAAGCAAGAGTTGCTGTCTTCATTCTTAAATGTTAGAAACATCATAGGAAATATTTTTTATTTATCTATCTAATCTTTGGTCTCTCTCTCTTTTAGGTTTACTGTTTTGATTTCAATTGTATTACTTTTCTTAGCGTACATTAACATCAAAGCATCCAAGACTGAACAGAAGCCCAGCATGGGGGAGGGGTATAATGTGGATTCCAATCACGCAAAGGTTTGAATATTTTCAATTATTTGTTGTATTTGGCTAGTTTATAACTCGCACAGTTTGAAAAAAATAAACCAGCGTCAGATCCCATCGATATTAGAGCACAATTCACCTGCCGATGAGCAGATAATCTTTTTGGATATAATTTAAAGATTGTGGAACAATATGGCCTTAACGAAACACCTCAGAAGATCTCAGTCCATAATAAGATTAGATGATTAATTGTTACATTCCAACTTGAATCTTTTTCCTGGTTAAGTATAATAAGAGTAGATAATTGTGTTCACCACATTTGACATATTTAATATTAAATGTAACATGATCTGTAATACTGCAAACTTCAAAACACACAAAACAAAATAGCACACAATACAACACATACAGTACATAAGCACAGCTATCCTGGTGTTCTACATTTATTCACTTTTTACTTTCGTCTTAGCCCACTCCTACACACTCTCCACTCTTCCACTTGGACACCAGTTCACACTAGTGTGCTGGCCCTGGTCCACCTCGGGCCTCCTCAGATTTAGGCCTGCAACCCCGTTCGCACGTGTGGCTCAGCACCCTTTGCGCATTCACATATGTGACTGAAAAGCAGGCCTAAAATGTGGCTATTTTTTTTTTTTTAAATTGGACCGATAGCCTGCACTCGGAATGGAAGAGCTACCGGGATATACAGTAATCCTTGATTTGTAGCAGATATTCCTTATTAGATTTTTTTTCCAGTGCAGCACAGTAGCAATTTTATGGTAGATTTAAAAAAAAAAAAAAAAAAAAAAAAACAAAACTTTGAATTGTTATGGTGTGTAACAGTCCGAGCTTACCCCCATGCACAATCACATTATTCTCTCAAGAACACGGAGGTATTTAGAACGCAGGAAACAGCAACTTGCTAATGTTCACAGGTATAAATATTTATTTTCATAATGAATACTTCACTCAGATTGCAAATTTCGACTAACAGGTACATGCAAGGACTGACATTCACAAGACAAGCTCACAACTGACCACCTAATAGCACTACTGCTCCCTCTTAAGGAAAGACACAGCATTAAATAATTATTCAATAACAGGTTACACCCATGTAAATTCATTGTATTCTGCATACAGTAGATGCATATTAAAACCTTTTTTTAGGAAGCTTCAAAGGTCACCTAGTAAACATAGTGCAGATGAGGCTAGGATGTCAGAGCCAAGGGTTACAAAATATAGTGTTCAGTATCTTCCAGAATGTTGCTGTTCTTGGACAGTACATAGTGACAAGATATTGATATATATATATATATATATATATATACTATATATATATATATATAATATGCATACATATACACATATTGTAAACCCGGCCAGCACCCATGGTTGTTCGTTGCCCCTTTCAGATGCAGACCCAGACACTGAATTCAGTTTTACAGAGCTGATGCACTGTTTTTAATGAATACACACAAAATGAAAATAAACAACTAGCTCTTTTTCAAGCACTAACTAAAAAACACAAACAGAAACCTAAACTATCGTGCAGGTCGGCTAACCCTTTACATGAGTCAAACAAACAAACAGTTTTACACTTCCAGAGGTTTTTACACTATGTTGCTTTTCAATGCTTGCACACACCAGCAACCCTGAACAGACTGGCTGCTTTCTTTAAATACCTTGCACGTGGCTCTAATTTACAATGATAGCCAGGTGCAGGGGATAATTACTAATAAAACAAGTAACAAAACAATTCAACAATTAAACAAATGTGCATTTGCACATGTTTTTTTATTCCAATTGCAGTGTTAAAGCCGCTACAAAATATCGTGTTCCAGCATTACTAGAAAGGAGAGGTCACCCCCCCTCTCCCCCCCCCCCCCTATATATATATATATATATATATATATATATATATATATATATAGCTCTGGAAAAAATTAAGAGACCACTGCAAATTTTTCTTAAATCAGCATCTCTACATGTATGGCAGCCATTCCATTCCAGTGTCTGTTGAATTCCAACACAGGCACACCTCATTCTACTGAATGAGGTACTGATTAGGGGATCACCTGAACCAAATCTTATTTAACGAGGAAAAGTATAAAAACCACTCCTGTGGTCATCACTATCCTCTTGCAATAGGACCAGCTGGATGGCAAAACAGTGCTAGTAGTACCTCAAAAGTAATTGGAATAAAAAAATAACTATTGACCATGCCCAAAGAGTTGAAAAGGAAAGTTTTGAGTGAGGAAAAGAAGGGTTCAATTCTGGCTTTACTGGCAGAGGGATACAGTGAGCGTCGGGTTGCTTCCATCCTTAAAATTTCAAAGACGGCGGTTCATAAGAACAAGGTCAAGCAGCACACATTGGGGACAACAAAGCTACAGACCGGCAGAGGGCGAAAATGACTCTCCACTGACCGGGATGACCGCCAACTCATTCGAATGTCACTCAGCAACCGTAGGATGACATCAAGTGACCTACAAAAAGAATGGCAAACGGCAGCTGGGGTGAAGTGCACGGCGAGGACGGTTCGAAACAGGCTCCTAGGGGCAGGGCTGAAGTCGTGCAAAGCTAGAAAAAAGCCCTTCATCAATGAGAAGCAAAGAAGAGCCAGGCTGAGGTTTGCAAAAGACCATAAGGATTGGACCGTAGAGGACTGGAGTAAGGTCATCTTCTCTGATGAGTCCAATTTTCAGCTTTGCCCAACACCTGGTCGTCTAATGGTTAGACGGAGACCTGGAGAGGCCTACAAGCCACAGTGTCTCGCACCCACTGTGAAATGTGGTGGAGGATCGGTGATGATCTGGGGGTGCTTCAGCAAGGCTGGAATCGGGCAGATTTGTCTTTGTGAAGGACGCATGAATCAAGCCAAGTACAAGGTTGTCCTGGAAGAAAACTTGCTTCCTTCTGCTCTGACAATGTTCCCCAACTCTGAGGATTGGTTTTTCCAGCAGGACAATGCTCCATGCCACACAGCCAGGTCAATCAAGGTGTGGATGGAGGACCACCAGATCAAGACCCTGTCATGGCCAGCCCAATCTCCAGACCTGAACCCCATTGAAAACCTCTGGAATGTGATCAAGAGGAAGATGGATGGTCACAAGCCATCAAACAAAGCCAAGCTGCTTGAATTTTTGCGCCAGGAGTGGCATAAAGTCACCCAACATCAATGTGAAAGACTGGTGGAGAGCATGCCAAGACGCATGAAAGCTGTGCTTGAAAATCAGGGTTATTCCACCAAATATTGATTTCTGAACTCTTCCTAAGTTAAAACATTAGTATTGTGTTGTTTAAAAATGAATATGAACTTATTTTCTTTGCATTATTCGAGGTCTGACAACACTGCATCTTTTTTGTTATTTTGACCAGTTGTCATTTTCTGCAAATAAATGCTCTAAATGACAATATTTTTATTTGGAATTTGGGAGAAATGTTGTCAGTAGTTTATAGAATAAAACAAAAATGTTCATTTTACCCAAACACATACCTATAAATAGTAAAACCAGAGAAACTGATAATTTTGCAGTGGTCTCTTAATTTTTTCCAGAGCAATATATATATATATATATATATATATAGCATATATATATATATATTATATATATATTATATATATATATATATATATATATATATATATATTGTGAGCAGGGAGAGGGTTAATTTCCTCCCTGCTAGAAAAGAAAGATGTGAGAATGTATAAATGTGTTAATTGTTTTATTGTTTCATTATTAGTTATCCCCTGCACCTGGTATTTATTGTAAATTAGAGCCATGTGCAAGATATTTAAAGAAAGCAGCCAGTGTGTTTAGGGCTGCTGGAGTGTAAAGGAGCCAGGCTGATGGTGGTTTCAACTGTAACAAAGGTAGTGTGAAAAAGCCTTTTTGTGTTTTTTGTTTTGTTAGTTTGTATTACAGGTAAATGGCTTAGCTGTCCTGTACTAGTTAGGTTCCTGTGTATGGTAGTTAGTGCTCAGGTGAGAGCTAGGTATTTATGTTGTGTTTGTTTATTTTGTTTTATTAAAAAGTGCGCGCAAGCACTGGAAAAATCCATTTCTTTTTCCTGTGTCCTGCTTGAAAGGGGCAACGAACGTGTGTGAGTTGCAAGCTAAGCTACATATGGTGGCAGTGTGTGTGGGCGCCCCTATGACCCAGAAGAAAATGGACAGTATTAAGGAATTGATTGCCGGGATCAACAAGAATACCACTGCTCAACGGGAGCAGAACAGGAAGTGGAGGAGGAACAGGGCTGCCAGAACGGGAACTGAGCGAGCTGGAGCTGCTGCTCCAAAAGTGGGAGCAGGGAAGAGCAGCCCCGCAGGGAGAAGCCGCGCTGTCTCCGGAGGGAGAGGGAGAAGCAATAAGCAAGGGTGAGGAGGTGAAGACCCCACCTCCACCATCAATGCGATACAGTCTGGCAGTACTGCGGGTGGTACCTTGCCCCGTGCTCCTGGACACCCTGACGGTCTGTAGACATCCCTATGATAGACCTGGAGGCCAGGAGTCTGCACCATCGGTCACAGCTCTGCCCCCGGTTCCCTACTCTGCTCTCTCCGAACACCCAGATGTCGCTAGGCTGCTGCCAGACGTTGTTTTGGCTCCCCCTGTCAGCTGCGTCGCTCCCCCTGGGTGATTGGACATCGCCGGTCCCCAGGTGAAGACCTCTATCTGATGCTGCAGCCACCTGTGCCTCGGTCATCGCTGCAGTCGGCCCGGTGGGGGTCCCGTGTCACCGGGTCGCTGTCCCTCCCTGGAAGCGCCAGAGGGACCAGCCCACCCTCTAGCCGCTGTGGAAGAGGGCGAAAATTGACATTTGTAGACTTGAGGGTGGGTGGTCTTTTAAGGGAGGAGGGAGATGGCTGGTGTTTATTTTGTGTTTTGTTTATTTTGTTTTATTAAAGTGTGCATAAGCACTTAATTTTCCATTTGTGTCCTGTCTGAAAGGGGCAACTAACCATGTGTGAGTTGCAAGCTAAGTTACAATATATAACGTAGGCAAAATTTCCATGTCCTTACTGTCACAAAGTTAAATCCCCTTTTTATGCTTTTTTTGTAGCGTGTACAAACTTTTGTCACTAAAATCTTGCAGAGGAGATGCAAGTGGTCTTCCACCAGGAAGAATATGTCCACTCTCTTTCCTGACCAATACAAGACAGATATTCCTCCTTTCCTGAGGAAAAACGATGTTCTGAGCAAGGCAGTGTTCAGATACCCCCCTCCATTTGGGTTTCAAAGCATGGAGAAGAAACTGAAGGAAGTTCTAGGCCTTTTCCCCGAGGCTGCGCGGGAGGAGAGCAGCGTGAAGTCCTGCAGTCGCTGCGTGGTGGTGGGAAGCGGTGGTATCATGCGCGGGCTGCAGGTGGGCCAGCTTTTGAATCAGTTTGATGTTGTAATCAGGTAAGGAATATGTGTCTATGTATATTGTCTAATTAAAACTAATTTTATTCAGTAGCACAGCATTCTCACATGGTACTTATCATTTTTAAGTTTATATCTTATTTACTTGGGGGTAGGTAGTCTATTCTTCCACAATACTATGTTTACTTTCTGTGCTCCTGCCTGTAGCAGCAGACGCACAGGGCTAAACCAGCGTAATATGAGACGAGGAACCAGTCATCCCATCTCATGGCCATCTGTGCTTTTCCACTACGTCCTGCAAAATGGGCTAATTTATTATAGATAACACAGGGCAGCAAAGGCATTGTTATATAGTACCAGCATAACTTCAGTCTCACAGGTCCTGTTCTTTACAGAAAAATGTTTTGTTTAGCTTTGAAGGACTGCATTATATCTCATTCTTAAACCCTTACTCCAAGAGATCAGCAGAATTCGGGGCAGTTCATTGAAACTTTTATTTTAATGGATAAAAGAAGATTACATACTTCTATATTGCGTTAGAACATGAAAGACATTAAGATAAGATGGTGCGTGACATTTTTATTTTATGCGCAGACTTTCAGTTAAAACACATGTTAATGTATTGGCTAAAAAAAGATTGTATTTGATTTTTTTCTCCAGATTGAATAATGCTCCTGTTAGTAACTTTATTGAAGACATTGGCAACAAAACCACTATCAGGATGAGTTATCCAGAGGGAAGCCCCAAATCATGGGATGATGTAGATCCTAAGACCCTGTTTGTGGCAGTCATTTACAAAACAGTTGACTTTAACTGGTTGAAGGCCATGATTAAAAGGGAAACGGTGGTGAGTAGTTTGTGAAAGAGAGTACTTTTCTACAGCATCTGCCACGTCCTGTTTCACTGAGGCGGCAAATTGTAATATGAATCATAGCGTTTCAGTTCAAGGGACAGGACCGTGAAAACCCACTGACCCCAGGAAAGGGCCATTGCGAAGGCGGGTGGTGTGAGTAAAATAAAGCTCCAAGAATCAGTGTTGAGATTCAACTGAGATCTAAGGTCCTTTGTCTTGGCTGCCAGCCAGATTAAACGAAGCACATACATAAGAGTCCTAATTAAAAGTGCACCTAAACATGCGAGTTGAGACTTTTGTTTTTCTGTGAGGAAATGGACACTAAAAAAAAAGAGAGCCTTAGTTTGCAGTAATGATTTTTATTTATACCTTTTTTTTTTCAGTCCCTATGGGATAGGTTGTTTTTTTGGCAGGGGGTGCCGAAGGAAATCCCCATAGGAATATCCCAGTTTCGAATCCTGAACCCTGAAATCATCAGTCAAACAGCGGTGGACCTCCTCCGGTTTTCAGAACCGCGGTGGAAGTTTTGGGGGTGGGACCAGGTACAGTGTCTCTTGGGTTAAGGTGTTGTGTCCTGTAAGGTCACTGCACTGACTTCTGATTGTCACGAGTGTGATGAATGGACATGTGTTACAGGAACTTTTCTTTATTCTGTATACTGGAATTACAGAATATGATTTGAATTCTAATACCGACATCAGTTTTTATTTTATATAGCACTGTGGAATATGCTTACAAGGAGTCATGCAGGCCAGGCATCATATAATATGTAATGCCAATTTAGGATTTTCTCTGTTCAGTTAGTCCATCAACTCATTGGCTATCTTTATCAAATTGCTCTAAATTCATTCCTCTCTGCTTAGAGACATTTCACACCTGAAAGAAATAATGAGACCACCAATATTAAATGACACCTATGACGCCTGACTTATGGGACACACCATTTTACAAAAGCTTTCAGAAAGGTAGGCTACCGTACATGTTCTGCTAAACTCCATTCTCAGTAACCTTCTCCTCTTGTTTATGTCTAGAACGTGCCGACGCTTGGGGTCACTGCCACAGTCCTGGCCACATACCTGTGTGACGAGGTGAGCCTGGCTGGGTTTGGATATGATCTCAAACAACCTGAAGCTCCGCTGCATTACTATGAAAACAGACGCATGGACGCTATGAAGGGGCAAACAATGCACAATGTGGATGCTGAAAAGCAGTTCCTAGCGAAACTGGTTAAAGGAGGAGTAATCACAGACCTCACAGGAGGAATACACTGCAGTTTCTGTGAAAACTGAAATTTAGCATTAGTCACTAATGCTAGCACATAATATTGAGGATTTTTTAATGCTCTTTCAGGAAGTGTTTTAGTATGTTTAATTTTATTGAATTTGCTTGTACAAATAAAATGAAGTAAATGTGAAAATAGGTGACTAATTTAAGGTAAGCACTGCAATTTTGATAATTGTGTTTTTAGGGGTGTATTGAAAAGCATATCGGCTCCATACTGTATGATGTGTATGTGTCTGATCGTTTTCATACAATACAATGTAGGTCATTCATTTTTGGTATCATGCAGCAGTTATAGGGAATTTATCCATGTTTTAAAAAAAACAAACATGTAATTGCTAGATTGTCGGGTTTGCTGAGCCAAATTGTGGATGACAATAGGACAAACTAATTTCTCAGGCCCTACTCAGTTATCTTTTCTTTTTTACTTTTCAATGATATTATATATATTCAACTTTTGTAGACTGTTTAAGAAAGCAATACTAGTCGGGTTCAATACGTTTTAAGAATATTAAACTTTATTTCATCTGTCAAAAAATGCACTATGCAGATTGGAGTTGCTGACCTGTTAATGGAACCTCATGTGAATGTTTGTTCAAAACTAGTGTTTTATTAGGAGAAACATATTTAAAAAAAAAAAAAAAAAAAAATTAAAATTAACTAAAATGCAGACATTTATTGAATGCTCCTTCACTGGAAAAACTAATCCAAATACTTTGTTTTGAATGAATTAATTTTCTTGAACTTTCCATTTTTAGAAATGTTAATTGTAACATTCCCATGCATTGACGGTGGCAGCAGCATGTTCTAGACAAGGCATGAAAGATGAAGGGTATCTCCACTGGCTCAAGGCTGTACCTTATTTCTTGAGACTCAGTGTGCTTATGGCACTCTTTTTGGGTGGAGGGAAAAAAACTGCAGTTTCCTGAGATTTTTTCAAGCTTCTTCAGGAAGCGTTTCATGGGGCACTGGGGTTCTCCCAGTTTCTTTAAACGTGCAACCACAGAGACTATCTTTATGATTCTTAAGCCCTGTCCACATCAGTTTGTCACGCATTTGTCTCCTCTCCGCTCGCCTGCTGCAATTCTCTCTATGGTGGTCTTCCGGCACGCGCCACCAAATGACTGCAGCTAGTTCAGAATGCTGACGCCAGGATCCTTACCAGATGTAAAAAACGTGATCACATCACACCCAGCTGCACTGGCTACCTGTGAAGTTCAGGATTACTTCATCACACAGGTCCCGAGTGCCTCCTCAACTTGCTGACCCACTATGTCCCTACCCGCAAGCTGAGGTCCTCCGACTCGAGCCTGCTTATTATCCCCAAACAAAAGTGCACCACACTTGGAGAACGCTCGTTTAGCTTCATGGCTCCGACTCTTTGGAACTCTCTCCCAGCTTTGGTGTGTGATGCCCCCACTGTCGCTCACTTTTAAATCAACTCTCAAGACCCATTTGTTTTCTCTTGCTTTCCATGCTCTGTAAGCCTGATATCCTGTTATTAGCTGTTGTGCCTTTGCTACTTCTAACTTTTTTAAACTGTGTCTTTATACTCATGGTTCTATACGACCTACGCATCCGCAATATTCTAGATTTTTCACATCCTAGCCTTGTATTTAATGTATTTTGCATTGTTTGCACTGTATCTTGTAAAACGGTTTGTGATGGTGGTCCACTATGAAAGGCACTATATAAAATAAAGATTGATTGAAACCATGTTTTAGGGTTAAATGATTTTAAAGTCCTTAAATCAACATTAAACATGATTTGAAAATCGGTTTAGTTAACCTGCTTGACGTGTAACCTGGATGTGAAGTGTGTTCTAGTATCATCCAAAATACCATACTGCTTTGTGCTGCTGTCCCAATAAAAACAGTGTTAGACCTAATAAAGTAATTATCGGTGATAATATTTAATGTCTCTCTGTTTCTGATATGATTTAAACCGATGCCAATGAAACTAGAATTACCGTAGCATAATTAAAATAGTATTTAATTCAGTTGCTGACGCTGTTTCCAGGTCGTTTGGTTTGATTTCTGTTCTGTCAGCAAATTTAGGAAAACAGCCCATGCAGTTTGTTTCATTGTGATGTGTTATACGTTATCCAGATTTTCTTTAATCATTTTGGCATATTTGCAGTATTTACAGAAAGTACTTTGGGTTTGTGATGGGTGTACAGGCTGCTTTTGCTTTTCAACGTAGTATAGGCTTGCTGACAGTAAGGTATCATAGTATCCAGAGAAAAGGTCAAATGTGTGAACTAACTACAATCACCCCCTGCTACAGACCATGGAAATCCTGTTTTGTTTATTGCTTCTGTGAATGGAGTATATATGAACGAATGAAGTAAAATATTAGAGCTGATGTTTTATATTGTTGTTGTGTGATTTAAAATAAAAAAAAGGATAATTGTCCTAAGTTAGATTTTATCTTTTTATACTTTGACAAACTGTAATTTAATTTAGAAATTATACCTTCCATTTCATACACTGGATTAATTTAACACAATTAATTAATTGTGTTAAACTGTCAGTGCTACACGATTAGTTGAGAAAACAATTCTCGGGACTTTGTTATATTTTTTACATTTTGGATATTTTTTGGGAGTCTGTAGCAGGGGGAGATCTGTGCTGACTCTGCTGGCGTGTTCATAGTGCTGCAGAAAGAGGGCAGCAATCGTTCAATAACCGCCTGTCGGTCATGGCAGTGACACGGGAAGGTGGGAAAGGGGGTGTGTGGACTTTCCCTCTCTCTGAATGGCTGAGAGGTGGCTCGGGGAGATTGTTAGCCCTATAGGATAATGCTCTAATGTTGCCTCAGGTCTGCCCTTTTAGACGTGCTGAATGTGCGGAAGCGCTGGTCGCGGATTGAGAACCAGCGGGGATGAAGAAACAATTTAACAGCGAGACAGTGACAGCGGGGAGCCCTTGGGCAGACCCTGAAATACTGTTTAGAGCAGGCTAGTGAGCCGTTAGAGTGGGTCAGTGATACGGTTCGTGCGGGTAGCGGCGACCGGGATATTGCTGCCAAGTGCAGCACCTTTTTGTAGTTTTATTACTGTTTTATTTTTCCTTTTCCTTTTGCCTTCTATTTTTGAATTATTCTTTGGAGCACCTGCGAGTGCGCCTGCACACTGAACTGTTTACCGTTGCTTGGTATTCCCGTGTTTTTGTTTACCGTAGTTGGTATGCACACCACAGACAGCAGTGCCCTCTGCGGGCTAAAGAAACAAAACACTCCCTGAAAATAAAACTGGTGTTTTCAAGTACACCTGTCTGTCTCCTGTGTAAGTGAATTACCCACCACCCTTCCACAGAGTCATATAATTTTCTTCTTTCTGAGGTTCTGATCTTGATCTCTGAAAATTGTTGGTTTCCTGTCAGTGTGGTCCCTATTGGTGCAAGGAAGTACGGTTTCCTCTCTATGATAGATATAGAAACACTAGATGGGACATTACGTCATTTTGGTATGTAAAGAGAGACGCCATCTTACCTAGGTATAAGTGCTGTCATCTATGAGTGCAGTTCCCTTTCAATTCGAAAACGACCACCAATGACATTATGTACGGGATATGCCTGCCCATTGGGTAGGTATTGTTGAGCTCTTTATATCAGAGCTGCCAACAGGCCCCTTCCTGGGGTGACAAACTCAGTCCCTCCCACCGAGGGATTAAAACCGTCATCCGGATGAAGCCATTTCTCTTTTTCCTTCTCAAGACGGTACAGTAAGACCTCTGTGTTTAGCTGAGCGTGTTGGTAGAAAAGAGCTTCTTGAGTCTATTGCATTTCTCCTGCATTTGTGCTGCCACTTTCCTGGAATCAACGACTCTTAAAAATTGGAGTTCTTTGTTTTTCTATCTTTCAGCAGCCTTCTTGCTTGTGTTGTAGGCTGCTTTCTCTTATCTGTCTGTCGTGTGTGAGCGGCTGCCTATGCAGTACCTCTCGCGTGAGTGTCTGTCTATTTTCTAACTTGGTGCATCCCCGCTGTTGAGTGATTCCACCAGTATCCTGGATTGAGTCTCGGTACAGTTGCATTAAAGCTGCATGTTTTCACCCACTCGGGGTTGTGTGTTCGGTGAGTGGAGAACGGGATTGGAGACGTAATAGGTAATAATTGTAAAAATAATAAGTAGTTAAATCTGCTCACCGTGTTTTGTCTGTCTTTTTATTTTGGCGAAGAGTGACATGTCCTGTGCGTTTGTATGTTACAGCCTTTTTATTTTCTGTTCTGTTTATTAAATGCTGAGCGAAAGCATTCGATTCGCTCAGCTCCACCAAACTCCACCTCTCTCTTTGTTTATTTTCCTGTTTCTGGTCGGACGTCCCCCACTCCGGCCGTCTTTGTGACCCATGGTGTCATCATGGGATTACCAGCGCCACCTAGACGCCTACCAAAGCAGGAACCGCAAATTGTTGTTTAAAAAAACAAACAAAAAAAAAGACAAAAAAAAAAAAAAAGTCAGACAACGCCGTCAGACTGAGGGACTGGATCTGGGACAATGCTGGGCTGGAGGCTCAGTCCATGCCCATAGCCATCCGGGTCCTGTGGCTGATCGACAGGGAGTGATGGGAGGCGTACGAGAGGGAACACACCCCAAATTCCCTGGAGGAAGGTGTGGAGTTGGTCCTCTGCTACCTGGAGGCAGCTATAAATAGAACAGCAGCCCAGTTAGCAGGGTCTCCAGCGCCCAGGCAGGGTATATGTGACGAAGTGCCCGCCCCTGTGTGTACTTTCTGTTATATGTTGCGTGTGGTGTGTTAAATATTGGTGTATAGTCATTGGTACACAGGATATAAACGGGTCTATGTAACACAAGTGTTTAAAATGTATATTTGTATTTAGGCACGAGGATTGCACAGCACTTCACGTGCAAGTAAAAAGTAATAATATGTGAGCACAGGGAATTGCACTTTATTAATTCACGTGCAGTTGTACCGCGACTCCAACTGAATGATTGATTAGCAGTTGAGTCTCGGTACAGCTGCATAAAAGCAGCACGTTTTCACCCACTCGGTGTTGTGTGTTCGGTGAGTGGAGAATGGGATAGGAGACGGAGGTAATAATTGTAAAAGTAATAAGTAGTTAAATATCTGCTCACCGTGTTTTGTCTGTATAGTTTGTTTTGTTTGTCTTTTTATTTTGGCGACGAGTGCCGTGTCCTGTATTTTTGTATGTTACAACCTTTTTATTTTCTGTTATGTTTATTTATTAAATGCTGAGCGAAAGCATTTGCTCAGCTCCACCAAACTCCACCTCTCTCTTTGTTTATTTTCCTGTTTTTGGTTGGACGTCCCCCACTCCGGCCGTCTTTGTGACAGCATCAGAAGGTGGAGGTCTGCTATCTGTAAGGAGGAAAAAAGGTGCTGTCATCTGTAAAAGAAGCACAGAGGATTGGAATTGTTTATAGGCTAAATGCATAGTTAAACAGGCACTTTTAGTTAAATCAAGACAGGTAGTGCTAGTAGATAAAGTGTCTTCTGACTTCTATAGACCCCTCCCTCTGTCTAAAGTGGATTGGAATTGTATTGCAATTTTATTGTAAAATTGTTTTGTGGCGGATTCCTGTGGGAATGAATCAGTTCATACATCAGGAAATGGTTGGGAGTTCCACGCTGCCTCAGCAGAGTGGGACTTTATGGTAAAGGAATACTGCAGCTACCAGTCTCTGCTCTAACCCAGGCGTTTAAGTGCACCAAGGTCCAACTGGAAAAGACATTAGTAGAGTCACATGACAAATACGTAAGGGAGGCAGCACCTGTGTTGAAACCTGGCAGAAAGTGGTCGGCACAGAAAGCCGTGGAAGATGCAAAGGCTGCCATTCAAATCTGTGATATCATGGGGAAAGTTCAGCATGGAAGAGGGGGTCTTGGTCTCAGTTCAGCTCCTCCTACATGGCACAAGGCAACCCCGGCTCAATGGAGGAAGCTGGTAGTCAATGAGGTGCAAAAGCAGGAGGAGAGGATCAGGTGTGTAAAGGCCATTTCCCAGGCCAAACTGGGAGAATGAATGAGATGGGAGAGTGTGGAACAACGCAATATGTGCAATCCCAGCAATGATGGAAATTCACCAATATTATAACGCATATTTCTTTTGATGCTGATGTCAGTGCAGAGAATATTTATAGAATTGACTGCCTGAATAAAAGTAATGCAGCTGTTACTTAATACAGGACATAGGGAATGGCAAAAATCCCTACTTTAGCTATTTGAAAAGACCCTGCTGGTGCATAAAATCAACCAAAATCATTATTTTCATATACATCAGTAATGCTTGGCTTTGTGAGTCATTCAAACAAGTAAATGCAGCAAATAGGTGCTCATAAAATAGTACTAAGCATTTTCCAGACAGCAACTATGTCTGTTAATCTACCCTTTAATAACAGCAATTGTGGTACCCATATACAGTGTGTGGTACCCATATACAGTGTGTGGTATCCATATACAGTGTGTGGTATACAGTGTGTGGTATCCATATACAGTGTGTGGTACCCATATACATTGTGTGGTACCCATATACAGTGGTTTGAATAAGTATTCACCCCCCTGTAAAGTTTTCATATTTTGTTGGCATCTGAGTGTACTCCACGACGCTTTCAAATTAGACTTTACATGTAGAATCTACACAAACTAGTGGTGGTGGCAGCATCATGTTATGGGGATGCTTCTCTTCAGCAGGGACTGGGAAGCTTGTCAGGATAGAGGGGAGAACGGATGGTGCAAAGTACAGGCGAATCCTTAAGGAAAACCTGTTTGAGTCAGCCAAGACTGAAACTGGAGATGAAATTTACATTTCAGCAGGACAATGACCTGAAGCACAAAGCCAAAGCCAACTGGAGTGGTTGTAAAAGAAGAGAATTAATGTTCTTGAGTGGCCCAGTCAAAGTCCTGACTTGAATCCCATAGAAAATTTATGGTAAGACTTGAAGATTGCAGTCCATCGATGATCCCCAACAAATTTATCAGAACTGGAGCAATTTTCCTGTGAATGGGCATAAATGTCACCATCCTACTGTGCAAAGCTAGTAGAGACCTATCCAAAAAGACTCATAGCAGTAATTGCTGCAAAAGGTGCTTCTACCAAGTACTGACTTAAGGGGCTGAATACTTATGCAACCAGTAAATTTAATTTTGTACATTTTCTTTGCAAGTTTTGCTGACATTTAACCTCCTCCTCATAACAGTGTTCAGTTTAACCACTACAGCTTTGAATAAAAAAAGGGTGTTTGAAAACCAGTGCACACATTATTTGTAATTCAACAAAATGTGACATTATCAGTAGGGGGTGAATACTTCTGTAAATCGCTGTACCTGCTACAACATGAGCGCACAATGGCACAAATCCTTGTTTACGGGGACAAAATACTAGTTCTTAGGATAATATGCTTTTTTAAAGAATTACAGTATAAATAAGAGCAATTATGATAATAACTTCAGAGCAAGTACAATACACAATAACTTCAATCCTAATAAGAGGAAGTACAAGATAAAGGAAGGGTTACATTGAATTAAATTGGAGCAGATAATATGGCAATAGTTACATCAGGGTTAGATAATCGTGTTACAAGTATTGCAGATATGGTTAAGGCAGTTTAAGTGCAGGGTTAAATACAGGTATAATATGGAGCAATAGTATATATAGAGAATTGAAACGTATAGGCTAGTAGAACGCTCTGCCATATTATGAGTTAATAGCTTGAAATTAATTTATTAAAACAATATATGTTCTGTTTAGTTTTTTATGTGAAATGTTTTAATATTCTTAGGTTTCCTGAGTCCACTTCTGACATCAATGTAGCAAACTAGGTTAATGCAGGCAGGCGCCTCACACAGGGCGAGGAAATCCACACACAGCGCGGACATGAACCCGGGACCTCTCGCACTCCAGCATAGCACTGATACCGCTGTACAAAAGCACCGGCTCCTTTGCAAAGAGCGTATATCGGGCTTATGTGTTAGCATGTGATTACGTCACCTACCAGCCCTGCTGCTGCCTTCCCCTGTGCACGCTACACTATATATATATATATATATATATATATATATATATATATATATATATATATATATATATATATATATATATATATATACTAGTCACAGTGCAGTGCCTTTAGGATTCTCTTCACGGTGAAGGATTTTTTTTTAAAGGATGAGAATCACCAACCTATGGAAGCCCATTCCCGTCACAAAAAATAAAATAAAAAACTATCTCAGAATTCTGACTTGGTAAGTTGGAATTTTTATTTTTATTTTTTCATTTTGTGGCGGGAATGGGCTGTGTAATCCCGTTTAAGTGTATATTTTTATATATTTTTATGAAAAAATCGGTTATACAATTAAGTGTGTTAAAGTGACAAAGAATTCAACACCGTCTCCCTGAGTACTAATGAAAACGTTACAATATACTAAATGAACGGATTAAGCTTATAATGAGAGTTTGCAAAATCAGATGAAAGCTTTCAATACAATCGAGATAATACATTATTTTAAAAAAATGTTGTCTCATTAATTGTTATAAAAACTGTAACTTTACTGCTATACTGCTTGCAAATGTTGCGAACTGTAAGTGCAAACTTCGTGGTGTCTTGGGTTCCATTCCCACACAGGGTTTATATTGCAAACTTTACTTTTTTTTTTTTTTAATGTATTTTATTTATGTGTAACAAACACATTTTTAATGTGAAAAAATGTAGTTGATATGAATGACACTTCCACTGAACATACTTACTTTTGCACACATAACCCTAATGTGCAGGCATGATCTGAACCCTAACTAGTCATACTTTCACTCCAACTATATAACTGCCATGTCACACAGAGTCACGTCTTAACCCTTTCAACAGACTAGGCTACTATTTACATTCTCCCTATCCACATGGGACTACATTGCCTCAACTTAGGGTGAACAATTTTGCTAGTCCCTTAATGTGTTTGTGTGTGTTATTATCCATTAAGTGAAAAAAAGTGATATCTGAAACAAAAACACATTGGAACGTTAAGTATTTAAATGTGCCCAGCCATTTAAAGTGGAGAGATCAAAAACACAAACCAAGTTTCAAGAAACCATTGGGGCAACCTTGCCCAGCACAAAGGAAATAGGCACAATTATAAAACTGATGGGGGCCAAGCTTGCCCCAGTTGTTTCTTCTAACTTGCATCAAAACACAAGATAAGTTAGAAGAAACAATTGGGTTAACCTTGGCCCCCACCACTGGGCACCCTTGATAACTTAACGTTTTTTCACTTTTTCAGTGTATTTTTGTTTCAGATCATATTCAGTGTTATAGCCTGATAGCACTCCCTTGTGGTAAATAAAGAAATTACTGACTGACAATTATTTTGTCTGAATTTGTTTATTATTTATTTATTTTAAAGATATTACATTGAAGCCTGGATGAACCAATCACCAAAGCGACTGAACGATGATGTCAGATTAAAAAGGTGGCTGCTTAATCACAGCACCACCAACTCATTTGTATAAATAATAATAAATACATAAAAATACTGGTAATAACCCCGAAGACCATCTTTACAAAAATGCTATAGGATACATAAGGTTGTGTAGCGTTTAGATTTATGACTCCTATAGTAAAATGATCAAACCTATAATAATTGTAATAGTGATTATCGTACTAGCCCCCCCCCCCACACACAAACTGGAGACACATCGGTGACAGATATCATGGGAGAGAGAAGAACGATGCTTATTGATTTCAGCTTTAGATCACTGACAGTAAGACAAATAATAGTTTACTGTTTGAACACATCTGACACCAGATCCACAACCCAATTGTACATTACATTATAGGAATTGTAAAGCATTTGAAAGGGTCCTTTGCAGTACTATTATTTATTATGGAACTCCAAATTAATGTTCATATACAAAATGCGCTGTAGAAAGAAAAGTACACCAAGCTGTTACATGGAGATATGAAGTAGAAATTCAAATTGTGGGGTTGGATTTTGCTCCCCAGATGTTTTTTTTTTTTTTTTTAAATTATTGTTCCCCCCCCCACAAGAAAAATGTGTCAGAAATGGGTTATTAAGGCCTTGGGTTTTTGTAGTGTAACCCACCCTTCATATTGTCTTAACCACTACAGAAACAGAGGTAATAAATAACAACACAATAGAAAACACAACATTTACAAATAGTTTATCTTATTATAGTTACCAATGCATAAGAACGGAAAAGAAAAAAAGTAAAACAGTTCCTTTTTAAGTACGAAATGTGACCATTACCAAATGGGTATTTACTTCCTAAAGACCTGAAACCTGAATAAAATATATCAAAGCTGCTCACAGAGCCTGTGACGTAGTCATGACCCGCCTCCGAGGGCGCAAAATGACAGTGCTCACAGACCTCTTGGGGTTCCAGGGGGCTAGGAGCACAGATTGGCAGCAGGAGGAAATGATGTCCTTTTCCAACCTTGAGGATGTGGCCCAGCAGGAGCTGGCTTTCCCGTCTGAGGACGTGGTCTCAGACAGCACATCCCCTGCGCTTAAGCTCTCCGGCCACTGCAGCCTTGCAAGTGCCCTGGCCTACAGAAGGCAATCAGAGACAAGGCAGTGTATCTTTGATGGCAACCCTACCACCTCTCCCGTGATGAATCCCCACCCCCCCCCCCCCCCCCCTCCCCACTTCCTCCAGTCACGTGGACCTGAAGGAAAAACCTCTAGGTAATGGTTGCATTTCCGTAGCATGAAAGTAATTGAGATAGGTTTTTGAAATAGAAATGTAACCATTAACCTGCGTTCAGCGTCGCTGCATCAGAGGCTTAAGGAAATCGCTGCATCCAGGCTTGAAGGAAAAATGACGTTGATATCTGTGAGCACTGTCATTTTGTGCCCTTGGTGGTGGGCCATGACTGCATCACAGGCTCTGCGAGCAGCTTGGATATGTTTTATTCAGGTTTCAGGTTTTTAGGAGGTAAATACCCATTTGGCAATGGTTACATTTCTATTTCAGGGAACCAGGCTTATGATAATAACTTGAAGTTTTAATAAACCCTGTAACTACACAGCTTCAGAATCCTGAGTCAGGTTATAGGAAACCAACATTTTATTTTAAGAATGACTTAACCTGACCCTTTCATATTTTTTTATTTTTATTTCTGAACTACAGCTTCTGATGCTTATTTGTAATAAGAAGATCACAGCACAAATATACTCTATAGTATTAAAAACAAACTCACACACAGCATGGACACGATTAGTTATATGGTTCAATCTATGAATACCTGAACTGGCAATAAACATTCTTAAGAAAATAAAAGCAGTTGAACAGTCCAAGGTTAATCTATTGACAACATTCAGGAAAAAAAATTAAATAAATAAAATAAAACACCAGGGACAGTTGTTCAAAACACCTGATTCATAATGTTTAAATGATATGTGTTTTCTAAATGTATGTAATATGTTTTAATTGAAATTGAAGAATGATAGACAATGGTGGAGTATACATATATTTGCAAAGCAGTGTCCAATTCCACAACTTAGGATACCCCAGTCTGCCAGGAAGAGGATTAAGATTGTTTAGTGAACTGACTTTCTGTGTTTCTGACCCCAGTCCTGCAGTTTGTGCTTAACAAATTAAATGTACTGCTTCATTAATGTTTTCTGAAGCATCTGGATTGTAGTACCCAGCTGCATCTGCATTTTAGACCTTGATCTCAACATGACTCCACATGACAAAACTCAACCTATCAACACCTGCTGTATGTTTATAAGTGTTCATAGCTTAATATTGAGAGTATATTTTCTCTTGCACTCTCAGCTTGATTAGAGGCAGCTGCCAAACTTTTATAAATATACATTATAAGTCATTAAATCTAAATAAAGAACAGACGAAACCCTGATATTTACGGTCTTCCTATTGCTTTTTTTCATTTTGATGCACAACTGTATTTTAGGTCCATTATCAATCAATCAATCAATCAATCTTTATTTTATATAGCGCCTTTCATAGTGGACCACCATCAGTAACAACAAGAAAATTCATAATACTTTAAATACAGGGAAATGCATAATACATGATATACAGTAAAAGAAATGCATAATACATTAAATACAGTGAAATTATGTTTTCATAGTGAGATGGAACTTGCTAAGGACCATCTTTAGCACCAGTTATTAAGAGACTCTGATCAGTGGGACGGTAAATGTAATGTAAACAGTAATCTGCTGCTACTGACTGATAAAATGCAGGGGTACTTTTAAATGCTCTAAAAAGTTGCAGTCATTTATTGCACATGTGGAACCCTGCTATGAAGCACGTGCAAATGAACATTATAACAGTATAAGGCTAGCAAGAAACTGCTGCCCATTCAAAACTGTTGTGGTCAGCAGCATATACAGTGCAGGTACAACCTGAGTCAAACAGAGTGAGCCAGGCCACACTTCTGCAGTACCTCCTTTTGCCAACAGATGGAACTGTGCTCATGGTGGATTGCACAATGTATTACCTCTAGTTGTATGTAAAAAGTGAACATAATTATACTCTGTTTAAAATGTCAGTAATACAATGCAAGAAGATGACTTGAAAGTATTGGTACATTAACTACATATTATGTACACTGTATTACATATGGTACTCAGTTTCAGTTTTATAGACAGAAGGCTCTGTACTCAAAATTGTCGCTATCTTAATGTAGTGGCAAACATTTTACCGAACTGAATTTGTACTGAACTCTTTGTCGGAAAGTGGAAGTGATACACAGACATAGTCTCCTAAAATAACGAAAATCAGTGAGCTCACACTCCCCCTTAAATCCTTTGGTACAATCAATTTAGGAGTCAATCATTGAAAAGAAAAAGTATAATATCATCAAAAACATATATAATATCATCAAAAGTGATTAACTGGGAGGTAACTGTTTCACAAGAATACTTTAGACTGGTATAGTCCTTGTTTTTACTAATGACAGGAACCTGCTGAAAGACAGCTCTTTTTTACATGCGTCAGGCACTGGAGTAGCATTGAGAAGCAAAGTTGTGTATTTGTCTGTAATACTGCACACTGTGGTATGATATTGAGTTTGCTATCAAATACTTGGATGCCATTGCCAGATGTATGGAAGCTCTTGTGGCACGACTGCCATTGTCATCTGTTGGTTATCCTGCATCTCCCACCCTTGCCCATTGCCCCTCTGTTTAAACGATGTCAGTCACCCATCTTCCTCAGTGATGGCAGCTGAGCCTCTCAATCATCCTCTTCTTCAGTGATGGCAGCACCTCATCACCTAAAGCGGACCAAACGATCAACTGCTGGGAAAAAATTTATGGATGGAGAAGGTAACCTATTGACTGCAGGTTGATGTATAATATAAAGTGTGTGCAGTATATTTTATTATTATTATTATTATTATTATTATTATTATTATTATTATTATTATTATTAATAATTTATTTGGCTGACAGTTTTATCCAAAACAACTTTTTTTTTTTTTACATACAAATGCTGGTCCCCATTTATACAGTTAGGTTTCCTGGAGCAATCCGTAGTTATGCTCCAGTAGTTAAGTGAGTAGTTATGTAGTTAAACAGATTAGTAGTTATGTAGTTAAACAGACGAGTAGTTATATAGTTAAACAGATTAGTAGTTATGTAGTTAAAGAGATGAATAGTTATGTAGTTAACAGATTAGTAGTTATGTAGTTAACAGATGCATAGTTATATAGTTAACAGATGAGTAGTTGCAAATTATGTGTTAGATGTCAATAAGATTACTGTTCAAATACAACTGTGGATTGCATTAGGTTTATGTTACACATACATATCTTTGTGACAGAGATCAAATGACGCTTAGTGTTAGATCTCCCTCCCGACCTGAGAGGGTACTAGATAAAGGGACTAGAGCATCCTGGAACGAAAAAGCATTACACTTTATTCCCGTGGGTAGGTAGAAGTCGGACAGCTAGAAAAGGGACTGAGATAAGGTATGCAAAGTCAATGAATTGGATGGGAAACGGCGTGGCATCCGCGGATTGGAGAAGCGGATGCGCTCGTTAACCAAGGGGTCATGAGCGAGGGTATAAAATAGGGGCGTAGCAAAGTAATCTGTTCCTTTGTAAATGGTTGGATTTGGCCTTGAAGGAGTAAAACGTATTGCTGAAAAGCGTGAGTGTTTGTTTTGTGTTTGTTAGTGTCGTCTGTAACTGCTGTTTGTCTCAATAGACTCCCAGTAACACGATCTGGAGATGTAGCGCAAGCCAACGTCAACCTGGACATCACTTTCACCCCAGCATTTCACGAGTACTGTAATTACACAACTAGCACCTAATTTCACTCGCTGTCTTGTAAAACAAAGCCGAATCAATGTGGGTCAGAATAACAGAGAAAAATTCAAAGGGCATAATAATAGGAGCATGCTATAGACCGCGAGATTCAGATGGCAAGCAAAATAATCTGTTATACAATGACATTAGAAATGTATGTAGCAAAGGAGAAGCCATACTAATGGGAGATTTCAACTTCCCCCATGTAAAATGGGAAAACCCGATGACAAATGACTGCTTCCTAACACAATTTGTCAAGGCACTGACTAGAGGGGAGGCATACCTTGATTTAGTCTTTTCAAAATAATTAAGACAGAATAACTAAAACAGAGGTCAGAGAACCACTGGCAAACTCAGACCACAACATGGTCTCATTTGAAGTGCTTTTTAAAACCCCAAAAGTAATGACTAAAGCTAAGGTTTACAATTTTAGAAACGCAAACTATGAAGATATGAAACAGAGGCTAACAGAAGTAGATTGGAGTAAAATAGAGAAAACATCCACAGAAAATGGCTGTTCTTCAAAAATGTAGCACTAGAGGCTCAAAACAATTGCATCCCTAAAGTAGACAAATCTAAATCTAAAAATAAATTGCCAAAATGGTTAATAGATCAATTAAAAAAAAATATTCAGTGTAAAAAGACACTTTACAGAGCGTTTAAAAGGGACCAAAAACAAAGTACATAGAAAGAGTACACAGAACTGCAAACGCAAGTCAAAAAGGAAGTTAGAAAGGCCAAGAGAGAAATAGAAATGAACATTGATAAGGGGGCTAAAACCAATTCCAAAATGTTTTTCCAATAGTACAACTGCAAGAGAACATTCAAAGAGGAGGTTAAATGTCTAAGAGATACAAAGGGCAAAATCATAGATGAAGAAAAAAAATAGCAAATATATCAAATGATTACTTTTCACAAGTTTTTACAAAGGAGGATACGGACAACATGCTCCACATGTCATCCAGTTCCTATCCAGTTTTAAATATCTTTAGCATAACAGAGGCAGAAGTGTTAAAGGGACTAGGAGCTCTTAAAATAAATAAATCCCCTGGGCTGGATGAGATCTTCCCAATAGTACTCAAAGAAATGAAAGAAGTTATTTACAAACCGTTAACCAAGATCATGCAACAGTCTCTTGACTCAGGGGTTGTACCGACAGGCTGGAAAATTGCAAACTTAATACCGACCCACAAAAAGGGAAACAAAACTGAACAAGGTAACTACAGATCAATAAACCTGACTTCTATTATATGCAAACTTATGGAAACTATAATAAGATCCAAAATGGAAAATTACCTATATGGTAACAGGGTACTGGGAGACAGTCAACATGGTTTTAGGAAAGGGAGATCGTGTCTAACTAACCTGCTCGATTTATTTATTTTTTTGAGGATGCAACTCATTGCAAAGCATATGACATGGTTTATTTAGATTTCCAGAAAGCTTTTGACATAGTCCCGCATAAAGGATTAATTCTCAAACTGAACGCAGTAAGGTTCAAGGAAATGGATGTACATGGATTAGATAGTGGTTAACATGTAGAAAACAAAGTACTGATTAGAGGAGAAACCATCAAAATGGAGCGAAGTAACCAGTGGAGAACCAGAGGAATCAGTATTAGGTCCTCTGCTATTCCTAATCTACATTAATGACTTGAATTCTGGTATTTTAAGCAAACTTGCTAAATTTGCAGATGACACAAAAATAGGAGTGGCAAACACTGTTGCAGCAACAAAGGCCATTCAAAATGATCTAGACAAGATTCAGAACTGGGCAGTCACATGGAAAATGACATTTAATAGAGAAAAGTGTAAGGTATTGCATGTATAAATATCATGCGGGCGATACTGAAATGGAAGAATCTATGAAAAAAACCTAGGAGTTTTTGTTGACTCAGAAATGTCTTCATCTAGACAATATGAGGAAGCTATAAAAAAGACCAACAAGATGCTTGGATATATTTAATCTAATTTAAGCATTCAGAATTCTAAAAGGTATTGACAATGTTGACCCAATGGACTTTTTTAACCTGAAAAAAGAAACAAGGACCAGGGGTCACAAATGGAGATTAGACAAAGGGGCATTCAAAACAGAAAATAGAGGGCACTTTTTTACACAGAGAATTGTGGGGGTCTAGAACCAACCCCAGTAATGTTGTTGAAGCTGACACCCTGGGATCCTTCAAGAAGCTGCTTGATGAGATTCTGGGATCAATAAGCTACTAACAACCAAACAAGCAAGATGGGCCGAATGGCCTCCTCTTGTTTTGTAAACTTTCTTATGTTCTTATACATGTTGCATGTCTGGCCAATAAAAGACATTATCATCATGTTTAGTTAGGGCCCAAGTTATTTTCACCTGCTTTTTTTTTATTGTTCGATTTGTGTCTATTACTCTTTAACTATAAAGGTTACAGGTACATGTCATACATGAAATGAATGTGCACACACTAGACTTCCATAAAAAGAAAGTCTGAGACTTCCCCTGTTTAGTACAGAAAAAGCTTTTTAGAAAAAAAAAAAAAAAATAGTTATTGTTTATTTTAGCATGGTCAGCTCAAATCTGACAGTGTGCAATGAACTTCAACGTATAATGCACATGGAATAAATGTGGACAAATGGATAACAAATAAAGGCACTATATTCATATTTACTAAAGGGACCAAAAGCAACCAAAAAAATAAAAAAATAAATAAAAACTGTGAAATGTTAAAAAAAAAAAAAAAAGATGAAACAATAAGATAAAACTAAGAGTGAGAGGATGGCTATTTAAATACTCATTAAAATAGCCTATTTTGAAATGGGTTCATTAGCCTTATCAATTATTTAACAATGTGTCCCAGTTTTGAGCTTTGAAAAACTGGTCACCGTAATTCATGTACACTGCAGTCCCATCAGAATGACCACAAGCCACATGTGTAATCAATTGCTCACAACACTGATGGAAATCCACAAAACGCATTCTTCTTTTGACAGTACTGTTGCTGGTCAGTGGGAAAATGTATATAATTGCCTGCCATACGAACTAACGCATCTGTTACTTGATGCAGGACATGAGACATGGCTGGCTAGGTGACCCCAAATCGGTCTCCGGCTCTTTTTTTTTTTTAACGTAGCTTACCCACTATATTCTGATTATTTGTTTGTTTTGTTTCCGTTGCCATGAAAACAATCTGTTTACTGACAGGTTTGAAAGTTGTACTGACATGACACGTTTGGCTGTGTGAAAGGGTAATGACGATATTATAGCGGCATAAGTTGTGCAATTCCGTGCTGTGTGACTGGGTATTTTAAAGGATATTTTAAATGTCTCTGAGATGACATGGTGGCGGTATTTGTGTGTGAAAGTGGTATGAGTCACTCCTTATTTCAGCAAAGTGGAAAATAGCACCCAGTGTTACCACAGTTCACCTTCTCCCTAGAACCAACAAATAGGGTTTCTAACAACTGATCTTAGACACTTGAGCATAAAAAAAAGTTATTTTTAAAACATGCACTTGAAATTAGAGATGGCAGCAAAGTCTAAGGGTCTGTCCCAGGCGGGTAGTATTATCTCTGTGCGTCTGTGGTTGTCTCAATAGTTCTCAGTAGTTTTTAAGAGCAGCGTCAATTTTTTTCTTTTTAACATAACTTGGTAACTCGGTTGTATATGAAATACAGATTGATCCCCAGCTGTGCATGCTTTTAATTTGTGTTGCATTTATTTCCAACAGACAGAAGTTGTATATACAGGATACTAATATTTCCTCTCCGGCTCCAGCTCCAATTTGAAGGATTGTAAAAGGCTGAAGTGGTTCCAGTTTTAGATGTTTGATTTCTTGCATGGAGCCGATGAAAACAGCCCTCACACTGACTGACATAGTGTTTGTGGTAACTGGTAAGGCTTCCACGACCAGAGCAGCCTTTTCATTTGCCTTTACTTTCCAAAATAGTTAAGAGGAACCGTTCCGTCTTATTATGTTACTCTCTGCTGTGTCATTCATGTCATTCAAAATGATCAAAATCAAATGGTGGGCCTCAGATTCTGAAACGTGTAAGATAGCAATTGTCATCTAGGCTGGAAAGAGTTAGGTGTTTCTTACTAAAAACATAGACGTGAATATCATACCAAAGTACGCAGAACTGTAAAGGTTTTGTACAACCCTTTAAGGTGTAATTGATTACTTTGAAGAAAGGGATTTTTAAATTAAAATAAATAACAGAACTGGAACCTTTGTACAAGGTAATAAGTTCTGAGAAAGAGTTGCTTGGATAGGATCACATTATGAAATGAATTTTTCCATAGCACAAGTGATTGTGTAATGTATATCTAGAAATCTACTTGTTAAAAACTTACCAAGGACAATTTCTGTGTCACGGAATCTGGGAGGATATGAAGGCTGTGAACATTACTCATGGCTCTAGTTTTGAATTTACAAGCATGGCAGGAAGGAATGCAACTGCCACACTTTTTAATAAATATTGCCTCTGCTTGTTAATTATGCTCCCCCACCCCATTTAGCAGATAAAACTACTAGAGTTTAGTGTCTAGAAAGGGCTAGCTTAGTAAACGTGCTCCTGTATTGACACACAGCGACCGTACCGTAGGAGGTCTTCAATCCTCCCGCTAGTGCTCCATTGCCATTGCAAACACAGAAATAATAATAAAATTATATAATTTTATTATATAATAAAATAAAAGAAAATTTCTAACAGTAAGCAGCAAGACAGATTGCTATCTTTCACTCTCATGACACAGATTACCACTAACCTCAGACTACCTTACCTAAAGTAACATTGGATAGTACAAGATTAGTTCAAATCCTAATTAAAAGGCAATGCTGTCAAAACACTGAGGGTTAGATTGCTAGAGGTAATTTGTCTGCTAAAGGTGAGCATACAATACACAGCACCAGTATAAAACTAACAGTGCAAAAGTATTTTAGTCTAATTTAAAGTTCTAATGACATTTTAAATGGACTCCCAACTGGTAATATGGCCAGACTTTTTCCATTTAAATGCACCAACATTGGCTCACCTGGTTTGCGTCCTGGCTGTGCGAAGTAGGAAGACTGGGGACTCCAAAGGGAGAGTCGCATTGGCTCTGGCACTCCCGTGAGTTAGGTAGGTAAAACCTTTTCACAAGTTTTTACAAAGGAAGATACTGACAACATGCCCCACATGTCATCCAGTTCCTATCCAGTTTTAAATAACTTTAGCATAACTGAGGCAGAAGTGTTAAAGGGACTAGGAGCTCTTAAAATAAACAAATCCCCTGGGCCGGACGAGATCCTCCCAGTAGTACTCAAAGAAATGAAAGAAGTAATTTACAAACCGCTAACCAAGATCATGCAGCAGTCTCTTGACACAGGGGTTGTACCGACAGACTGGAAAATTGCAAACGTAATACCGATCCACAAAAAGGGAAACAAAACTGAACCAGGTAACTACAGACAGTAAGCCTGACTTCTATTATATGCAAACTTATGGAAACTATAATAAGATCCAAAATGGAAAATTACCTATATGGTAACAGGGTACTGGGAGACAGTCAACATGGTTTTAGGAAAGGGAGATCACCCTAACTAACTTGCTTGATTTTTTGGAGGATGCAACATCGATAATGGATAATTGCAAAGCATATGACATGGTTTATTTAGATTTCCAGAAAGCTTTTGACAAAGTCCCGCACAAAAGATTAATTCTCAAACTGAACGCAGTTGGGATTCAAGGAAACACATGTACATGGATTAGGGAGTGGTTAACATGTAGAAAACCTGATTAGAAGAAAAACCTCAGAATGGAGTGTGGTAACCAGCGGTGTACCACAGGGATCAGTATTAGGTCCTCTGCTGATTTAGATTGTGGTATAGTAAGCAAACTTGTTAAATTTGCAGACGACACAAAAGTAGGAGGAGTGGCAAACACTGTTGCAGCAGCAAAGGTCATTCAAAATGATCTAGACAAGATTCAGAACTGGGCAGACACATGGCAAATGACATTTAATAGAGAAAAGTGTAAGGTACTGCACGCAGGAAATAAAAATGTACATTATAAATATCATATGATACTGAAATTGGAGAAGGAATCTATGAAAAAGACCTAGGAGTTTTTGTTGACAGAAATGTCTTCATCTAGGCAATGTGGGGAAGCTATAAAAAAGGCTAACAAGATGCTCGGATACATTGTGAAAAGTGTTGAATTTAAATCAAGGGAAGTAATGTTAAAACTGTACAATGCACTAGTAAGACCTCATCTTGAATATTGTGTTCAGTTCTGGTCACCTCGCTATAAAAAAGATATTGCTGCTCTAGAAAGAGTGCAAAGAAGAGCGACCAGAATTATTCCGGGCTTAAAAGGCATGTCATATGCAGACAGGCTAAAAGAATTGAATCTTCAGTCTTGAACAAAGAAGACTACGTGGCGACCTAATTCAAGCATTCAAAATTCTAAAAGGTATTGACAGTGTCGACCCAAGGGACTTTTTCAGCCTGAAAAAAGAAACAAGGACCAGGGGTCACAAATGGAGATTAGAAAAAGGGGCATTCAGAGAAAATAGGAGACACTTTTTTACACAGAGAATGTGAGGGTCTGGAATCAACTCCCCAGTAATGTTGTTGAAGCTGACACCCTGGTATCCTTCAAGAAGCTGCTTGATAGGGGATCAATAAGCTACTAACAACCAAACGAGCAAGATGGGCCGAATGGCCTCCTCTCGTTTGTAAACTTTCTTATGTTCTTATGTTCTTATGTTTCTCTCATCGCTTAGCAACGAATCCTGTTGCTTGGCACAGTGAGCGTGAGCTCAGAGCAGACATCTGCAGGGCTGGCCTTTGTCTAGAAGTCGGTATCTCGCTGACATCTGCTCTCGAGTTCCTGGGTGAAAAAGTAAGCTGGCTTGGTCGTGGGATCGGAGGACATCCACTGAATCTTTGGGTCTCCTGAGCCATGTGGGGAATTGCTGAGGTGAGGAGAAAAGCTATTGGGCATTCCAAATTGGGAATAAATTGGGGAAAAAAATGTATTGTATATAACCTTGAGGGGCCAAGTCAAACAGCTATGTCTTGTTTCAATTCCAAAAAGCATAATTCAAAGCCTGAATCAAAACATGAGGCTGAATCTCAGTAGCTACAGTACTTCCTGATGATATGCTATACAGTGTGATTTGATTATGGATTGGAGTTCCTGACTCGCACCACCAGTTCCTGCACATACTTGGTAGAGATTGATAGGGTGAAGTGAGGCAGCCTTATGCACAAGTGGAGGCTGCTTCCCTTTCAAATACGAGACGAAATCATTACCTAATGGGTGTTTACCTCCTAAAGACATGAAACCTGAATATTCTATACCAAAGCTGCTCAGCCGAGCTTGTGATGCAGTCATGCCTGCCCCTGAGGATATAAAGGACTGCGCACACAGATCTCAGCGCCATTTTTCCTTTCAAGTACTGACGTGATAGGAGAGCCTATTTAGATAAGTAGTTGTTACTTTCTCTGCTAGAGATTTTTGCATTCATTGCGTTTTTACAGTTTTTTAGTCGCCTAACTTTGTGCTTGTGGCAAAGTGGTAAGTGGTACAGTATGTGCAGGTACAGGGGTGATGCAGTGCAGTAATGAAACACAGAGAGTTATAATCCAGATTGGAACAGTTTTTAATTGTATCCAAGTCTGGTGACTAAACAGTAATCCCCCAGCAATAAACACCAATGTGTAGAGCACAGCAGGAAACAATAATAACTGGTTTTGCAAACCAAATAATAGTACAAGTTATCCACCCCACAGTACAATACACCAGTCCGGGTGCATGCAGTAGTGTTGGTGGTGGGTGATAACAATTTAAACAGTAACTGTAGTGCAGTGGTGTTCCGGGTAGTGCTGGCCCAAGGCAACAGCTCCAGAGACGTGTTAGCTGCCCAGTGAATTTACAAAACAAAAGACAATTACTAACAGTGACAAAACAAACAAAACACTCACGAGTACTGCACAAGGGATCTCTCCCGGTCTTTCCAATTTTGTATCCGCTCTGAAACCAAACAAAGGAAAAGATTTACGATTCTCCGGCCCCTTTATGCTATCACACATGACCCCTTGGTAAACGATTGCAGCTGCCTCTATTGCCTGCAGCTGCTACCTCGTTTACCTTCCGGGTCAATACATTCCTGCAACGGAGTCTCTTCTTCTTCCAGGCTCACCGACTTCCCGACCCAGGAAATGAACTGTCAGGCCAGCCCGTCCAAAGACTTCACCTTTCACTACATAGCACCCTCACAGGTCGAGAGGGAGATTTCCAACCAGAACTCATTATATTTCTGTCACAGTTCTCTACCCTCAGGCTGCAATAGCTCCGGTGGACTTTTTTATATTTGACTTTGGCAAATAATGAATGTAATTGTTATTACGGTATTTTGTTGAGAAAAATATTTTTCTTTTCTCATTCTGTTGTATCTGTTTTCACGGACACTAAGTGCAGGCCTCAGCAATGTGGCGCTGCGCAGGACCAAGATACTTGCTTCGGTTGTGGTTCCTTGCAATCTCTCCCAAGGTATCTTGATGCCATTTTAGTGCTATACTGTACCGTACCGACCGAACCGGGACTGTACTGGTTTCGACCTGCTACTGAGCTCTGGGCAGCAGTTTCCGACCAAAGAACAGTTCTTACAGAGTTACTGCATGAATGTTTGATGCCGCTTGCCCAGTCGGTCTCCTTGGGGTCCAAGAGGGCTACAAGCATAGATTGGCAGCAGGATGACATGCTCTCCATTGCAGCCTCTGAGAGGTGGGCAAACAGGAGCTGCCGTTCCCACCTACCACTGAGCTTCTACCACTGTTCTACCACTACCTCTTCTACCACTGATCAAGAGGGCCACTGCAGTCTTGCAAGTGTCCTGGCCTACAGAAAGTGAGACAAGGCAGTCCATCTTTGGTGACGAGCCTACCACCTCTCCAGTGTCCCCCAGTGCAACCAGACTTTCTTTCTGAGGTCCAGTTGTCCTGGGGTCACCCAGCTACAGCTCCTGCTGTTGCCTGGTTTATGGACACCCTATATAGGAGCACGATGTGGAGAAGCTGGGTCTGGCCCAGTTTTCGCTGGTGCAGGCTTCAATTGCAGCTTTGGTACAGGAGACTAATTTATCGTTCCTGTCCAAGGACGCTGGAATTTTGTATTTTTTTGTAATTCCACAAAGGAATTTCTGCAAAAAAGGAAGATAACAGCTATGTATTGGCCATCTCAGTCCCCTGAATCCCAGTGAGAGGTTATGGATTGACTTGAAGACTGCTGTTGCAAAAAGGACACCAAAGTCGATTGCAGAACACAAAGGTACAAGGAACCGGTTTCAAAACACAAAAAGTCTGCAAGCTGTAAAGGAAGCAAAGGGTGGGCACACATAATACTAATGTATGAGTGCCCAAATACTTTTGTCAAAGTATGAAATTTATTTTTGCATGTTATTTTTCATTTTATGCATGTTATGTAATAATTTTTTGTTTCATTATAAAGCTGATTCTCTAATTCATATCTTTCAATAGAACAAATCAGAATTATAGAAATCACTTTCTTTGTGTTTTTTCTCACCTTTTTTTTAAATGCCCAAAGACTTTTGTATGTGACTGTATATATATTTTTTCACTGGAGCCATTGTGAACTGACTCCACATATTCTCATTTCATCTTGTTCCCTTCTACCCATCTCCTGATGCATGTCCTTGATTTTATTGGTGAAGAATGTGACCATGTGTAGTCTATTGAGAACAGCTGCCGCCAGACCTGCAGGAGAGAGACAGAGAGACTCTCAGAAACCAAACTGAGAAAGAAAAATAAGCACAAGCCTGCTGTGTTTTTGGCATCCCTCCCTCTCTCTCTCTCTCTAAAAAAAGAACCGTCTGTAAGAAGATCGTTTGTTAAAAAGGGCTTATTGCTTTTTAATGTAATTTTTTTTATTTGTAAAATAGTGCATTTCTGATCTCAGGCATATTATCTTGGTATTCCATCATCAAATAAAGATTTTACAGATAAATCTGCTGCCTTATTATTTATCAACCAATGTAGAGCGAAATTGGTAACAGACAAGACTGGGACAACATTCAAAGATGTTTAGTGAGCAAGAAATTGGGGTGGGGGGTGGGGTAATCCCCAAACCCCTGTCATTCTGCACCTTCCATTTCAAGTTGCCACAATGACACCGGTGAGAAGACATTCATGACTGGAAGACTGGAACAGACTCAGGACAATCTAACTGAGAGTGGCAAAGAGCCACAATGCCGTTATGAGACTGGCAATAGTAATAATACATTTTTATATAGCACCTTTCACCATCACAAAGTGCTTTACAGAGCTAGGCTGTGAACAGTGCATTATATGTCACTTACAATAGGACATTGACTTAACATCTCATCCACAGGATGGAGCACAAGGAGGATAAATGACTTGCTCAGGGTCACACAGTGAGTCAATCAGTGGCAGAGGTCAGATTTGAACCGGTGACCGGGTGGTTACAAGCCCAGGACTTTAACCACTGGACCAAACTGCCTCCTATGAGAATAAGATGAGGTCTGACACATACAGGGGGTACTAAATGAGACAGGTCTGAGGGAGCAAAGCCATTCAAGGCCTTATTTATTGAAAGCAGAACTTTAAATTCCACTCACATCTGCACTTTTAATCTAGGCAAACTCTTTGCTGGAGCAAACAGCTACCTGACAATCCGTTGCATTAATCAATACTGAAGTATTCAGTTTCAGTTGTTTGCCAGCATTGCACTAGAATATCCCCTTTTTTTTCTGCATGCGAGAAAATCACTCTTAACTTTACAGGAAGCCACTGAACACTTATAAGCATACATTAATACATACAGCACATTTGTATTGTAGAAAAGGTTTCTTTTTAATACAGAAAAAGCACTGTGTGAGTGTGATAGTCAAGAGTCATCCACCCAGGGGCTTAACACAGAAATACAGATTTGACACCACTAGAGTCACATGGTAGTTGACAAAGCACATGACCTAGTATTTCCTTACAACAGGACAGAGCTACCAATCCAGTCACTGGGGAGCACGCTTTGAGCTCCAGACCAGCCACAGCTGGAAAATGATTTGATTGTGAAATTTTGCAGGGTAAAATCCCAGGACCCACAATGTATCATTCCAATATGTTTCTATGAGCATTACTTTCTTAGCTTTTCTGTCAGACTGTCACAAAAATGTGAATTAGCTTGGTCTGGTGAAGGCGGTGGTTTGATATGCTGCGGAGGGTGCTGTTAAAAGAAACCACAGCATTACATACTTGGTGCTGACCGCCACTCCTGTAAACTACAGTACAGTACTACAGTAGCTGCCAACCAGCACTCCTTTATCTACACCCTAGAACAATTAAGCCAAGGAAATTCAAACCTACCTCCCAAAGCTGCCTCTCCTGTGCTTTTGAATTCACCTTCATCACCCTAGACTTGCCGAAACTTAGATCTGTTCCTAAACATATAACAATATTTAGAGCTTAGTGGGATTGTCCCCCTATCGCTTCATCTCTAAACATAAAAATGAGAACTTTGTGTGGTGTACAACTGAAATAACGTGGGCAGTCAAATTATTCTTTTATTCAATAAAAAATGTGTTTGTCTGCAAAAACATGTAGAATATCATTATGACATCACCGTGATAAACAGCGGGCGTGTTAAGTAAATGAGCCGCTCAGTGAAAGAACCCACTTAACGGCACGTACAGTTCCACTCCCTCTGAGCACCTCAGAGCGCTACAGAGCGCTACAGAGCGGATTTCATCTGTGATCTGAGTGAGCGGAAAAAATCTCGCTCTGAGCCGCTCAGTTGCTTAACGCTCCCACTGTGTATACTGTACATTACAAATGCAAAAGGTTATTTAAACTTTTTTTGTATCATTTTTCTGTGTGTTGAAAGCACATAGCCAATTAGCCCTTTCCTGAATGGGATGCCATCTGTTTGTTTAAGACCTTGTCATTAGCAAATTACCACCGAGCTCACTAATGTTTTTTCCAGCTCTGCTCCTTGTGCCTTTGGGGGCTTGAAGCCGCTGGTCCCAATTTTCCAGTGAAATTATTCAGGAAGAGTCTAATTATCTTGCTGTGTTATTGAAGTGGGTCTCCAGGCCTCTACAAAAACAAGCTGCCGCTAAGCCTGGCGTCAGCTGCTCGACCCAGCCGCTCTGTGCCAGCCGTGCAATTATAAACAGAATGTGTATCACCGTACTGAAGCATGGGATGTTTGTAGTTACATGCACTGGTTGCTTGCACAACCTTAGGGCTATTTTTATTGGGACCAACCTGTTCCAGCAACAGGATACAGACGTGTACAAAATACAATTCCTTGCCAATTGCTTTGGTGCTCTGGAAAATATTTTAAGCTAAGAATCGGGTCAATTGATCTGCCTAACACAACGGCATGGCGCTTGCTGGAATAGTTCTGACAACTTCGTAATGAGGAGTTTGCGGCAGATCCCAGCAGTTCACTCTGAAGAGGGCACACCTGTAAAAAGAGATTCGAGCAATGGACAGTGCAGGCTTTGGGCTGTTTGTTGTTGGTTGTACAATAGTGTTTGTCATTCTGGTTCAATTATTAAATTGCTCCTAACCTGATGATAGGACCCCAGTCTCAGCCCTTTGATCCACCAAGCTGCATTGTAGTGCACTACCACACTGTGGACAGAGTGGTCTAAACATTGAAAATGTAAATTAGAGATATCAAATGTTTAAATTAACAATGAAGCCACTGTATACCAATTTCTTGTCATAATGAAACCTGATAAGGTATCTGAGCAAGATGATGCTGATAAACGTGGTTTTATTGCATTTAGAAACTGGTAAACAGTGCCTTTATTGTTATTTTAAACCTCTGACTTATAGATCTATTTACCAAACAGTAATACATTTTAGTCAGGGTTCTATAACTTAAGTGGCTCACGAAGCAGAAAGATCTTTATATTACACTGTAGGGAGTTCATTACTTTAACAAAGATTATCCTGAGACAAGAGCAACCATGTACTTTCAAGTCTCATCACCAACCATAGAGAACAATGCTACTGGAAGCATAGAAATGCAATTACAACTAATGACCGTTAGGAGCTGCTCTCATCAAGTTCCACTTGGGAAGGTACTTCAGCATTCGCAACATAATGCAGGGCATAATGAATTAGGATAGAAGCCTGCTCTCTCGTGGGCTGGCATCTCCTAATTTTATAGAAGAGCTCCAAAGTTTACAAACCCCACTATTACTCTATTAGGTGAGAATTTTGCCAACTACACACAGCTCTCCTGCCACTTTTGTTTTGTTGTCTCATTGTTACTCATCACGTTAAAAATGATTAGACTTTGTTCAAAAACTACACCTACACTAATCATTAAAACAATACAAGTTCAAGAGATACAGACATTTCAGGCTTCTAAACATCCTCCATACCTGATGTGTTCGTAACTTTGGGGGTACTCAACCCGGTCAGCTGAACCAAAGGTGGTTCATTACACACACACACACACACACACACTGCATATGAAAACCAACCAAGCAACAAAGAAATACATTGTGCTTTCTGCAACAGTAACTGCTAGACCAAACGATCTCCCGTTGCCAAGTTTTACCCTGCAAAAAAAGCCAAGCAGGCTGGGGGAGGTGCTGAAGGACATCAAGAAACACAAATCAGTTTGTAATAATATTTAAAAATAAAAAATACAAAACAATTCTTTACTTTTTTGTTCTTATCAACAACAAAACTGTAGCAAAAGAAAATGACACAGACAAAGCTGTGTTTAAACTGCAATGGACGGCAAAAGATGTTGATGCTGTTTGTGAAAGATAAAAATGACTGCAATTCAAGATACACGTCTAAAAAGCCTATGAAAAGAAAGAGAAAGCAAATAATTTCTAACAAATCAGATGCTGAAAAGGTAGTTTGGGCCCACCAACAGTCAATGCAATAACAGAGAACAGTTCTTTTTATTTACAACAAAAACCCCAAAAAACATTACACCTTTGGTTAAAGCTTATGAACAATGTACATTGCACAAAACGAATTGCCACTTGCTCACTTGAAATGGCAAAGACTTTAGCGGTGGTAAATGTTACAAACAAGCAGACATGTTTAGCAGGGCACCCTGTGTGTGTATCCTTCTGCAAATGCTGTAGGACTGCTAGAAACGTGCCTGTTATTTCTGTTCTGAATTACAGATTTGTGTTTGAATTGGATCCTTATGGAAATGCCTTTCCTTGGAGAATCAGAAATATTTTAGCACACCCACAAGCTGACTCTGCACTGTCATCTTCAGACTTTATGTTCCAACAACTCACTCTGGAAAAACGACTCATGCATTGTCTTGTTGGTCCATCTTGAATTTGTCTTTCAAACACTAAATCTTGCAGCAATAAAACACACTGTTGCATTTGTCTTTCAATGATGAATGTAGGTTGAAATATTTGTATTACATGTTAGACTATGTATAAAGAGGGCACTTAATATTTGCCATTGGGTTGTTTACAGCCATTCCCATGTCCAATAATGCAGTGTGTGTATAGTATGTTTAAACTTAAATTAAACCTCTACAATTGGGGAACTAATTTCTTTACATCAAGCTCCACATCCGCTTAGCAACGGGACGTCCTTTGGAAAAGTGCAATTCGCCCAGTGGTTCTGTCGTTGGTTCCAAAATGAGATCCATTGAAAAAGAGTCACTCACTCTATAGGGTTAAAAACAAGAAACGCTAGAACTGTCAACACATGCTGTATGCGTCTGTGTACAGGCTCTTCCAGACAGCGCCATCAGAAATGAAATCACGCACAACACACAGAGTCTTAATCCAGCTCATGCGATGAACTTGACTGATGTCTCCAATTTACAACACTGCACTCACTGTCTGAGGCTTCACAACGCCAGGCGTGACCAGATGGGTAATATGGGAAGCAGGTAAATTGAGGAGGCTAAGGGATGATAAAACTTCAACAGCATCATCTAGTCAAGAAGTTCCTCTCAACAGTGGCGTAACTTTGGTTTCAAAAGTGGAGGAGACTTTCTGTAGCTGGGGCATATAGTAATACAATTTAAAATAAACATTAATTTCTTTCAGACTGGTGCCTTTGCTGTCATGTTCGAATAGAAAATATTTTTATAGCATTCATTGGCATTTCCACTCAGTCCTAGTGGAGATCTCTAACAAGTGAATAGCATATATGAATAAATTATTGAGAAATAAAACGATTTAGTACTGCTGCAATGTGAGGAGGAAATTTCCCCCGTTGAAAAAGTGAGGGGGGCATGTACCCCCGCGCCCCCTCTGTAAATTACAGCAACGCATTTCAAAGCTCAGGGAGTGAAGTGAAAGTTGAGTGACTTCACCTGTAGGCAGCCTAAACTTGAGCTCATGATATTGTTAATGAAATGCGTTATCATTTTTAAATGCTGGGTAACACAATATAGAATAAGCAGGAATACTCCTCTTTCCTCAACTATTATTTTGATGTTATTAGAAGAATAAAAAACTCAACTTGTTTTTGAATTTGCACATTACATTTGACAGAGGAACATGACATGTGAGTTTCAATCTGGAGATATCCATCGCTAAGTGCTCCCCTGTTGATGCTGCACCTTCAGGGAATCTCTCAGCAGACTGAATGGAATTAACTCAATTAATATCTAATATAACCTGCTAGCTTACAGATTAAAAAGCTGGAAAAAATAACAACTGTTCCAACAGATTCACAGATTCAGTAAATTAAGGACAATAAAACTGTCAGCTGTAAAATGTCCTTCGGTAGATCTATATAACACTTCTCTGCAGGATAATTCCCTTTATTAAAAGCTGTTGTAAGAGCTATTAAAAGAGTATACAAAACAAGACTGTCTGCAACACAAACGTCCAGGTCCTGTTCCTATAGCTTAGCAACAAGCAAACACTAAAAGAAAGAAAAAGGAAAGTGCTGTCATAAAACTGTCTGCTAAATATAGCTTTCTTTTCTGCAAAATGAACCAGTCTTCTTATAGTTAACAGGGTTTCAGTTTGCGAAGAAGGTCTCTGCATAGTGCTGTCTTGTGTAAATTTAAACAAAGTCTTCAGTAGATTTCATGAAAATAACAGTTGTTGCCAAGGTTGGCCGGGACCCAGTTCTCTGTTTGAAGTTCCATAGACTTGCTGTCTTCATTCGTGCTACTCCTACAAATAAAATAAATCATTTATGTTAGAAATATTACACACACAGATGGAACACATCGTATATATACGATATATATATATATCTATATATATATATATATAAGATATATATATATATATTATATATTAGTAATACAGTTAACATTCCAATGCACACCCATTTAATCCTCACCCATTCATTGCCCATGACTGACATTGACAAAAAGCTGCCCGCCATGCTGAACTTTGACAAACTATTAATCAACCTCCTATTACTGCTGTTGGTAGCTCTTTGCTTCTGTGCAGCTATGAGCAGCTGCCAATTCTAGAGGGCAGAATGAAGATGGCTATTTTATTACCCCAGTTTCCATGGGAGGAAGTGCTAGTTTTCTGGAGGAAAAATGCACGTCAAATCACAACTTATTTTCCCTTTATCATGTTCAAATGAAACTCTGCCAGCAGCAGACACCAGCAGATATGATCACAGATCAAAGAGCTGGTTTAAGAGTTTGAATAACAGTAGCAGCTTTTACACCAAGATGTTACGCATTAGTTTAAAAAGTAAGTTTGGAAGTATAGAAATATATTACGGGAGCTACTGAGGTTGCAAGATAATCAGCACTGACAAGTAAAAGGATTTGGGAACTTTTTATGTAGCCTATATACTTGCCAAGGGCTGAAAAAAACAACATTTTGTATAAAAGGTTTGGGGAATGAGTCACCCGTTCAGGGATGGAGCAACAGGAAGGGGGCTAGTCCAGTATACTCTCAGACTTTCACTTTTGGATTCCCTGGGTTTGAATGTGTGGAACTAGTTTTATGTCTCTTAACTGTCTGTTTGAGGCTCAGACTGAACTGCAGGGGACGTTTAGTGCAGAGTTTAGGTGCACAGGCAGACCTGTGAGAACAAGTTCTCCTGGGGCCGTGGTAGTGTGTTCTGTGAAGTAAAAAAAAAAAAAAAAAAAAAAACATGGCTTGGATAGTTTTTCAGGGCCCCCTTTTTTCCCCCCAAGAATGCTGTAGGATTGTAAAGCATGTGGCCCCTGAAAATGTAACCACCATAAGAGCTACGTTCCCATTACGTATGCAGAACATGAACATGCAGGCAATTCCCTTAGCACCCCGTAACCTTGTAGCAGACTGACAGAGTGTACACAGCAAGTTCTACCAGCTGGGCTGAAGCAGCTGCTAAGAAGATGCCATGCAGGTGTTCAGCACAAATCAAGCATTTGACCTGTTCTTATGGAATGGACTCAGCTCTTACCTGTAAATTGCTTCTGGTTATGATATATTATGTAACTACATTAATGTAAATCCCCATTCGGTCACGATTTTGTATTTAATTTTTAGAAATTTCAAAACAGTGTGTGTGAACGCTATGGAGTTCGAGAAGTTGCCCTGCCAAAACTTTGAAGACAAAAAAAAAAAAATTAAAAAATTGATTCATACAGGAGCTAGTGGACTAACTTCTCCCACGCTATTCTGCTGCTCCACTGCCTCCACTGGCTCCAAATCGCTACACCCCTATCGCCCCTGCCACTGGCAGATTAGCTGTACCCCCCTCCTCTCCCCTGCTTCCAGAGCCCCCTCTATCTCCACCCTTGCCCCTCGGTGGTGGAATGACCTACCCATGGATATCAGGACTGCTCAGCCCTGACCACCTTCCGGCGCCTCCTCAAGACACACCTGCTCTGTAAACCTCACAACTTCCCACTATACTGGACTATATGGCTCCCAATTGAATTTGCTCTTATTTACTACTGATTTTATTGTATTTTATAACCGCTGTTATCTGTAATGTTATATTGTGTATTGTGATATTTTGTAATGATACTTTGTAACAATTATAAGGGTGTCTGCTAATAAATAAATAAAAATAATATTAATAATAATAATGAAGAAGAAGAAGAAGAAGAAGAAGAAGAAGAAGAAGAAGAAGAAGAAGAAGAAGAAGAAGAAGATCACAAAATCCAGACAGCAGTAAAACAAAACTGTAACTATAAAGTTAAAACACCTAAAGAAAAAAAACAAGGAATGAGCGATAAAAAGAACAATAAAAGCAACAGACACGTTATGAAGTTGAGCAGGTAGAGATGTGAAAGCAGGATATGTTTAGTAATCGATATGAGCGGTTAACCGCCAAAGAAAGAGATCAGCGTTTCATCAATTTGTAAACTGTATGAAGAGATAGACTACCTCACAATCCAACCTGGTCTCTCAAGGAAAACGTCTTGCCGAGGGCTTGGAACACATTTAAACAGTGTTAGTTTGAAGTTTTAGTTTCTAGGCGCTTGACAACGATTGTTGTATATATATATTACCAAACCTAAATATATATATATATATATGTTATTATATATATATTATATATATTATATATATTATATATATATATATATATATATATATATATTATAGTCTATATTATATATATATATATATATATATATATATATATATATATATATATATATATATATATATATATATATATATAATATATATATTTGTGTGTGTGTGTGTTTTTTTTTTTTTTTAATGATCGTTTCAAAACAATATAGTACTGAAAGGGTTAAAATAAAACAAATAATCTGTGTTTGAAACAAATCCAGTACAGGATGGTGACTTAACAGACACAGATTTGTTGTTCTGCGGTAACGTAGCCGCAAAGCATGGCGGTAGATCCAGCAAAACGTTAACTGGGTAACTTTTCCAGAGCCTCAGCAAGAGGTCACTGTGTTAACGTTTCCCTTGTGAGACCAGGTTACACAATCTTACCTTTACAGCTGTAGTTCTGGCTTGCTTACTCACACAAAAACTCAAATGTACCACTACTACTAATAATAACAATAGTACTGCTAATAACCATTTAAACTATATAATTAATGAATAACATCGAGAAACAAACTAATGTGCTTAACTCTACAACTGATTCATTTTAAATAATCAAGGGGCTACATAAGGACTGTCATTCAAAACATTTTTAATGAGCCACCTCTTGTAACAACCTTTTCATTTTCTTCAGCAAGACTTTCAGACCCGCTATAAAGTAACAAAGAGATTTTTTCATGCCCGCCCACCCCCGCCTCTATAACAGCTGCTCTCCGTGTTGTATCCTGAGTGATGATGAGTGCTTTTTTTTATTTCAAAGTGTTTTTTTGGAACAGATGGCCAAGGGAGAGCTGGGGAATGTGCCAGCGCGAGCTGGGGAATGTGCCAAGTCCTGCGGTGAGTGAGTGCTTTGGGTTCCAGCTCGCGTGCCTTTCCCTTGCCCTCTGCCCTAAGTGGCGCCAGCAGGACTTCCCAACTAGAGCTCTGAACATCTGGAGTCTGGGACTGCCAGAGCGAAAAAAAAAAAAAAAAATCAGCTAGCTTCCTACTGAAGCAGCTTACACTAGGATAACACACTGGCTACGATACAGGCAAATTAATACGAAGAAACAACGACGACACGTACACACACACGTTAGCATACAAATCACTAGGCTTAACATCTTGACGTCTAGAACGGTGCAGAAGGCGCCGCACGCAATAATTATATTTATATTGCGACTAAAAAAACAAACACATCGACTGATTCATCTACCCATTTTGAAATTCAACCAAATACCTTTTTGTGTCAAATCTCGCTTTCCTTTGCCATGGGATGCAATAGCAGAGATAAAAGCGCATTTTAGAAATCATGTTTTTCCTTTTATTAAAGTGCTGGACATACTGAGCAATGCTGGAACACATTCGTAACAAGCGTGGTGGAAAAACACATACTGTTTTGTATAATGATGACTAAGGTGACCAGATTTTTAAAGTCCTTAAGCTGGGACAGTATGGAAATATTGTGAATAACTTCCAACATCCAAGCTACAGGGAAGTGTATGGTTTTTATTTTCACTTTGGCAGTGTTTGATCTAATATCATATTTAAAGTGAATGCAGAAACTCATGATGATATTAGGAGCGGAATCTTCTACTTTCAAAAACTTTTTTTGTGAATAAATGATCCTACTGTCTTTGTAATTTCATTTCTACACAACAAGTATAGTTATTACATTACACAGCAGCAATTCAATAATATCAAACTCTGAGAATCCATTCTATTACTGATTACTGCTGCAAATCTAGTCCCTTTTCTGCCTAAGAAACTGCATCTTCTTCTCTCTCTCTAGCTCTATGCTATCCTCCAGTGTCCAATCTGCAAACCAGGCCCTTCCTGTATGAAAACATTACTTTACTTCATAGAATCTATTTTTAATATGCCATGGTATTTGTTCTGTACATTTTTCTTCTAGTGCAGTTTCTGCCTGGATCATTAGTGTGCCATTAACAGATACTTGGAATTTTACCCAGCTACTTTCTACTATTAAACTATTACTATTAAAGGTGATGAAATGTGTTACATATCTTTTGACTGTACAATAAATGAAGCCCTCTTATCAGCGCCTTTTCTCTTCTGATCAAATTAAATGTTGTCACTTATTTACTTATGAAAGGAATAATATTTAATCTTTCTTAATAAGCATAAAGCAGGTTAAAAAGGAAATATGCTGTTTTTCTATTAAGCTAATAGCTGTGATAAAATAAAATACTTTATATAGCCTTATCTCACCTATGCAACAGATGACATTAATCTTTGTCTATTTTTCTTAAACTCTGCAGGATAAAATATACTAAACATTTAACACAGAATTAAAACTAAAGGGTCACCAAATTAAAATGAGATTTATCCTGCTGCTTTTGGCAGCTTATTTAGATTATTTTTAAAATAAGTAAAATTAAATGAGGACGTGATTCTTTTTTTGTAATTGTTTTAAACGATTTATGCAGTATTCAGCTATCAATGTTAATACATTTTTTGATTTCCACAACTGTCGCCTATAGCTACACACGAAGAAAAGCCGTTTGCAAGCAAATATACGGTTCCAACACAATACAAATGGTACCTGTGTGAGCTGTTATTGTTACACTACAGTAATCTAACCTCTTCGGGCGGCGAGAGTGACGATTCAGACGAGGACAGCCGCCAGTTCGGTTCAGCAACAGACAGTGAATAAACCCACCCGCAATTCTCTGGTTGCAAATATAAACGTTGACTGTTCAGTAATTCTCCACATTTGCGAAATGAGAGTCCCAAGAAAGGTTCTGGGGACACTCTGCACAGAGTTCCACACGTGGTCACTTTATTTTATTAAATATTATTATTATTATTATTATTATTATTATTATTATTATTATTATTATTATTATTAAAAAAAAAAAAAAAACACGTTTTAAAGCACGTGTGCGCAGTGATCATTCGATTACAGTTGTTTTTTTCAGAACAATATATATATTTTTGTCCATCTAGAATGCATTTTAGGTTAAATTGCAAAAAGACATGAAAACACCATCAGGTCATTAGAAAAAATAAATAAAAAGTTAACATGACAAACCTCCATTACGGTCAGATCACTTATATCTGATTTTTTTCATAGTTCGGGCATCAACGAGTTAACTTAACAAAATCAGCTTTTAAAACAATGCCTAATGGAACAGCATCCCGTATCTGAATGACGGCTTATAGAAAACAGGAAACAGTCTCTTAAAGGGAGGACAATGGAACGCCAGATGAGTCGACTGCACAGCTGGCAGAACACCTGGATGTAGGCCAGATGGTTAGAGTTTGAAGTTTGTTAACTTTATTCCTCAAAGAAATTAATCTGTAGTTTGAAAATCTACAGCTGACAAAATCAGCCAACAACAATCGGCTAATTTTGCAGATGCATTTTTAAATTATTACTGTATTATTATTTAAAGGAGTAAAAAAAAAATAAAAAGTTCAGATTTAGAACTCTGAACATCTGGATTATGAGAGTGCCAGAAATGAATCTGATGTGCTGACTTCCTTTTGAAATAGCTTACATTAACACTGATACTGAATATAATAAACAATAGCAAATACTGTTCTGACAAATATTTACCCTTTTTTATTTTTTATTACAGTCATATAAACGTCTAGATCCTGGAATTGCCAAATGCAGCAATGTATTCACAACACTAAACTATAGCAACAGAAAATATATAAGGAAATATGTTCTTTTTAAGGAAAACAGGACTGTGTGTTTGGGAACATCTGGTCTGTATGTCATGATTTTTAAATAGTTTAACAAAGATTAATGATCTGCATTCTTTTTACACAGTAAGATTACATTTCACTTTACATTGTAAAATGTGATTTATAGGTAACGGTTTGTTTATTACTGTATTTCTGCTGAGCTGAACTTTGTGCATCATCAAACCAAACAACAAACGACAAATGAGGGTCCAAAAATAATAATAATAATAATAATAATAATAATAATAATAATAATAATAATAATAATAATAATAATAATAATAATAATGTGTGGCAGCAGCAAACATCTGTACTCAGTAAGAACCAAAATGAGCTTCCTACTGGATTATATAGTGTAATAAACAGTGCCACTGTAACATCACGTACCATGCAGTCACATCTGGTTACACACAGTTATTACTAAAAAGTGAAATTTGCCCACTGCTTGTCACTCATTACTCTTTACAGTATCACACCACTAACTGAAGCCACGTCTGACTGAGGCCAACAAATCTACATTCAAAGCATTACCACCCCCTATATGCATACCTCCTTGCACCCTGTAATGCCGCAACTTATCATTTTCTTATGGTGTAAACTGGCAACTGTGGTTTCCGTCATCATTTTGCCCTAGTATTATATTAAAAAGGTGTTAGAAATGTGTTTGCTACAACTGCTATGACTAATCGTAGTAATAATAGGGTGATTGCATTGTATGCATTTGTAGCTGCATTGCAAATAGACGAGGTATACAATTCTTCTATTTTACGTTTTACTTGACCAAAATACTTACAGGTGTAATACATTTAATTGAGTAATTTAAAAAATAATTCAATTAAAGATTTGAAGAAAAACAGCTAGCAGCAGTAACAGCAGTCAATGTTAGTTGTAATAGTGTTAGTGGCGTTAATGTAAAGATGAAACCTCTTCTAGTCAGAGTCTTACTCGTCCATTAAAAACTCCAATGATTGATTGTAAGCCATGACATCTGGATCCAGGAGAATGCTGTGGGAAGTTCAGTTCAAGTTTACAGGACTCCCATTGTCATAAAACGCTACACAAAGACATAAATCTCCCCTTTTATTTGCCCATGACACTTTCTTTTCGTAAGAAAGCTGGCTGAACACCGAGTTTCTTTTCTAAAGATACTTGATGACTTCACTTAATTGGATCTTTGTGAAGTAACCTAAAGGAATGTATTTGCTGCTTGCAGTAATAATGCCTGTTTGAAATAAACTCATTTTTAACTATAGTACTGCGCCCATCCACCACAAACTTTGTTATACACAAACATGTAAGGGTCCATTTAGATCAACTGAATAGACCCCACTATGATTGTTAAGAGGTACTGGTATTGATGCTGATAATGCTGACTGCAGAATGATGCTGTCATCAGCTGAGACTGGTACATCAGCACACTCACACTGCCTTGCTTTACTCTGTTTCTTACATGCAGGAGGAAGCTTTTGTCTCCAGTGAAAATGTATTAACAGAAAGGACTGGTTTATAAGATCTTAGCTGTAGACTTATGGACTGCCTTACTTCAACTGCCCTACTAGTTCACACCAAGCACTATTACAAAGCAAATATTTGCACTGATAGGATATTTATTGTGTACTTTAAAAAGAGTGGAAACTTGGTCTGTGAGTAAGAACGACCTTCCATTCATTTAACAAGTCAACATGGAAAACATGATGGTTTACTTACTAAATAAAATAGAAATAACTGTTCATATACAGCAGTGAATCCTTATATATGATGGGCAACAAAAACTGAAATTGAAGTATTTGTTGTCACAAATGGTGTCCATATTGAGCAGTTAATGTCAGTAGTTTTCTTAGAGGGGAGCAAAGGAGAGAGCCACCCTGAATCATCATTTCTTTTAGACCCACTCTGAATCCTCATGTGTATAAACCCATACCTTTAGAGTCACCCTGAATCCTCATGTGTATAAACCCATACCTTTCTTTAGAGCCACCCTGAATCCTCATGTGTATAAACCCATACCTTTCTTTAGAGCCACCCTGAATCCTCATGTGTATAAACCCATACCTTTCTTTAGAGCCACCCTGAATCCTCATGTGTATAAACCCATACCTTTCTTTAGAGCCACCCTGAATCCTCATGTGTACAAACCCATACCTTTCTTTAGAGCCACCCTGAATCCTCATGTGTATAAACCCATACCTTTCTTTAGAGCCACCCTGAATCCTCATGTGTACAAACCCATACCTTTCTTTAGAGCCACCCTGAATCCTCATGTGTACAAACCCATACCTTTCTTTAGAGCCACCCTGAATCCTCATGTGTATAAACCCATACCTTTCTTTAGAGCCACCCTGAATCCTCATGTGTACAAACCCATACCTTTCTTTAGAGCCACCCTGAATCCTCATGTGTACAAACCCATACCTTTCTTTAGAGCCACCCTGAATCCTCATGTGTACAAACCCATACCTTTCTTTAGAGCCACCCTGAATCCTCATGTGTACAAACCCATACCTTTCTTTAGAGCCACCCTGAATCCTCATGTGTATAAACCCATACCTTTCTTTAGAGCCACCCTGAATCCTCATGTGTACAAACCCATACCTTTCTTTTCTTGGACCTGCCCTCTGCCTGCAGGGTTCTCGTGCACTGCTCCACACATTCTGAGAAGCTTGTATTGCTGTGATCTGAAGTGTAGTCGAGATCAGCGAGCTGGGCTAAGGAGAGGATGTAGTTACAGGCTATTCTCAGAATGGCCAGTTTGGACAGTTTCTGACCGTAGGAATAACAAGGAACCTGAACAAAAGGAAAGAACAAAAGACACAGTTCCTTTTTTAAAGACATAGAAAAACAGATTAGAAGAACAATAATACGTGTTAGGTTCCCCTATACAATAAAATAAGCCTAAATATGCTGTACAGTAACAGTACATTACAGCTATTTTACATACTGCAAATGCTTTATGAGTTTGGTTCACTTTTAATAAATCTCCTTCAATCTCTCTCCCCAAGTGCATGATGTAATAAGATGTCTATCCATTTTAGAGCTAAAACTAAAATGTTGTGCTTTAGGGTAGTTAAAAGCCAAATGGATAAATGTGTCATTGTCAACAAGTAGGAAAGCTGGTCAGCCAGTCAACCAACCTACAGTCCACGGAGTTCATGTACAAAAAAAGATATATCTAAAGGGTTACTTTTGGGGTTTCCGTAAAGCAACCCATCTGATATGCAAGCTTTTGTAAGCAAAATAAATGCAAAGCATCACAACTATGGAAATCACGTAATGAAGTGAAGCACATGCTTGTTACTTGTATTCAAAAGTGTCTGACCAATGTCACCACTTTCCCTGCAAATCCCTAAAGAAAGGAGTAAGAAATGGATTGTGCAGGGCTGCTGGTTTAGACATGAAGACGACCTTCACTTCTGTATTGGAGGTGCCATTATAGGTCTGCTCAATGCCAGCTGATAACATTCTGATGGATTCCTTCTGAAATCCAGTAAGAAAATAGACATCAAAGATGTACTATAGTTTCTCCAAAAGGACACAGAAGAACTGAATAAGAACTGTACAGAGGACACACAGAGCCCTTTTTCTTCAAACCCATCAAACTGGAACGTTTCATTGACAAACTTTAAAGGGAAAGAAAAAGAAAACAATCATGGTAATTGAAAGATTTTATGTCCAGAAAGATCGTCCTGTTTTATTTAGACATATCGCACTACACTATTATCAATGAGTATGCATATAGAGTCCACCTTGTCTCCTGTCTGTGCAGTAGGCAGTGTCTTCAAACAGCAAGCACTACTGAAAAGCAGATGGGGCTGGACATTTCCACATTGGATACATCAGGGTCCACTGACAACCTTACTACTGTGAGTTAATATTCACCCAGAACACACGGCAGAAGATCAGTTTTGAAAAGCATACTGTCGAGCAATACTATCATAAGTAAGAATCGACTTGAGAGTGGATTTTACACGAACAGTAATACTATTAACACAGTATAGTGTCTGTATTTGCCTTTCAATGACTTCAGCCAATAACAGTTAATTTAAAAAAAAAAAAATTATAAATCACCAAAGGTTAAGTCTTGTTGGATTGTTTCCTCTTGGAATTTGCAGGTCTTATTTTTGCACTGGGAGTTGAAATATTTGAGTCCCACAGGGAGAGGAGGTTGGCTCAGGATAGAACCTTTGGACTCATGTTGGATCTTCACTGTCTCATTACTTGCTTTGAACATTTTCATTATAGTTACCCCCCCCCCCCCTTTCTGAAAACGTATTTGATACAATCATAATCTATAGGCATATCTAAATCTTCTGTTGACCTAAAACAGTGACAGCTGGACAGCTGTCATAAACTGTTTCCTACATGCAGGAATTTTGCTGGTTACTAACAAAAACAGTGGTGCTGAAATTAGAGATTCATCTCGTTTTTGTGGTTCTGCATCTAACGGGTAAATTACCTTAACTTGTAGTTGATGTGTGATGTAAGACACTCATTAAATGTCACTAACCAGGGGAGTAGCACCGGGGTACAGTAAACAAGGGGCTATTTAAACTGTCATTTTAACAACCCAAATATGTAAAACAAACATACTTTAAATGATAGCCCCCGAGTCACGCCAGAGTAACATGCCCATTGCAGTGAATAATAATACCTGTTTTCTAAGAGCCTCAAAGGCGGCACTGATGGTATGCACTCGGGTCCTCTCTCGCGCATTAGCCAGCAGCCTCCTTGTCTGCTGAATAGCTTTGATCTCAGTAGCGACGCCAGCAGTTTCACCCAGCCGTTTCCTAGGCGATGCGGTGGGGTCGCTATTATTATGTATGTACGATTCCTGTGAGGCAGAAGAGTACGGGCTTTGTGGAGGACGCTGACACAATACGATCCTCGACTGGAAAGAGTGCTGATGTTCAAACTCGGTGACTTGTACCGATCTGGGAAATGGTTCTTTCGCTGGCGACACAGCTGATACAGAAGCGGCGACGGCAGCAGCAGCAGCCATCTGTCCTGTCAAAGCGGGTAAACTTGTAGTCCTCATATCAATGAAAGTGCTCGGGTTTCTCCTCAAGTCGATTATATTATCTATGCCATTTGAAGGTGCAGCAAAAGCCCTCTCCTGCAGAGTTTTGTGATGCAAGTTTCGACCGTTCGTTTCTTTTAGACCACTTAACAAATCCTCATCCATTTTTGGGTCCTGTCTAAAACTTTTAACGCTGTTTGAATGTTTCAACGCATCCCTGCTTTTTTTTTTCATCTTCCTGACCCCGTGGATCTCCTTAGCACACAGGGTTTTCCAGTCTCCTTCACTTATAATTTGAGGGTCCTTCATTTTTGTTTTGTTTTGTTTTGTAAAGTCCCTGTAAAAAACTGAAAAAAAGTTTGTGCTCTTTACGTTGCAGGACAGCTGCTGCGGCGGCTGGTATATTTTGAGTCCTTTGCCTTGCCTGCAGTGGGGATGTATGTGTGTGTGCGTGTGGTTCCAGTAGATTCAGAGTGTCATTTGAAATCCCTGCCGCATTGGCAGCATTTTTGTGGATGTGCACGGAGATCCATCTGTGTTTATTTAGCCTCAGCTTACACAGAAGCCCCTGTTGGTGAGATCAGTCAGAACGCCGCCTGCTAGTCACTCATACGGCGCTGTACTGCACACCAGAGAACTCAAATTTCGCGAGGCGTTTAAAAGTGCTGCGTTTGCTTGGCAAACTTTCAGCACCCGGCGCCCAGCAAATCACAAGTGTGGACGAGATATCTACACGCCCTTAAAAACCAAAAATAAGTGACGAGCCAAAAGACGCCCACTTTTAAAGCCCGTCCGGGCATCGTTTTATAAATGTGCTTATTTTGAACACTTTATGTAGGCCTATTCTTGTGCTATCTTTTGTTATTTATTTATTTATTTTTTCTGTTATTTTATTTTGTAAAAGGTAATATATTACTTTTTTAAAAGCAGGATACAGTATAATAATAATAATAATAATAATAATAGATCACATTTGTTCAAGCAGGACCCGTTTTCTGGTCCAAACCGAATTTCAAGATATTTATAGTCAGTACAGTTTTCTAACACACCCCAGCGAAACTACATCTCTGTCCTGGCCACGAAGCTGAAGGAATAAGGTTTACAATAATGAACAGCATGTTTGAATGTGTGCCAGGAGTCACCCTGTCTGCACAACTGAGCTGACCTCATGCATAGCTAATAAGAGCTGTAATTGCAGCTGGGTTGCAGTACCCCCTCTCACCAGCAGGTGTCTCTCACTGGAATGGCAACGCTCTATTCAGTGGCGGATCAAATTCACCAACTCAAAAAAAAAAAAAAAAATTCCCAGTGAAGAAGTGCAAAGTTTAATAAATCACAAAATTGAAAATACGCAAGGTAGCTCACAAAGGACAACAACATGGTAAAATAATAATAATAATAAAAAAAAAAAAAAAAAAAAAAAAATATAAATATATATATATATATATATATATATATATATATATATATATATATATATATATATAATTATATACTTTATGAAATAATTATACCTAGATATGCCTTAATATTATACAATATTATATATTATAGTACTGTACCTTTACATTTTTAGTTTGCTGAAATACAAGTTCAAGCGAATCCCATTCAGAACCCTATTTTTATACATTAGGCTGGGGCTTTATTTGCAAAGCAGCCTCAAGGTATCTGTTTAGAGAGGCAAAAGATATGCCCCACACTAGTACATACTAGAAACTATATAGCTTCAAAGGAGGTTGTACAAAACACAGGTAATGATACGCTTAATGGGTGTCAGTGATTATGCACAAGAGTTTATTTTGCTTAACATGTTATTGTTGATTTGTATATTGGACTAATGGAAACAAATATGTATTGTTATTAAACAACTGCTCCTTGGTGAATTATTGAATCAAGTAGCAATGGAATGGTACATTGAGACAGGTACAGTATATTGCACATTCGGAACATCGTAAGGATACACTAACAATGGTTTCCAATGAGATGTCAGCATGTATTGATAACAATACTAACAATAACCCAGGGAAGCCCAGATAATATGAATTGATCAAGGATGAAAACCTGAAACAGCCAGTGAATAAGCACAGCGTTCCAGGACAGGGATATCAGCTCGTTTTACATGTGTTAGGGACTGAAGCAAGGTCAGGTTTCTTGCCTGAGGTCACAAAAGGAGTCACGTGATCTCCTGGCTCTAAGTATTTGAACTCCCCACTTGTTAATGTCTCCAGCGTTAGGATTGTGCAAGACAGTTAAGACACTGTTAGGACCGGTCATCTAAAGTATTAGTAGCCTCAAACAGCATTTACTTTCTGTGCCCTTACCTTTTGATGGTGTTTGCAATCGTTCTTAGTGGTTTTCAGTGCAATTAGTCACATACCGTGTTGCTTTGGCTGTGTGTTCATGAGCTGCTTCTCAGTTTTAGTTGTCTGCCGTAGACAATCTATTCTTCTTCTTCTTCTTCTTCTTCTTCTTCTTCTTCTTCTTCTTCTTCTTCTTCTTCTTATAGCACAAGATTGGGTATATCTAGCATGTGATGAAGTGGAATGTCATGCGCACCGGGACTAGTTTTGAACGTGTTTTTGTTTACATTCCAGTCCAGTGGTGTGCTGCTGAAATTGACAGACTGAGCTCAAGCTGGTCTAGCTAAAAGACGGTTGCAAAAAGGCCATAATGAGGTTTCGAAATTAATCCACATCGAAGCACAGTCTGTTGAAAATGAAAGTCAAAAGATCTGACAGTTCAAATAATCCCTGAATTAAGTGAGTTAATATTTTTAAAAAGTACACATTTTATTGCTATTTATTTTAAAAATATACTTGTGGTATAAACAGAATATTGAGGCTCACAGTTTACTGGGACATCCTCTTGCGGCGAGTACAAACCTCATACCACGAACGATGTCATTTAGAGCAGCCAAAGTATCTTCATAGGAGTCTCTGCACCGCTGTATTGATAGCAAGGTGGCAGATCACTTGACACTCAGGTTCTCACTTAATAAAGATGGCCGATCTAGCCTATGTCTTTGGCGGGCAACTGGAACTGAAGACCAGCTCCTGGTATGAAGACAAACTAGTAGAAAACTGTTTCCTGAATATATTTGTAAATACATAGAATGACTGGCTGTTAGCTGACTGGAATACTAGGAATTTATAAATTCAGGGAAGTAACATAGCTCTTAGTGCTGGGGGCTGCCTATCTCCTTAAAAACACTGTACGGAAGGAAAGAAGGTAGCTTTGTCAGTTTAGAGACAAACCACATAGATACTGGAAGGATTCGAGTAGGTCATTGGTCGTACCATTTTATTTTCAAAAGTGCCACATTGACAGCATGCAGAAGGGCATAGCCTCTCACCTTGTTAATCTCTGTGTGACGGTTTGTGTGTGGGGACAGAGGGGTTATCAGTTTACACTTTCAAATTTATTGTATGCTGTTGACAGACAGTTTGTATGACTTGCATAAAAAAAAAGAAATAAAGTCTGCTAATACAACCAGACAGGCTAATAGAGTACATGAATATGTCTCCTGCTTTTGCACTCCAAAAATTAAAATTACATCAATTACAGAACATAGTGGCAGCAAACGTTGCCACATGCTGACACTAGTATTGTGCTGAAAGTACATGTGTTGTACCCCCATGCTATATCGTGCAGTGGTGGAAATATAATTATCCCGCTTGCTAACTGAGATGATAGTCATTTCACATCATGGCTCTGTTCCATGTAATTAGAAGGCTGGGGGTCACGCAGGTGCACATCACACACCGTGTGACTGGAACGGCCACTACAACTGAGAAAATATGAAAATCACTCCCTGGAAAGAGCACTTTCCTTCCTGTCATTCAAATACACCCCGCATTCCACAGATGACACGTGAGGAGAGAGCGTCTGGTCAACAAGTAGCCGTTATGTGCATATAGAGAACAGCTCCTGTAATAATAAAAATAGTTAGCAATTTAGTTTCTGAATGCAAAATAATAAATATGATTTTCGGAAACCTTTTTGCTCCAGTACATTTTTTTTTTCAGATAAGGAAAATAAAACACGATTGTTAAAAATGTAGTTGTACTTAGCTGCCAGCTCAGTTCCCCACAATAATCAGCCTTTGACTATCAGTCTAAAACAGCAATACTACAAAATTAGAAAAAATAGGTTTACGTTATGAATCCTTGAAATAAACTTCCAAGGGCACGATCCATAAAAACTAGTACAGGTTTCAAAACATTTTGAACATTGCTTCTCAGTGTGAGTTTTTAATGTTCGTATAAAACATACAAAAAATGCATTCTTAAGTAGAGAAGGTTGTTGCATTTGTGTTTTGACACCACGTTGAAAATTGCCCCCACTAATACCCCTTTTCTACTGGCACCTCTGAGCGGCAAGGGCCCCAATCCCCAGACTCTCATTGTATGGGTGGTTTTCCAGTGGCTATTAGTGTCCGAGCGAGAAACAAACTGTGAAACTTGGCCTCACAACACATCTTAAACTGGCTCTGAGCCGAGCAGGTGTGGGGTTAATGACGAAGTACAGACTCTAGTTTTTATGCACCTCTTTAGTTTTTTGTATTCAGTAATATATGAAGAAAGTAAACGCCATAACCTCTGGATCCGACATTCTCAACTCAAACACAGCGTCTCTTAAAACCGCACCGACATCAGTTGCATGGATCGGGTTCTCACAGGTTGGATGTGCCAGTGGAGAAGTGATATTAGAGGCCCAGCCGCGCTAGCCTCGTCCTCCGCCAGGATGGTTCTTCGTGGGCCAGAGGAGACCCCTGGCCAAATCTATCCTAACTCTCTTTTCGTTTTCTTGTTTTCCGCCCATTCTAGGTTCCCCTTGTGGGAAGTAACGCTTGCTTCCCAGCTAATCAGTTCGGTTTCACCTTCACAAGGGCGGCTGTCCGCGAGCCAAGGGGGAACCCTGTCCTCTTTTCTAAGTCACAAAGCACTTCTCTCCTAGGGGAAGTGGTCTTAAAATGAAAGTTTTAGGTGAAAATGCATGGATGTAGACTCATATGCAAAGAAAGATTACTTTGTTACAAAAAAAAAATAAGGGGGTACAAATATTATATAAGGGGAAGCAATATTCCTGAATATTCATTCCTGGGAGAACAAATATTCGGGGGGAACGTATATTCTCTGATATCAGTATTTTCCTATAGGCAGTATTATTATCATCTTACATTTCATGAGACTTGAGAAGTAGCTGTGATCCTGTATGCCGGTATTAATGTAGCATTATCAAGGCCATAGCCAGCTATGATGCACAGACCTCTGTTAAAGTCATACTAATAATTATTTATTTAGGCCCTTTACACGTTGCTCATTGCAAAAAAAAATGTATTTCATCCCTCGTTATGTGCATATAGAGGGCATGGGCACGTATCTCTGTGATTTTGTATGGCTGGTAGGGAGTTCACATTACACCCATCCCCACATCACGGTTTTTAGCCCTTGCACTTTAGACAAGTTCACAAATTCACAAACACGCATAGAAAAATGCTAATTCACCAGCCTCTGGGTGTTGGTTTGAATCTGTCTCAAGTCATAGGTGCTCTCTGCTTGAGGTGTAGGGCTGTGATGGAAAACCTGATTGCTGGTACCATAACTGTATACAACTAGTGCCACCCCTCCTCCACCGGGCGGGGGGGCCTTTCATGAAGAAAAGAAAAGACTTCCCAAGGGTTAACAGAGAGACCACACTCCAGTAGACAGTAGTCTAGTTTTTGATCAGGATATTTCTATCTTAAAAATAAAGAGGAAGGCTGTATAATTTTTTAAATTTGTTTACATTTTTTAAACACAAAGGCATCCAGTTGTTCTTGGGCAAAGTGCCAGCCCCCCAGTGACCCTGCTGCTTCCTCCAGATATTGCATTCCACTGGCATGTCCTTTGCCCCGACTGACGCCAACCTTCTCCTGGACCCCCAAAGTAAACATTTCCAGCTGGCACTGCTACCTTATTTTTCTAAAGAGACGATTCATAGTTTCCATTAAAGGGTCTCACTATGTAAATTCTGTATTTTCTTCTTCTTCTTGTTCTTCTTGTTCTTTAATGGCCAACTGATTGCTCTGTGTGTGTGTGTGTGTGTGTGTGTGTGTGTGTGTGTGTGTGTGTGTGTGTTGTGTGTATGGGGTGGGGCGGGTGGAGGATTAGTTAACTTTGAATGTTCCATCAGTAATGGTGGTTTTGACTATGTGCCACTATTCCCTGAAGCCTGGGGAGTAAGAGGGGAAATGGAGGTGGTCTGTGTGTATATGCCTCTGAAAATGCTGTCTTCACATTAGGCTGCGTACAAGGTCTCTTCTGTAAAGAAAAAAAATGCTGTTTCTGCCCAAGATGTCGAACAAGCAAAGCATGGTTACTTTTGTATCCAACGAATGCATTCACCACATTGTATTTTTTTTTAATTTAAAATGAAGACAAAGAAAAACACTTTATACAAAAATGAGGTCAAGAACATACAGGCCTGCAAAACTGCTAGAATATTTATGACTGTGCAGAGCTGTTGATTGCTACTGTTGTTAATCTAATGGGCAGTGTTGTGTGATATTTATTCATTTATTAGCAGATGTCCTTATCCAGGGACGACTACAATTGTTACAAAATATCACATGACAAGTTATCACATTACAGAATATTGTAATACAGATAAGAGCAGATATGAAAGTACAATAAGATCAAATTTAAGTAATAGCAAAATAAAGAATACATTGAGGTATAAATAAGAGCGAGTTTGACTAAGAGCAGTTATAACTTATAGTAAATATTTGCTTATATGAGTAAAGCCCAGTAAGAACATGTAGTAAGTATGATAAATGGATGAGAATGATTTCAAATAAGAGCAAATACAAAATACGTGAGCATGGTTAGCTATAAGAGTAAAATCAAGTACAAGATACAGCTATAGTTAGAGGCAGTAGTTGAATTCGGCAAGGTATGGAGAAGTTCAGTATCGATACAAGCTGATGCAAGAAATGGTACAATTGGGTGCCATATAGTCCAGTACCGTCAAGAGTTGAGCTTTACAGATGTTGTCTGAGCAGGTGTGTCTTGGGGAGGCGCTGGAAGGTGGTCAGGGACTGGGCAGTCCTGATATCCATGGGTAAGTTGGTCCACCACCAAAGGGCAAGGGTGGAGAAGGAGAAGGCTGTAGTGGTGGGTGAGCCGAGGGGGGGTACAGGCAGTCTGCTGGAGGTGGAGGAGTGGAGGGGTAAGAGGGGGTGTAGGGAGAAATGATAGTCTGAAGATAGGAGAGAGTAGAAAGGTCGAGGCAGCGATAGGCGAGTAGAATAGTTTTGAATTGGATGCGAGCAGAGCGGAGAAGCAGTGTAGCGTGGGAGAATTGAGGAAGGGAAAAGATAAGGCGAGCAGCAGAGTTTTGGATGAGCTGGAGAGGGTGGAAAGCAGAGGCAGGAGGGAATTGCTGTAGTCAAGACGGGACAATACCAGGGCCTGAACTAGGAGCTGCATGGAGTAAACCGGTTAGGAAGGTACGAATTCTGCATATGTTGCTGAGGAAGAAATGACATGGCCAAGAGGTAGGTAGAAATATGGAAGGAGATATCACAGGCGGAAAGGAGAGAAGATCTGGGCATCATCAGCATAGAAATGATATGAGAAGCCATGGGAGGAGAAGAGGGGACCCAGAGAGCGGGTGTTGAGAGAAAACAGGGGTCCCAGGAACTGTGCCTTGGGGGTCACCTTTCGAAAGAGAGCAAGAGGCGGCGGGTGAGTCACGCCAGACCCTGTACATGCGTTCTGAGAGGTAGGAGGAGAACCAGACAAGAGCAGTGCCGGAGAGTCCCAGGTAAGTAAGGGAGAACAGGAGAATAGAGTGGTCAACTGTGTCAAAAGCAGCAGAGACATTGAGGAGAATTAGGACAGGAGAGGGAGGCGGCATGAGCAGAGAGCAGAGTTTTTGATGGAGAGAAGAGCAGTTTCAGTGGAGCCGGGCAAAAGCCAAATTGGAGGGGGTCGAGCAGGGAATGTGTTGACAGGAAAGCAGTGTGTAACTCATCAAATGTATCACAGGCTTTAACAGGTGCAACCAAAAGACAAAACAATAAACAAGACTTGATGATATATTGCATAAATCATTCACAAAAAGATGTTTATTTAAGATATAAATCTTAAATAAGTGAAAATCAGGTACGTGGAGTATAAGCATATCATGTTGATGGCAACTGTTTTTTTTGTTGTTGTTGTTTTTTTACTTTGGCAACATATGTTATTTAAAGTTTAAAAGGTTAAAAAATATACATTATGATATATGTACAACCAAGATAATTAGCAGACTTGTAAGTTTCCGACATGTGTCAGCAAATCGGTGTGGGGGAACAGAAGGCAAACAGAATGCTTGGCTATGTAGACAAAAGTATGGAAACACAAATCAAGGGAGTTTCTGATAGGGTTGTATGATAACTGGTGAGACGGCACTGCAAAATACTGTGGAAAGAGTCCAGCGAAGAGCAACCAGACCAACAGCAGGGCTCAAAGGTATGAGGGAACTGAAACATTTTACAGCCAAGCCTTACACCGCTAAGAAGGGTGGCACAACATAGAATCAAATTCAGCCGATGGCAGCTACCCAAAGACCACTAGGGGAATCGGAGGAAAAAAAGGAGTGCAGGAGTTTTTTTTTTCTTTTAAACAGTGGTGAGTGAATAGAATTGGTTAGCAAGCGCTGTTGTTGATGGTAAATCGTGTGCAGGTGGTGTAACAGGTCGGACGACACTGCCTGGTAAACTCTTCTCTCCCCTTTAACCTCGGCGATCAGCTGTAGTCAATCTATGAGATCCGGGTCACGGCACCAATGTAACAGGTTGGAGGCAGGGCAGGAACCAGGGACCCGTGCACGCAAGCATCTTAACCACTATGCAAAAGAGGAGATGGAGATGCAATACTGCAGCACTGAGTGTTCTGTTGATAGGCAGTGCCTTTTAAACCTGTTTTACTTTGAATAAAATTAAATTTAAACAACGCGTGTGAAAATAAATTGGACCTGACGCACCTGACAGGCGCTGAATAAATGGACCACCAGGGTTAATGGTGAGGCAATACCAACAGTGTCAGATAATTCTCTGGGAGATGGTATGATGGGGACCTAAAGGACACAGTTTGTGTCAGAAAAGTGAAACAACAAGCAATGCAAGGGTTGAAGAGCATAGACAGCAGCGCTTTACCGGGCAAACTTAAACTCTGGTGCTTTCAGTTTGGTCTACTGCCAAGACTTCTGTGGATACTCACCCCATTTTCTAAGAAACATCAGATTCAGTGGTCAGTGAAGAACTTACCTGAAGCAGCAGACTAGAGCAACAACTGGCTCTGGTTGAGACGACAAGATTCTGGTTGGGGATCTTAAACACACTAGGAAGATAGCAAAGCTAATGTACGGGTAAGTAAGATGGGCTGAGTTGAGTGGGGGATGGAGGGGGGTGATGCTGGGACGCCAGAATCACTGTCGAGCCCTCTAATGTGTAGTGGGCTAGTTGACAAAACACCAAAGATGGAAGGTGCCCACTTGAAGACACCAGAGAAGTACCCTACACATCTCATTCTAGACGGTTGTCATGCCAATGCACTATGGAGGCCACACTGTGCTTGATCCCTGTGTGTGCTGATGCATCATGGAGGCAAAATAGGCTGATCACTGGAGCCAGCATTACACTTCAGCCATTAACATCAGGCAGAAGGATACTGCATTATCAGATGGATAGAAATGCAGATGGATAGCATTAGTTTACAGTAAAATAAGCTCTGTCTTAGTTGGTGCTTATCTTGGTGAGAGCCCGATGAGAGCTACTTGTCATAATAGGCTAATATATATATATATATATATATATATATATATATATATATATATATATATATAGATATATATATATAATAGATGGGCTTCAGTGAGTTACAAGAAAATAATTCCATCTAGGGTCTCTATGACGTCATAAATTACAAGATAATTTATAAACTGTCACAAAAACCTGAGGTGGAATTGTTTTCCTGTAACTCACTGAAGAGGCCCAGCTATTATTTTTTATAATACATGGCTACCCTTGTTATGCTAATATTAAAGAAGATGAGGTTCAGCAGTACAGTTGGGTTTTATAACGTTTCAATGCTGTACAGACGTTCTGTGTCGCTATTTAAACAAAACAAATTCACAAATACAAAATATAAATCTAATAAGTAGGTCAGGCTGGGCAGCGTTATTATTTTCTGTTCTCTCTCACTCCCGCTCCCATTTCCATTTCTCCTCTCAACTCCCCACCCAGAGTGCAGAGAGCTGCAGGTTTTTATACAGGTGAGTTTAATTACTCCTGGCAGAGGACAAGCTACCAACCTCATCTCTGCCAGAACACATTTTAAATAAAAACAAACAAAAACAAAACACGTCTGTCGTCGTCATATCTTTCCCCTGCCCCCTTTTTATGTGCAGGGCTTTCCTCCTGGCCTGCTACAGTATAATAAACTATGCAAGAGTATTGAACAGAATAATAATAATAATAATAATAATAATAATAATAATAATAATAATAATAATAATAATAATAATAATAATAAGACAACCAAACAAACATTTGAATAATGATTTACAAAATGCAAACATGTATGCTAAACATATTTTTATTTCTGTTCTAACCCAATGATTCAAAGATCCTGCATGAACGATAACCACTTTATAAATTCAGGTTCCACTCCAATCCACTGTGCAGACTGTCAGAGAAAAAGGAAAGGTTTGAAGAAAGCAGGCACATTCCCTTTGTCCAACGACCTTCTTCAGTGGGAATGCAGGGACTCCATCAAATGATGCATCTGGACTAAGGGGATTTCAGAGCATGATAGCTACTTACAGTATATGATTGTTATAGCGCTCTGGTATCCTTTTTATATTTTAACATACCAATGGTATTTAACTGTTTGATCCAATATGAGTCATTTTTCCAGATCTTTTACCATTGCTATTAGTGGATTGGCTACATTGACTGATTTTATTCCTGCTCAACTAGTGGATTCCATTCATCTGCGTTTACTGCCTCTGTCTTTAGCAGTTCTCATATCACCGCCAGCTTTTTATTTTAATTTTTAGAAATTATAAAACGGTTTGTGTAGAGTTCAAGAAGTTACCTTGGCAAAACATTGAAAACAAAATCTTATCGTGGTACAATTATACATGCAGGCAGTCTAGAAATATGAGTAAAAAATGGTATTGCTGACCTCTGCAGTATCAATGGCTAATGCATGCAGCCTTTTAGGGTTTACTTGGTTTTCCATCACACAGCCCTGAACTGCAGTTGTTCTTGGCAAGAGATTGTCCCTTTACTGATTACATTGCCTACTAAAGTCATTCAAGTCAAATATTTTACATTTTAAAATGTCAACACCTTTTCCATCGAAATAGAATAAAAAATTAAAAAAATCCCCCATTGTGCAATAAGAGCCAGTGAGCAGAAGAGAATGTTTTTACTGAATTGTCATTTTCCTCTTGCAGAGTCTTGTTCGTTGATTTGTCATTTTTTGTATTTGGTTCAGAGGAATTTGTATTGAAACCGTATGTAACAGAATCATTGGCTACCTGAATTATAGTGGCACTGGAACTGAAGCCGGCAGGAATTACCAGCTGGGATTGACAAGTGAGAATCTTAGTTTATGAAAAGTGAATAAATTAAATACACGATTAGTACATACTGCTGTCTCTTGCAGAAGTAAAATATGTTACTGTTAAAGCTGATTATGCTATTATGGTTGAAGTTAATCAGTTTCTTTAATAACCTTTTTTGAGTAAATCAGGGACTTTTATGTATGTATGTATGTATGTATGTATGTACTATGAGATTTGGGCAACAGTAATCACTAAATGCAGAAAAAAAAAATTAGCTTTGTCAGGCAATATAGGAAATCTTCAATATTGTTTCCAAAAAGCTAATAATTCGATTATTGATCTTTTTTTATTGTGATGAGAATCGTTTCCCAAACCAAAGAACCAACCAAGACCTGGGGTAGCATGTAACCCTTCTTGTAAATGCTGACACCTACTGGACGATTAAAACTAGTGCAGGCACATTCCGTACAGAGCAGCCTCATAATCCCATAATAAACCTACAGTAGGTGAAAGGTTATTGTCAAATGCAATCTTATATCGGAAGCTAAGAGGGTATTATAAAAGTTTGGTGTGTTCATGCTCACCATATAGAGTGTGACAGCCAGGTGGGTCAGTTAAATAGTTAAATTAAGTGTATAATGTAAATTATAGTAATACTAAACATAAGTTATAGTAGATGCTGGCTTTATACTGTAAAACACGGATTATATCCACATAACACTTTAAATATAGATGCATCATATTCATTGATGTGGACTATGTGGGAATTTTAATATAAATTAAGTGGAGCGACCAGGGCAGTGAAATCAACTGATGGCGCACAACTCTACCAAATTCTTTATCAATTAAAATAAACAAACAAAAACAAAAATTCAATACAGCTTTTGTAGCAGAAATCTGTAGGTGATTTCAGTCCAGTCTAGAATGCTGGCAGGCAGTCCTTCAGTTCATCAACAGCAGTGCTTTGCTCTGTGCTGGGACATGTTTGGTGATTTTGGATTCAAATTAGAGGCAGGGATTATTTGTGATTGCTGTTTGAAAGGCAATAGGAACCAGGTTTATACCTAACTGTAACCTTACAAAAGTTTATCCAGGTTAGATCATCAACTCTGTGTGAAAAACATAAACTTCGGGTCAATTGAGCTTTAGCTGGGTTAAAGCTTTTTACTAGTGCTTTGTCCTACTCCTAATGACTTTCCCAGGACTGATGATGTCATCTGCAACATCTTTGTTTTCTGCTGACGTTTAGGTATAAATCACTTCGCAAAACAAAAAAAAACAATGGAGAGATTTTTTTTTTACGAGAGTACGAGAAACAAGAAAACAGGTATGCCCAATACGAGAAACAAGAAAACAGGTATGCCCAAGTCAGCAGGGTACATCCTTGTCCAGGGCTTTCTTATTAGAAGCTTGTGCTCTGGGGTTTTCCACTCCTCCCTCTCCAGCAGGGGTAGGAAAGTGTCTGGCTGGAAGCTGGAATATGATAATGGGCCCTGGGGAAATAGTTCACACAGTGTTTCTAATGAGAAGTCCAAGGTCTGATATATTTAAAGCTAGTTATACTTTTGTCTCACTCTTGCCTCATGGAGTCAGGTGTTCACAGTGCTCAGATGGAGAAATCTGATCTGTTTGGATCAAGATGAAAGTTTCCTTCTGGGTTACTGATTCTACACCCCAGGCAATGTGGTACACTCCTGGCAATGTGGTTATTTAAAGCTGTATTCACACTGGGGGCATTAGAGGGGTTTGTTCCACACTCAGTACAATTCAGTTTGTTCAGAGTGTAGTGTGAACAAAAAGATTCACTTGGCAAATAAACCAAACTGAGTCCACCTGATGATTCCATTCTGGATGCTGAATAAACAAGTTAAAGGCTGACCTGTTTCCTGCTAGTACTTACCTTAAACATACACACACACATAATACTGACGACGAAGCAGATTTTTGAGATGAGCACCAAGCCAATCGAAAACTCAAATAAAAAGAGGAAATGTCTCCAGCCACAGCTAAAAGTAGGACTACCTATGGGATTCATGAGCTGTGAGAACACAACTTCCCCAGCTCTATCTCACTTTGTGTGTACAGAGTTCTTTTCAGTGCTTAAAAAACCCTGCTGTACTAACTGTGCATCATGGCAGAGTTGGGCCTTATAGAAGCATTTAATAGTGACAAGACAAGCTCCTGCCAGGAACATACTGAGAGGCTTGAGTGTTTTTTTCATGCAAATAACATTGCAGAGCCAGAAAAGAAGCGCTCTGGGCTACTGAGTGTGTGTGTCCCTGCTGCATACTCTACCTTGCGTTCTCTCGCAGTGCCCCCCTTGCATACACAGCTGCCTTATAATGATTTAGTGGACTGTTTGCAATGCCATTTTAACCCTTATCCATCCGCAATTGTGCAGCGCTTTCATTTTCACCAGTGTAAACAACAGCCAAGTCAGACTGGCAAGTTACATTGCTGAACTGAGAGAATTATCACAGTGCACTGTAAGTTTGGTAGGCGGTTGGAAAACATGCTGCATGATAGGATAGTCTGTGGTGGACAGAATGAAGCCCTATAGCACCGCTTGCTGGCTGAACTTCAGCAGACCAGCATCTGAAATAGGATCAATGAATGCCCATATCTGAAACAGCATCAATGAATGCCTGTATGAAACAGCATCAATGAATGCCCATATGAAACAGGATCAATGAATGCCTATATGAAACAGCATCAATGAATGCCCATATGAAACAGCATCAATGAATGCCTGTATCTGAAACATCATCAATGAATGCCTGTATGAAACAGCATCAATGAATGCATGTATGAAACAGCATCAATGAATGCCTGTATGAAACAATGAATGTCCATATCTGAAACAGGATCAATGAATGCCCATATGAAACAGCATCAATGAATGCCTGTATCTGAAACATCATCAATGAATGCCCCTATGAAACAACATCAATGAATGCCTGTATGAAACAGCATCAATGAATGCCCATATGAAACAGGATCAATGAATGCCTATATGAAACAGCATCAATGAATGCCCATATGAAACAGCATCAATGAATGCCCATATGAAACAGGATCAATGAATGCCTGTATCTGAAACATCATCAATGAATACCCCTATGAAACAACATCAATGAATGCCTGTATGAAACAGCATCAATGAATGCCTGTATGAAACAGCATCAATGAATGCCTGTATGAAACAGCATCAATGAATGCATGTATGAAACAGCATCAATGAATGCATGTATGAAACAGCATCAATGAATGCATGTATGAAACAGCATCAATGAATGCCTGTATGAAACAGCATCAATGAATGCTCTTATGAAACAGCATCAATGAATGCCTGTATGAAACAGCATCAATGAATGCTCTTATGAAACAGCATCAATGAATGCCTATATGAAACAGCATCAATGAATGCCCATATGAAACAGCATCAATGAATGCCTGTATGAAACATCATCAATGAATGCCCCTATGAAACAACATCAATGAATGCCTGTATGAAACAGCATCAATGAATGCCTGTATGAAACAGCATCAATGAATGCCTGTATGAAACAGCATCAATGAATACATGTATGAAACAGCATCAATGAATGCATGTATGAAACAGCATCAATGAATGCATGTATGAAACAGCATCAATGAATGCATGTATGAAACAGCATCAATGAATGCCTGTATGAAACAGCATCAATGAATGCATGTATGAAACAGCATCAATGAATGCCTGTATGAAACAGCATCAATGAATGCTCTTATGAAACAGCATCAATGAATGCCTATATGAAACAGCATCAATGAATGCCCATATGAAACAGCATCAATGAATGCCCATATGAAACAGCATCAATGAATGCCTGTATCTGAAACATCATCAATGAATGCCCCTATGAAACAACATCAATGAATGCCTGTATGAAACAGCATCAATGAATGCCTGTATGAAACAGCATCAATGAATGCCTGTATGAAACAGCATCAATGAATGCATGTATGAAACAGCATCAATGAATGCATGTATGAAACAGCATCAATGAATGCATGTATGAAACAGCATCAATGAATACCTGTATGAAACAGCATCAATGAATGCCTGTATGAAACAGCATCAATGAATGCTCTTATGAAACAGCATCAATGAATGCCTATATGAAACAGCATCAATGAATGCATGTATGAAACAGCATCAATGAATGCATGTATGAAACAGCATCAGTGAATGCCCGTATCTGAAACAGCATCAGTGAATGCCCATATCTGAAACAGCATCAGTGAATGCCCATATCTGAAACAGCATCAGTGAATGCCCATATCTGAAACAGCATCAGTGAATGCCCGTATCTGAAACAGCATTAATGAATGCCCATATACACTGTATACTCAAGCAGAAGAGACACTAACACCCAATCAACAGGCACACACTGTCAGCATGGATGATAATCAAGAGTATGTGCTCAACACTTTAAAAGAAGAAAGGACACAGCAAAGAAAGGTGCCATACCATGCTGAGGTCATCACAGATTGGAACATAACACAAGATGGAAGTTGACTCCAGCTCAGTTTGTTCACTCATCAATGATGACACATATCACCAACTATGGCCAGACAAGCCACCGAAATTCAGCCATGACAACTGCACACTGTGCCAATGGTCTCAAGCATCACTCAAGGTTTGGGGCAGAATTTTTGTGACGGTTGAGTAACATGAAGTAGAGATGGAGTGTCCAACAAGCAGCTTGCGAGCCATATGTTGCTAGCAAAGCAGTTTGATGTTGCTCTCAAGAGCCTACTGAAGACATAGGCTACAAGTATGTAGTTTAGCACTGACAGTTTATTCACTGATCTTAAAATGCGCATCATCTAAGCGTCAGCTCAGCAAAAAAAAAACCCCAAAAAACAAACAAGAAGCTTCAGCTCGGCATGCGTGTGCGATGTGAGTTAATCCTTCGCATGCACAGTGGCTATTTGTCTGGTCACGTAAGCAGCATGTTCATCGAGTATGTAGATTAGAATAAAGGTCCTTTCACACCAAGCGCTTTGTGTCAAAGTGTTAGCGTCCAGCGTAACAATTGTTTAGAATAATGTACAACTTGAAACCTTGTGTTTTTGTAGGTGCACGTTATATGTTGACCATATTACCAGTGCAGGTCTGCAGTACCAAACTGGAGGGGAAATGACTTTTCCAGCAAGGGAACGTTGAGGAACCTGTAAAATAGGATCAGAAACATTACTAACTGCTCTGTGGAATATTTTCCAACAAGCAGATTACAAACTAATGATTCAGAGGCTTGCCTCCAGGGGGCCCTAGACACACTGTTCAGGAGAACAGCGCCGCCTACTAGATTACCTATCACACTTACCCAAGTTTCTACAACTGTTCAGGAGCACAGTGCCCTCTGCTGGACTTGCTATAAGCCTTACTGGAGCTCCTACACTGTTCAGAGCAACAGTGCCACCTGTTGGACTGAACTTAGTACAACCTAGTGGAAGTAAAATAATTTGAGTTATGAGTGTTACTTACTGGGCAGCCCCAGTTCACTGAAGGACTTGGGCAAAACCAGACACATAGTCTGGGAAGGATTTTATGAAAGTTTATTAGTTTCTTTCTGCCACAAATATATTTTGTGTTGTGTAAAAATAAAAGTTTCATTTGACTTCTGGTGTCCTGCCAATTCACTAACTCGCACTCAATTACGTCTTGGATGTGTGTATGGTACAAGCCTCACGGTGAAATCTATTCTTGTGGCTTGCGTCTTAGTCTGAAATTTAAGAGGTTCATGCCAAGAAAAGGTTGGACACCCCTGAAGTAGAGCATATTGCCATTGTTCGTGATTGAAGGACAAGAGGCAAGTCTACTTAGACGTGATTGGTTCAACACCCTAGGCATCGCTCTTACAGGAGTACACCAAGTCCGTCAGCAGTCCATCAGCAGTCCGTTGCTTCAGTTTTGGAAAAGTACGCTGAAGTTTTCAAGGAGGAGTTGGGAGCCTGCCGCGTTCACCAGTCACCACTGAAGTGGACCCTACTGTCACTCCCAAATTCCTGAAGGCATGCCCTGACCCATTTGCATTGCGTCCCAAGGTAATTGAGGCTTTGGATCAACTTGTGAAGTAAGGAGTTTTATAGCTAGTGATCCATTCAAGATGGGCTACATCGATAGTTCCTGTCCCCAAGAAGAACGGTAGCCTGAGGTTCTGTGGGGATTATCGTTGCAGTGTCAACACAGCAGGCAGATGAGGTGCTGGCCCACTGTGATGAGAAGAAGCCTTTTGTGCTCGAATGCACCCTGTGGAGTAGCAGAAGTGCAGAGTCATGAGGAGCAAGCGGACAGGATGCACCAACCAGCTTTGCGTCACGAGCACTCATCTCAGCTGAAAGAAACCACGCCCACACTGATAAACAGGCCCTTGCTGTCATCTTTGCCATGAAGAAATTTCACCAATATTTTCTGGGACGTCATTTTGCCATGCTAGGAGCCTGGATTGAAAGTGCTGATAGCATTTGGGGGACAGGTTTATGTGATAGCTGCAACGCCCCTGACATGCACTTCAGAGTTAATGTTGAAACTCATGGAGCTGCAACTGTTCACTTGCATGCTCATTCTGGATGCGGAATAAACAAGTTAAAGGCTGACCTGTTTCCTTCCGAGTGCTTACCTTAAACATACACACACAAGACATAAAATATCCTGTCAAATAATAATAATGTGAACACAAATGAAAAAACATGGAAATGAACCAAAAAACAAACTCCATTTCATAAGTTCATACCCAAAACAACTCAGCAACATTGTGGTTCCAGGTAAGTGTGAACAGCATGCAAATTGATTCTTTATTTTAACCCAAAGAAACAGAAACGGGACTGTTTGTCACAAACCTACTGTGAACACGACCTACGTTTCTTGACTAATTTATTTAATTCTGGTTCCAATAAACTAGTGGAGTGGGCATTAAAAAATTATGTACTTGTAACCAGGTGCTAAAGAGTATTGAAAATCTATGGTGTCTTCTTTGACTTAATGAAATCTCAGTGTGTATGTATGGATTCCAGTTTTTACAGTATCAGCATCTTGGAACACGCAAGGACTCACACAGTATAGTGTTTTACAAATCCATGTAAAGTTTTGTTGAAACAGAAGCACAGCAAAAAAAAAAAAAAACACAGAATTACTGTGCACCTTTAAACTCTTATAGGGTAATGGTCAGCTGTTTTGTGTTGATAAACCTACCTTTATGTTTCAGAGAAAGGCTTCAAAATCACATACAGTATACAAGTGCTGTAAATCTTGATGGCTGAGAGCACATGATGCTAATATTCAATGGTTCATGCCACGTAATTAAACCCTTTTTTAAAAGAGATGTGTCAATATGTGTACTGTAACGTCTAAAAATACCTTAAAAAACTAAAACAAACAAAAAAGAACACATTGGTGGAAAGTTTGAATGTTGCAATAGAACCGTTTTTTCCTTTCTTTAATTTTGTCTCATTCATAAAAAGGTACAATGACATGCTGCTGCATACCGTTTCAAATCAGGCCTCAGCTTTCCCTGTTCCAAGATTTTTTAGAGTTATATCTTTCTTTGACCGAATGTGTGATAAATAGAGTACATGACTGAGCTACACATGAACTAGCCTAGGCAGTGCTATACTGCCCTCTGTGGGTGAGACATTGTACTACCGAAAAGTTTGTCAAGAACGTAGTTTTTCTTCAGAATTAATGATTTAGTGTTTAAAGTTATGGATAAACCTATGTTAAAAAAAAAAAAAAAAAAAAAGAATACAAAATAAAGCACAACCATATGATCAAGGCTCTGCAACAAGATAGGAAGGAGGGTCGTGACTCATCTGAAGAAAAAGCCTTGGAAGGAGTTTCAGATGCCTAGAAGCATTACAAATAAGATGTTCGGGAGATTCATTTACTGATATCCAAAATGATAAGCAGGGATGACACCCAGAGGGCACTGGTATGGGTGGTAGTCACACAGATATGGTATGTAATGGCTGTAGGTACAGGGGACCCATGTATCCCAATGTAATCCATGCATAACACCTAAGGGACGTTGTTTAAATTATATAGGCTTCTGTCAGGAAGATTTATCAGCCCCAGCTGGGCATGCACATCCCTGTAGATGGTGATATAGTTACAGTTTTAGATATGTCTAAAGAAACCCTTACCCAAATGTGATGGAAACTTTTGATAAAACTTGATTAGGTCAATCTTTAGTGCAAAGTATTAAGAATATCAGAATGTATGGTACACATTATAAGGAGATTCTTGTCTTTACATATGTACATTTGTCAGCTTCGATTTTCATTCACATATTATGAAACTGGGTTTGGTCATTCTTTAGCACAAGTTATTGAGCATTAAGTATATGGATAAGTCAGGCTGTCCTTATATATGCACACGCCTCACTGGCTTCCGCTGCCTCCTTAAGACTCACCCGTTTAAACTGCACTGTTAGCTCTCTTGATCTATCCCTTCACTATGTACTGTAAATAGCCTGACCGAAGCACCACATTGCTGTATCCTCTGCTAATGCACACTATTCTGTCTTTGTAGATATACATTGTTGGAATCCTAACTTGCTCCATCTTATTTCATATTGGACTTGAGTAGTATAATTTGCACTTACTGTAAACTATACAGAATTTAAATATTGATTTGACATTGTAACCCTGTACTACCTGCAAGTTACCTTGGATAAAGGTGTCTGCCAAATAATAATAATAATAACTACTTAGATTTTTACATTTCTCATCAGTCTGATTTATTAACGTCTATGAATTTTTCAAAAGGTCAATGAGTCTTATACAAAGCAGCAGCCACAAAACAACAAGTTTTGGATGAAAAAGCCAAAACCCAAGCCAGGTACCCTCTCAGCTCACTGATGGGATAATCTAAAACAATATCTTGTTAAAAAATCAAAACACATTTCTAATTTCTATTACAGGCTTTTGCCATAAAAGGCAAACATTATTTGTGTCACTTATATTAGCCTTTGACGGTAATTCCACTCTATGCCAAATGTTGTTGCATACAGTGTATTATAGCTGTGTAATTTTAGGCTTTGATAGGTCTGTGAATATCTGTTCTTGCAAACAGTTGTAACAACCTTGTATTCAAAAAGCATTTCGAATGATGGCACTGATGCAAGACACAGGGATACAACGAGGTACGAATGTGCAAATGTCTTCTGAATGGATAAAGTGTGTGACAAAGTCATAGTACAGCTATTATATGACAATTGCTTTGGTTGTGCCTTATTTTAAAGTCCTGTTTATTTAATAGAAAAGTCAAGTGCCTCTTTTCCTCTTGAGTTTCACTTACCAATCAGTCTGCTATTGCTGTGCTGAAAATAGACACGATAAAGAAACATTGCACCGCTGATCTCTCTATCTCTATTGCACTCGAATCCACCACCCTCTCTCCCTCCTCATCTACCAAGAACCTTGGTGTCACCCTCGACCCTCCCTCTCCTATTCTCAGCACCTCTACTCTGGCACGCTCCTCTTGCTTTTTCCTCAGCAACATACACAGCTCCTAGTTCAGGCCCTGGTACTGTCCCGCCTTGACTACTGCAACTCCCTCCTGGCTGGCGTCGCTACCTCTGCTATCCATTTTCTCCAGCTCATCCAAAACTCTGCTGCTTGCCTTGTCTTTTCCCTTCCTTGTTTCTCCCACGCTACACCGCTGCTCCACTATCTGCACCGGCTCCCTATCGCTGCTCACATCCAATTCCAAACTCCGGTACTCGCCTATCGCTGTCTTGACCTTTCTGCTCCCTCCTATCATTTCTCTATACACCCCCTTCTCGACCACCAGCAGATTAACTGAACCTCCCCTCCGCTCCCCTGCTTCCAGAGCCTCCACCCTTGCCCCTTGCTCTTATTGGGAAATCATTCTCATTCGTTTATCATACTTACTACATGTTCTTACTGGGCTTTACTCATATAAGCAAATATTTACTATAAGTTATAACTGCTCTTAGTCAAACTCGCTCTTATTTATACCTCAATGTATTCTTTATTTTGCTATTACTTAAATTTGTTCTTATTGTACTTTCATATCTGCTCTTCTCTGTATTATGATATTCTGTAATGTGATATTTTATAATGCAATACTTTGTACTGTGATATTTTGGAACAATTGTAAGTCACCCTGGATAAGGGCGTCTGCTAGAAACCTGTGTTACCTGGTTCCAGGGGACCTATTCACCGCAGAGATCCACACAAGAAATTATTAATAATAATAATAATAAAATAATAATAAGAAGAAGAAGAAGAAGAAGAAGAAGAAGAAGAAGAAGAAGAAGAAGAAGAAGAAGAAGAAGAAGAAGAAGAAGAAGAAGAAGAAGAAGAAGAAGAAGAAGAAGAAGAAGAAGAAGAAGATTTGGAATCCCAGTGAAAGTGAATGACAGAGAGATTGAATTTCCTGTGCACTACACAATGTAGAGTTCACAATACACCTTTGAGCAGGGATAGACGAAGCCTGGTATTAAGACTATTCTTGCTGTATTACGGTGCTCTTGTTTTATCATCATCAACTTAGACAGCAAACCCATAGAAAACCTGTGTGCAGCAGATCACTCATTTGGCCCCTCATTTACTAATTCAAGTAATAATTGGCTGAACCTATTTTTCTTCTGATTGTTCATTCACACAGGGGCCCATCCCTCCCACATTAGATCCCAAAACATCTCAAAGTAGCCTAGAGATCTGAGAAGCTGGAAAGAGTGTGGTCTTTGACATGTAAGACCAGATGCTGCCCAGAGAGGTTTGCCTGAGGTCTTGGCCTTGGAAAGCTTCTCTGCAGACAAGCCCTACTAAGAGGTGGGCGGTGGCTGAAAAGAGGAACTCTTGGAACATTGGAATGGCTGTGGAACAGTGCTGCGACACGGATTACCTCATTTAAGGCATGGCATAAAGGCAGTTTTGTAGAGTTGAACGCAAACAGACTGAATAAATAATAAAAAAAAAAAAAAAAAAATTAAAACACAGTGACAAATACAAAGAATAAACTGGAAGTAAAATAGATTTTTAATCCTCCCAGTAACACAAACCAGTGGGTTTAAAGAATGCAGTAAATAGTATGCTCACTTGAGGGCGCCAAAACATAAAAAAAAAGAAAAAACAGTCATCAGGTCAACAGAGCAACAGTTTATTAAACAGTAAATAGCTCCCGTTGTTCCTTTATTGTGTTGAATGGTTTTGTTTATAGGTGTCTCAATCTATGTTCCTGCTAAATTCACATCTGAGTGGACAGCTATCTGACTGTAAGTGTGGGCGATAGCTGTGGTCTGGGGCAGCAAAACAGGATAGATGTGAGCCAAACTGTCTGGTTCTGCACTCCTGCTCCAGATTGCAGCCCTTAGCCTTCTGAACAATGGAAGCTTGGGTGGTCTGAAAAAAGCATCCCTAGGTAAATAAAACAATCGTATATCCACTTACACTATAAGACACAGACTGTATTACAATGTGTTCAGTGATACCAGTGCATACTTTCTGTAGGAACCTGGGAATTTCCCACATTGTTTCAAACAGCGACTTGTTATACAAACCACCAGTGAGTGATGGTTCTATATTGGCATGTCTAAGCGTTGTCAGAAAATATTCCTCATATAAAAATGATACACTGTTATTATGCTGACAGCATGGAAAACTTCTGCGGTGCCAGCTTTGTTGCAGCAACCTTTAGAAAACATTGCCAAAAAAAATAATCTGAGACTTCAAAAGGTTTTGTGAAATGGGGAAACTTCTGTTGTAGCTTTACGTAGATTTGCAATGGTTTCAAAATAAAAGGCGATCCCATACGTTTTTATTATTGAAGACCCGAGCGAAGTCCAATAGGAACTGGGATGAAAGCACCAGAGATAATTTCACATTGGGCAAAAAGAAGATGGAAATGATTTCCTTTGCTCAAGGGCACATGCATTTGTGAGTCGGCTTTACTAACTAGCAGTGCCCACAGAGTGACAAAGAGTGGGGCAGCACAGGGGTAGCGAGTGCCAGTCTCCAGGCACTGTATAAAGAAATCTAAATAAACACTGTATACCCACTACTTCACAGCACATCCTGACTAGGCCTGTGATTGTAAGTTGCTGATTACTGCTGGGAATTCCTTAGGTAGCGTTGTGTTGCTCTGGAGGTAAAATAATCAGGTACTGTTTCTCACTGTGCTACAGCAGCAGGGTGTAAAGCGGCCACTGACTTGGTCATGGTGTAATGAATTTGCATCTCAGCCCTTTGAGTTGAACTGAAATGGCAAGGGCTGGATGTGAACCATATGGTTCAAAGGCGAACGTCTTGCCATTACGGGACGTGTCTTATGCTGATATGAATACTAGTAAATCAGAAAAATTAGATGGAGATGATCCATTATAATCTCCCCCTGCTTTGTCAAAGCCCATCCCCAAAAGCAAACTAAAGTGATCCTCCACCTGGGCTCAGGGTGTTTCGATGCTGGGCTTGTAACCACGACCACTTGCTGTCTCCATGGACTCTGGGCCACTTTTACAATCACGTGTGTTGCAAGGCAGCATATATGCGATAGCATAATAGTGCCAAGGTCCACAGATATCAAATGACCTGTTTTAACCACAGGACTCAGGATTTCTTCCTGTTGGGCGCCACTGTAATTAACTTGCATCTCAGTACATTGAATTTAATGGAAAAGAAAGGGCTGGAAGCGAAAGGCATACAGTTCAAAGACTAAAGTCTTGCTATTCAACTCGAGCTGAGAGTTAAGTAATTGAACAGTTTAAATTGGAGAGAAAAACAGGGCTAATATAATTAGGCAGTAACATGAGGCTCACAACTAACCCCATAAAAAGTTAAAGGAGAGGTTTTAAAAAACGACAGCAGCAACACAATTAATATAAATGTGAAGTTTTCTTTACCATTTAGGCCTTCATGGGTTACTCAAACTCGATCAAATCAAGCTAGACGAATTCCTGGCATGGCATTTCTTACTATTTTTTTTTTTTTTTAAATTAACAAGGGGTGCCAGACATTTTGTACAAAAGAACATTTTCAAGCAAGAGGAGTCTGTTTAGCCAATCAATGCCTGTCCAGTTCCTATAACTGACTGATATTCATTTGGTTCTTAAACGATCTCAATTATTTAACGCAAACATTGTGGCTTGCTAACACATTCTCCTCCCCTCTGTCCTGGGCTAACACATTCTCCTTCCCTCTGTCCTGTGCTAACACATTCTCCTACCCTCTGTCCTATGCTAACACATTCTCCTTAACCTCTGTCCTGTGCTAACATATTCTCCTCCCCTCTGTCCTGTGCTAACCCATTCTCCTCCCCTCTGTCCGGTGCTAACACATTCTCCTTACCCTCTGTCCTGTGCTAACACATTCTCCTGCCCTCTGTCCTGTGCTAACCCATTCTCCTTCCCTCTGTCCTGTACTAACACATTCTCCTCCCCTCTGTCCTGTGCTAACACATTCTCCTTACCCTCTGTCCTGTGCTAACACATTCTCCTCCCCTCTGTCCTGTGCTAACACATTCTCCTCCCCTCTGTCCTGTGCTAACACATTCTCCTTCCCTCTGTCCTGTACTAACACATTCTCCTCCCCTCTGTCCTGTGCTAACACATTCTCCTTACCCTCTGTCCTGTGCTAACACATTCTCCTTACCCTCTGTCCTGTGCTAACACATTCTCCTTACCCTCTGTCCTGTGCTAACACATTCTCCTCTGTCCTGTGCTAACACATTCTCCTACCCTCTGTCCTGTGCTAACCCATTCTCCTTACCCTCTGTCCGGTGCTAACACATTCTCCTCTGTCCGGGGCTAACACATTCTCCTACCCTCTGTCCTGTGCTAACACATTCTCCTTACCCTCTGTCCGGTGCTAACACATTCTCCTACCCTCTGTCCTGTGCTAACACATTCTCCTCCCCTCTGTCCTGTGCTAACACATTCTCCTCCCCTCTGTCCTGTGCTAACACATTCTCCTTCCCTCTGTCCTGTAATAACACATTCTCCTTACCCTCTGCCCGGAGCTAACACATTCTCCTTACCCTATGTCCTGTGCTAACACATTCTCCTTACCCTCTGTCCTGTGGTAACACATTCTCCTACCCTATGTCCTGTGCTAACACATTCTCTTCCCCTCTGTCCTGTGCTAACCCATTCTCCTTCCCTCTGTCCTGTACTAACACATTCTCCTACCCTATGTCCTGTGCTAACACATTCTCCTCCCCTCTGTCCTGTGCTAACCCATTCTCCTTACCCTCTGTCCTGTGGTAACACATTCTCCTCCCCTCTGTCCTGTGCTAACCCATTCTCCTACCGTCTGTCCTGTGCTAACACATTCTCCTCCCCTCTGTCCTGTGCTAACCCATTCTCCTTCCCTCTGTCCTGTGCTAACACATTCTCCTCCCCTCTGTCCTGTGCTAACACATTCTCCTACCCTCTGTCCTGTGCTAACACATTCTCCTTCCCTCTGTCCTGTGCTAACACATTCTCCTTACCCTCTGTCCTGTGCTAACACATTCTCCTTCCCTCTGTCCTGTGCTAACACATTCTCCTTCCCTCTGTCCTGTGCTAACACATTCTCCTTCCCTCTGTCCTGTGCTAACACATTCTCCTCCCCTCTGTCCAGTGCTAACACATTCTCCTTACCCTCTGCCCGGTGCTAACACATTCTCCTTACCCTCTGTCCGGTGCTAACACATTCTCCTTCCCTCTGTCCTGTACAAACACATTCTCCTTCCCTCTGTCCTGTGCTAACACATTCTCCTTACCCTCTGTCCTGTGCTAACACATTCTCTTCCCCTCTGTCCTGTGCTAACACATTCTCCTCCCCTCTGTCCTATGCTAACACATTCTCCTTTCCTCTGTCCGGTGCTAACACATTCTCCTCTCCTCTGTCCCGTGCTAACCCAATCTCCTCCCCTCTGTCCCGTGCTAACCCATTCTCCTTACCCTCTGTCCCGTGCTAACCCATTCTCCTTACCCTCTGTCCCGTGCTAACCCATTTTCCTTACCCTCTGTCCCGTGCAAACCCATTCTCCTCCCCTCTGTCCTGTGCAAACCCATTCTCCTCCCCTCTGTCCTGTGCTAACCCATTCTCCTTACCCTCTGTCCTGTGCTAACCCATTCTCCTTACCCTCTGTCCTGTGCTAACCCATTCTCCTACCTGCTGTCCTAAGTTAGTCGTCACCTAATTGTTTCTTCTGGTCCTGCAGAGTTGAAAGTATTGCCTAGGATTAACTTTGTAAACTGGTTGTAGGATTTTTCAAACTTCAATCAAGCCCCTCTTGCCCCTTTTTTGATCTATTTTAAATGTACTTCAAAAGCAGTCATTAAAGACTAATTTCAACAAGAACAAAAGCTACATTTACATTATTATATATATATATATATATATATATATATATATATATATATATATATATATATATATATTGATAATAAGTCATTAATAGTTTAAGTGAGTAACTGAAACCAGTGCACACACATACCAAGGGTGCTCATAATCGTATAATAATCACATACAATCTGGAAGCTTGTAAAGAAATGCAATCTAAAACATCTACTGTATAAGAGACTAGGAGTGATAAAAGGTTTTGTGTTCACCATGTAGAGTGTAGCAAACAGACAGATTTATATGGATTACAGACTATTAAAAATATATGATGCACCATAAATTTTCAACATACAAATTAAATATATGGATTACGGACTAAAATATATATTTAAATATATCCCATATCTATCTATCTATCTATCTATCTATCTATCTATCTATCTATCTATCTATCTATCTATCTATATATAAAGGGGCCAATTTCTATATGTGAAAAATATATGGTATAAAAATATATATCATACTTTCCTACCTTATATTAAAAATATATGTTTTTTCCATAAGGGGAAAGACATAATCGTTGTACAAGGGTCCCCAAGTATAGTAACTGAATATGAATTTGAGCAGAAATATTAACATTTCTATATATACTTTTGTCCTCACAACATAATGGCTTTAACTAATAAGTGATTTTCTAGATTTAAACTATTTTCAGCTATTAAAATGCAATATACTTTGTATAACCTTATGCAGAGTGATGTCTAAAATAGAAGATTATACTCTACAATGCTTCTTATATTATTTGGCATACCTGACCTACACATTTCATTAAGGTCCCCAATGTTTTCATTATGATTGTTACAGCACAATCATGCTCAGAAAGAAATTGGACATATTTTTGCTGAAATTGTCAGCTGTAAAAATTGAATGAGCCCTCTCAAAAATAAAATGTTCATAAACTAATTTTGATTTTTTTTTTACCAAACATTAACCATCTCTAAATCTTCAATGGTTCTTCAATGTTAATCCTCTCTAAATCTTCAATAGTTCTTCAATGTTAACCCTCTCTAAATCTCAATGGTTCTTCAATGTTAATTCTCTCTAAATCTTCAATAGTTCTTCAATGTTAATCCTCTCTAAATCTCAATGGTTCTTCAATGTTAATCCTCTCTAAATCTTCAATGGTTCTTCAATGTTAACCCTCTCTAAATCTTCAACGGTTCTTCAGTGTTAATCCTCTCTAAATCTTCAATGGTTATTTAATGTTAATCCTCTCTAAATCTTCAACGGTTCTTCAATGTTAATCCTCTTTAAATCATCAATGGTTATTCTATGTTAATCCTCTCTAAATCTCAATGGTTCTTTCAGTGTTAATCCTCTCTAAATCTCAATGGTTCTTCAATGTTAGCCCTCTCTAAATCTTCAATGGTTCTTCAATGTTAATCCTCTCTAAATCTTCAATGGTTCTTCAATGTTAATCCTCTCTAAATCTCAATGGTTCTTCAGTGTTAATCCTCTCTAAATCTCAATGGTTGTTCAATGTTAATCCTCTCTAAATCTCAATGGTTCTTCAATGTTAGCCCTCTCTAAATCTTCAATGGTTCTTCAGTGTTAATCCTCTCTAAATCTCAATGGTTCTTCAATGTTAACCCTCTCTAAATCTCAATGGTTCTTCAATGTTAATCCTCTCTAAATCTCAATGGTTCTTCAATGTAAATCCTCTCTAAATATCAATGGTTGTTCAATGTTAACCCTCTCTGAATCTTCAACAGTTCTTCAATGTTAATCCTCTCTAAATCTCAATGGTCCTTCAATGTTAACCCTTTCTAAATCTTAATGGTTCTTCAATGTTAATCCTCTCTAAATCTTCAATAGTTCTTCAATGTTAATCCTCTCTATATCTCAATGGTTCTTCAATGTTAATCCTCTCTAAATCGTCAATGGTTCTTCAATGTTAACCCTCTCTAAATCTTCAATGGTTCTTCAATGTTAATCCTCTCTAAATCTTCAACGGTTCTTCAATGTTAATCCTCTCTAAATCTCAATGGTTCTTCAGTGTTAATCCTCTCTAAATCTCAATGGTTCTTCAATGTTAATCCTCTCTAAATCTCAATGGTTCTTCAGTGTAAACCCTCTCTAAATCTTCAATGGTTCTTCAGTGTTAACCCTAACCCTAAATCTTCAATGATACTTGAAGAAAGATAAATAATATCATAAATGGATACAAAATGTGCACCATTTTGCAAACACACACACGTTTGCTTGCGCTTTATTAAGTCTTTAAAATGAAGCTCCTGCAAGTTATATAACAACTTTTTCAGAAGTCAAAAGTATGTGTGTGAAATGCTTTATGTCATTAACTTTATGTCTTATGCAGCAGGTAAAATTCTTATTTAGTTTTTTTTTTTTAATCCCTTGCTACAGGGAACTTGCTAACAGATGGAGTTGTTAACTCACCATGGTGCCAGACTACACCATTTTTGGTTTAGGTAAAATAAAACTGATAGTTTTACTAGTAGTTTACTAGTTACTAGTAGTAATTAACTCAAAGTGAATGAAGGACTCACAGGTAACAGTTTTATGTTTCTAGCACAGTATATAATACACAATGCCCTTTGGGGTAAAGCCCTTGATAAATCCTGCACATGGTATCTTCCCCAGGACCAGGTCCAGGTAAGTACAGCCTGTGTAAGGACTCCAGTCAAGGTTATACGTGTGTCATAAAGTTACATCAAGTTGCATCGTTGCATATCCGACCCCCTTGGACTGGGGTATTAGCGGATATGTGAAAAAGTCAGATTTGCGACATCTATAGAAAAATAGGTTAGTGAATAAAAACAACACGCAAACATTTTTTGCTTTAAAAGTAAGCAAACGTAAACGAGATTAACTAGGCTACAAATGCACAGTGTTGCTATGCAAAGCTTTAAAAAAAAAAAAGCAAAGAAACAAACAAACAAAAAAAACAAACGGTAAATGTACATTAACCTGCAACTGATGGCTTCTTTCTTCACTCTAGAAGTCCCTGCCTCCCTGGTTCTGCTTTCTTAATATCTCTGTCACGGTACTTTGCGCTCTTTCTTGATATTGCCAACAGCTGATGAGCAGCTTGGTTTGAATATTGCTTCACCTATTTTAAACCAAGGGCCGTTAAGCATTGCATTTATGAAGCTTGCTTTGTTTAATTCAAATGTATTTAAAAGCTACAACAATACACTACGAATATCTGCAAGCGTGCGCTTTACCATATAAACAAATTGCAAAAAAAAAAACATTCTCGACTTGTGTATTGAAACGTCACTGCTTCACGCCAATGCCATTACTCTCATAGCCTACTTTTAATATTTATTTGTTTAGCGAGGCAGTTAATTGATCAGGGCGGTTATGTGATGGTTGGATATGCGACATTCCACTGTGTGTGTGTGTGTGTGTGTGTGTATATATATATCTATATATCTATCTATCTATCTATATATATATATATATATATATATATCTATATATATATATATATATATATATATATATCTATATATATATATATATATATATATACAGTGGCTCTCAAAAGTCTTCAACTTTGGACTTTTCCACACTACTGTGTTACAACATGGAATCAAAATTGATTTAATTGGGAGTTTTTGCCACTGATCAACACAAAAAAGTCCTTAATGTCAAAGTGAAAAATAAAATCTACAAATTGTTCTAAATTAATTACAAATATAAAACAGAAAATAATTGGTTGCATAAGTATTCACCCCCTTTGCTATGACACACTGTGGCAGGCTGGCGAGTGGATAGAGGCCCAGAGACAGACTGCAGTTCAAAAAAATAACTATTTTATTATAAATAAACAAAAATAAAGTGCACAAGGGCAAAATAACAGATACTCAAACACAAATAAAGCAAAAACAAAACTCACAAAAATAAAGTTTCCAGGCTGGGCAATGCCTTCACTGGATTTAGAAAATTCAAAAACCACAAAACAAACACCAACCTGCTTCCTCAGCTCCCTCTCCCCAAATGAGAAGCAGAGGCCTCCTTTTATATCAGGTGGCTGGGCGCTGATTGATCGTTAATCAACCTAATCAACTAATCAACCCCAGCCACCTGAACATAATAAACCCAGGCAGGCAGGGGAAGTTAACCCCATCCCTGCCAATTTAAAGGGCAGAGCTTTGCTCTGCCACACACACCTAAATAAGCTCTGGTGCAACCAATTGTCTTTAGAAGTCACATAATTAGTTGAATGGAGTCCACCTGTGTGCAATTAAGGTGTTTCACTTGATTTCAGGTTAAATACACCTGTCTCTGGGAGGTCCCACCGTTGTTTATTACATTTCCTAACAAAAACTACATCATGAAGACGAAGGAAAATTCAAAGCAAATCTGGAATAAGGGTCTTCAAAAGCACCAATCAGGGGTAGGATATAAGAACATTTCCAAGGTATTGAATGTCCCCTGGAGCACAGTAAAGTCCATTATTAAGAAACAGAGAGAATATGGCACAACTGTGAATCTGTCTAGACCAGGCCGTCCTCAAAAACTGAGTATACAGGTGAGAAGGGCACTAGTCACGGAGGCCGCCAAGAGGCCTATGGCAACTCTAACGGAGTTACAGTCTTCCATCCCTGAGCTGGGAGACAGTGTGCATACAGAACATAGGAAAGGGAGATCGTGTCTAACTAACTTGCTTGATTTTTTTGAGGATGCAACATCGATAATGGATAATAGCAAAGCATATGACATGGTTTATTTAGATTTCCAGAAAGCTTTTGACAAAGTCCCGCACAAAAGATTAATTCTCAAACTGAATGCAGTTGGGATTCAAAGAAACACATGTACATGGATTAGGGAGTGGTTAACATGTAGAAAACAGAAAGTACTTATTAGAGGAAAAACCTCAGAATGGAGTGTGGTAACCAGTGGTGTACCACAGGGATCAGTATTAGGTCCTCTGCTATTCCTAATCTACATTAATGATTTAGATTCTGGTATAGTAAGCAAACTTGTTAAATTTGCAGACGACACAAAAGTAGGAGGAGTGGCAAACACTGTTGCAGCAGCAAAGGTCATTCAAAATGATCTAGACAAGATTCAGAACTGGGCAGACACATGGCAAATGACATTTAATAGAGAAAAGTGTAAGGTACTGCACGCAGGAAATAAAAATGTACATTATAAATATCATATGGGAGATACTGACATTGGAGAAGGAATCTATGAAAAAGACCTAGGAGTTTTTGTTGACTCAGAAATGTCTTCATCTAGACAATGTGGGGAAGCTATAAAAAAGGCTAACAAGATGCTCAGATACATTGTGAAAAGTGTTGAATTTAAATCAAGGGAAGTAATGTTAAAACTGTACAATGCACTAGTAAGACCTCATCTTGAATATTGTGTGCAGTTGTGGTCATCTCGCTATAAAAAAGATATTGCTGCTCTAGAAAGAGGGCAAAGAAGAGCGACCAGAATTATTCCGGGCTTAAAAGGTATGTCATATGCAGACAGGCTAAAAGAATTTAATCTGTTCAATCTTGAACAAAGAAGACTATGTGGCGACCTAATTCAAGCATTCAAAATTCTAAAAGGTATTGACAGTGTCGACCCAAGGGACTTTTTCAGCCTGAAAAAAGAAACAAGGACCAGGGGTCACAAATGGAGATTAGACAAAGGGGCATTCAGAACAGAAAATAGGAGACACTTTTTTACACAGAGAATTGTGAGGGTCTGGAATCAACTCCGCAGTAATGTTGTTGAAGCTGACACCCTGGGATCCTTCAAGAGGCTGCTTGATGAGATTTTGGGATCAATAAGCTACTAACAACCAAACGAACAAGATGGGCCGAATGGCTTCCTCTCGTTTGTAAACTTTCTTATGTTCTTATGTTCACAAAACTATCTTTATGGGAGAGTGGCAAAAAGAAAGCCATTGTTGAAAAAAACTGACTTCAAATCTCAGCTAGAGCTTGCCAGAAGGTATGTGGGAGACCCTGAGACCAAGTGGAAGAAGATTCTATGGTCTGATGAGACCAAAATAGAGCTTTTTGGCCTCAACGCTAAATGCTATGTTTGGCGCAAGCCTAGCACCGTACATCATCCTGAGAACACCATCCCTACCGTGAAGCATGGTGGTGGCAGCATCATGCTATGGTGATGCATCTCTGCGTCAGGGCCTGGAAAGCTTGTTAAGTTAGAGGGCAAAATGGATACAGCAAAGTATAGACAAATCCTAGAGGAAAACCTGCTGAAGTCTGCAAGAGACCTGGGACTTGGGAGAAGATTCATCTTCCAGCAGGACAATGACCCCAAACATATAGCCAAAGCCACACTGAAGTGGCTTAAAAACAAAAAGGTCAATGTCCTGGAGTGGCCCAGTCAAAGACTGGACCTCAATCCAATTGAGAATATATGTGGAAAGAGTTGAAAATTGCTTTTCACCAAAGGTCCCCATCCAGCTTGACGGAACTTGAGCAATTTTGCAAAGAAGAATGGGCAAAAATTGTCCAGATGTGCAAAAGTGTCCAGATGTGCAAAACTGGTAGAGACTTATCCAAATAGAGTCATGGCTGTAATTGCTGCCAAAGGTACATCTACCAAATATTGACTCAAGGGAGTGAATACTTTGTAATTAATTTAGAACAATTTATAGATTTTATTTTTCACTTTGACATTATGGAATTTTATTGTGTTGATCAGTGGCAAAAACTCCTAATTAAATCCATTTTGATTCCATATTGTAACACAATAAAATGTGGAAAAGTCCAAGGAGTATATATAATGTATATATACAGTGCCTTGCAAAAGTATCCAGACCCCTGACCAATTCTCTCATATTACTGAATTACAAATGGTACATTGAAATTTCGTTCCCTTCGATATTTTATTTTAAAACACTTAAACTCAAGATCAATTATTGTAAGGTGACATTGGTTTTATAATGGGAAATATTTTTAAGAAAAATAAAAAACTGAAATATCTTGCTTGCATAAGTATTCAACCCCCACACATTAATATTTGGTAGAGCCACCTTTCAATGCAATATCAGCTTGAACTCTTTTGGGGTAAGTATGTACCAGCTTTGCACACAGTGTCAGGGTGATTTTGGCCCATTCTTCTTGGCAGATTTGCTCCAGGTTGTTCAGGTTGGTTGGACGTTGCTTGTGGACCGCAATTTTCAAATAGTGCCACAGATTCTCAATGGGATTGGGATCAGGACTTTGACTGGGCTACTGTAGGACATTCACCTTTTTGTTCTTGAGCCACTCCAGTGTTGCTTTGGCCTTGTGCTTGGGATCATTGTCCTGCTGAAAGGTGAATTTCCTCCCAAGCTTCAGTTTTTTAACGGTCGGAAGCAGATTCTCTTGCAGTATTTTCCTGTATTTTGCTCCATCCATTCTTCCTTCAATTGTAACAAGATGCCCATCCCCTCAGCATGATGCTGCCACCACCATACTTACTATACAAACACTTGGATATTCTTTTGTACCCTTTCCCTAACCTATGCATTTGTATTACTTTATCTCTAACTTCTGTAGAATGCTCTTTGGTCTTCATTTTCCTTCAGATTCACAGCCTTACCAATGATCCTTCAACAGTGGGGTTTTGATCCAGAAAATGTGACAGCAACTTTAATGGTTCACAGGTGGAGGCCAATGGTAAGGTAATTGTGTCCTCGTTAGGGCAATTTCTTTCATCGGTGCAAACTGGGAACTTCCACAGCACAAGGGTTAAATACTTATGCAAGCAAGATATTTCAGTTTTTTATTTTTCTTAAAAATATTTCCCAAAATAAAACCAATGTCATCTTACAATAATTGATTCTGAGTTTCAGTGTTTAAAAATAAAATATCAAACAGAACGAAATTTCAATGTACCATTTGTAATTCGGTAATATGAGAGAATTGGTCAGGGGTCTGAATACTTTTGCAAGGCACTGTATATATATATACACACACACACACACACACACACACACACACACACACACAGTGGAACGTCGCATATCCGACCGTCACATAACCGCCCTGATCAATTAACTGCCTCGCTAAACAGATAAATATTAAAAGTAGGCTATGAGAGTAATGGTGTTGGCAGCAAACAGCTTCTGCGATAAAACAGAGGGAGCATTATGACAGTATCAGGAGTCCTGCACTTCTTCATAACAGAAACAATAGTTGAAATTGTGATAACCAATTGCTTGGAAATCTTCTTGTATCCTTCTCCAGCTTTATGACAATAAATAATTTTCTGCCTGTCGTATTCAGATAGCTCTTTACTTTTTCCCATATTGACTTATTGGTAATGACAGCAATCATCCTATGCCTAACCCTTTTATACTCCCTAAGACTGTTCACCTACAATCCAGCATTGTCTAGACTTTTCTAGAATTAGGTTCTGCATTGAAATTTCTAGAGCCTTGTAGACAATAGTATTATAGCATCAAGGGTATGAATATTTTTTGAATTAGCACTTTTGGAGTTTTGCAAAAAAAACAAAACAAAACAAAAAAATTGCCGAAATAAATAATTATAGACACCTATTTCTTGTAACTTTGTTTCCTCATCCATCATCCATATATATGTGTATACTATATATATATATATATATATATATATATATATATATATATATATATATATATGAAAAGGTTATTTTTTTACAGGTACACATAAGGTTTAAACTTTGTAACCACTTGGAACAAATATTCCTTTTTGACATAATCATGACATCATCCACAGACTTTCTGAAAATTAACAACTTTACTGCACTGTGTTTAAGATACTTTTCTTTTTACACAGCTGAAGAAGAGCTTTTGTCGGAAACGTCTTGCAAAAAAGAAAAAACCTTTTCATTTTTTTCATTTCTGTACACTGTGTGACAGGTAAGTTAAATCACCAATCAAAGTGTCATCAGTCAGATGGCCATTAGAATTCCCATTTCATGAATTCCACTGCTTTTCATTGTATGGATAAAACCCTACACAGGTCAGCTGGTGTCTGGAATCTGGAGGAGCTACTTAGCTGCATTATTTGTTTTTGTTCTTGATAAATGATCATCAGTGTTACAACCTCATGGCAGAAAAATGTTAATGACAGAACAACATACAGCAGGTTTCAGGTACAACAGTTAATGTTTACTATCGGGAGATTTAGGGTGGATTGAAAACTGGACAGCAGTCAATATAAATTAGGAAATTACATCCAACCCATAAAATAAAGAAGTTATTTATCAGTTTTAGAGGCGCCCTTATCCCCACTGGCCTTTGTTTCTTCTAAAGAGTTGACATGAAGGATCCTACAGTGGAAAAGGCGGATATAAAGCACGGTAGCTAGTCCACAAGGAAATTGGATAGTTTCTTCTAGCGTGTCCCTTTTTTGAGTAGCAGTTTTCAAACTGAGGGGAAGAGGGACATAAATATACACAAATATGAAATAGATCAGCAAATGACCTGGCTGCTTTTACATCAAGATCCACTCCACCTGGACCAGGTGCATTTATTACACAATCTATGGAGCACACAAAGAACCTCTGTGCATTCATAGCTTACTAATATGAATAAAGGTGGAATGCATTTATTAAAATCTGGTATGCACGCATTGGTAAAAAAAAAAAATACTATTATAGTAATCACCACTAACCGTTGATCAACTATGACACAGCCACCCACGTCTAACATTCAGAAGTCAGCTTCAGCTTTAACGGGTTTCCGGCTCTGTGTTGGATATTTAGCCTCTACATCACCTATAGTGGTTTGTGACTTTGTTAATATATATGTTACATCTCTACAGTCCTATCCCTGTTAACAAACTCAATACAAATAAATATACTAAGATTTCCCAGGAAAGCCAGGCTTTAATGGTTTTCTGCCAGAGGTTTCCTGTTTTTTATTCAGGGATTTTATGCCGATTGATGGTGAGCTTCATGGTGGGATTAGTATGGGCTTGCTGGAGGATATTTTGATAATAATGAGACTGGAATGTACTGCAGTGTACTGATGATTACACTTCAAAACAGGTGACAGCTAGCTTAACGTATATTTAAAAACATGCAGCGCAGTTAAACAGAAGTCTTTAAATTGAGACAATAGTGAAGACCGTGTGTGTATGTGGTTAGATTACTTATTATAGTTATTTAATCAGAGGCTGTAACCCTCAACTCCACAAACTACTTTGGGCTGTTTTAATTTTTTTATAACAGGTTTTAAATAAACATAACAAAAATGATGACTACTGAATCCTCAGACAAATGTTGTAAGACAGTATGTGAAAGTTATATGAGATGAGGTTGTGACTGTCAGATTAATTGTAAACCTGAGAGGTTCCATTTACAATTTGAATGAGATCCTACTGTACTTGATGATGAGCAGGGTCACGGACCCTACAGTAGCAGCCCGGTTAAAATGGCTAACTTGGCTACCTCTCACGGCGAAACATCATCACACTATAACAGCTGCCTATGAAGCCTGTGATGGAAATGTGATCATTGTGATAACTGCTGTTCAGTCTCCCAGTGGGGCAACAGCAATAATATTCTCTATCTAACAGATGGTCTCGGAGCATAAAGTTCTAGACAAAGTGACAACCTACTACTTCCCCAAGAGACTTCACATTTATACAAGATCAATAATAATACATACATAAATAAAAACAGTTGAAAGAGCTTTACAACAAACATGTATGTTCCAGCTAGTATATGTTTATTCTCATTTATATTAAACGCTGTCTAAATGACATGTGAGCAACATGTGTTGAAAACTTGATTATTTAGGCTGTATGAATAAGGTATTTGCTGATCATGAAGGTATCTTAAATATTAGATTGTACTGTCTGCAATACTATATAATGTAATGTAATAGGGCTTTATAAAGCACCTTTGATGGAGCATCTCAGCATGCGGTCAGTCAGGGTTTTTGTTTGAGATCACCTGGAAATGAGTTACAGCTGGTTTTGTTAAATCAATTTAAACAGAGAAAAAGAAACAAGACTACATTATACGGCAGATAACAAATTCTAAACGCAGCCGTGAATCAAAAGGCAACATTAATGAAATTCTGAAGGGCCCAGCTTGAATGTCAATGCTGAAATGACTAACATTTCTTCCGATTAAGCAAAGACAGACCGAGTGGGCTACACTAACAGGATAAACACTGACTTTAACACATACCAAAAAAAGATTAACACATTGGCTTCTTAAATCAAGACCACACCATAACACACAAGGGCAACACTTTCAGTTGCAGTGCATCTACACATCAATGTACGTAATTACTGGGTTATTGGAATCAATAAGACAAGTGAAAAGTGATCAAGTGCAGTACCAGAGGCGAAAATGCAGAGAGAAATAACATCATTTTAACAATATAAAACTCATAAGAAACAGCTCAGGATTCATCCTTCATGCGACATTGTTTTTTCTTAGCACTTTATACAATCCACAAGGATTGCATCAACTGCTTCATTTCAGGATAACAACAGAAAGGAGAGTGATTCCCTAGTGGTATAAAATGCTCTAAGCTGTGGCTTAGCCTGGTTGATCAAATCACAACCCCTCTGTGTCTCTGTTTGAACATTTGGCTGATTTCACTGACGTCTATGTGTTGCAAATCCTGACGAAGGTTCACAGCACCGAAACGTTAACTTGTGTTCACTTTTTAACCTCGATGTTGCACAAATAAAAGTAAATCCGAGGTCGGATAATCTCTGTTGCATGCATATTTATTTTATCCAGTGAACAGTGGAAGGTACTGTACCTGGACTTTACTGAATGTTGTCTCCCAAATGTACATAGCTGTACACACTGACTCACAAGTTATGTTGGAAGTTTCATAGAATAAAAAGTAAAAGGTCCTGCAGAGCCTTTCTAATGATTCTTTTGAACTGGAATAGTCATTTAATAACTGATGACATGCAGTACCATTGTATGATATTTTTTAGTCTAGCAAATGGATGTTTTCTAAGTTATGTCAAATAATTATAAATGACCAAAAAAAAAATGTATTTACCTAATGTTTAAGTTGTCAATATTAGTTTAAATATATTAAATATATTAATACATCATTAATTTTATTTCCCTGAACTATTTAAATCGACATGGTAACTGGCAATGTTATGTCACGTTAATGTGTATTTAATGAAAGAAGAGTGATAAGATAAAGGTTTTTTTTTGTGTGTTTGGTAATTTTACTCTCAAATGTATTTAAGTTATAATCATAATTTGAATGGGATAAATAAAATGTAGATACAAATATCACTAAAATGTAAATGTCATCTGCAATGAAATCCTTATATAAGGTATAATTCAAGTTTTAAAACAATTACAAAATGAGCTTTGAGAATCTAAACTTTGGCACCCTAAGACAGGAGGCCTAGCTTAGTTAGTAGGTCTAGACCACTTAGACAGGCTCCTAATGAAATCTGTCGGAACTTAATAATATCACCACAGACTGGAAGAATTTAGAAAGCTCCTTTTTATCTGCCAGAATTGATTTGTTTCGTTCACCTCCAGTAGCAGACAAAGCTACTTACCAAACTTGACGAGAAACAAAAACAAATCCCTCAGCCAGCCCTAGAAATGAAACTCAAGACCTGCTTATCTAGAAGCAGAATCCGCGTGGGCAACTAAATATCCCAATGATTAAGAACAACAAGTGTACAGAAACTGTGCTGAAATAGAACTGGAAACGCTAGTGTTGTCAGCACTGTGGCAAGGGAGAAGCCCTTCTGCTGTAAATAGGGTGTGCGTGGGAATTTAAGGTTGGCAGGGATAGGGTTAAATCTGTCCCTGCCAGCAATCACAGGTGTGGCCAATCCCCAGTTAGGTAATTGATGCTAACTGGGGAGTGGCCACATGTATATAAGGAAGGAGAAGTCCTTCGCCTGGTGGAGGGAATTAGGTGCGTTGGTGCGTTGGTGCGTTGGTGCGTTGGTGCGTGCGACAACTTGTAGTGAAGGCGATTGCCCAGCCTGCAGCTGGTTAGTCTGTTGTTTGAACCTATACTTTGGCCCTCGTGCCAGTTTGTTTGTTTTTGTTTATTTGTTGTTTTGTTTATTAAATATGCACTCTAGTGCTTAAACTGCGGCTTCCTTGTCTCTGAGCCTCTTTCCTGCCCTTCTCCAGCCTTGGCCGTGATGCAATCTTTTCACAGGACCCTAAATCACTGTGGACAGATCCAGAGTAATTAGAGAAAGTTCTATGTAACAAAATACACTTTATCACACTGCCACAGTTCTGTAAGAACTTAGTCCACTACCCGAGACACTTCATTTCCTTTGCCGTTAGACTGGTTCTAGTGTTAGAGTTAGGGTTAGGGTAATTTCCTTAGCCATTGGACTGGTTCTAGTGTTAGAGTTAGGGTTAGGGTAATTTCCTTAGCCTTTAGAGTGGTTCTAGTGTTAGAGTTAGGGTTAGGGTAATTTCCTTAGCCGTTGGACTGGTTCTAGTGTTAGAGTTAGGGTTAGGGTAATTTCCTTAGCCTTTAGAGTGGTTCTAGTGTTAGAGTTAGGGTTAGGGTAATTTCCTTAGCCGTTGGACTGGTTCTAGTGTTAAAGTTAGGGTTAGGGTCATTTTCTTTGCCATTGGACTGGTTCTATTGTTAGAGTTAGGGTTAGGGTCATTTTCTTTGCCGTTGGACTGGTTCTATTGTTAGAGTTAGGGTTAGGGTCATTTTCTTTGCCGTTGGACTGGTTCTATTGTTAGAGTTAGGGTTAGGGTCATTTTCTTTGCCGTTGGACTGGTTCTAGTGTTAGAGTTAGGGTTAGGGTCATTTTCTTTGCCGTTGGACTGGTTCTAGTGTTAGAGTTAGGGTTAGGGTCATTTTCTTTGCCGTTGGACTGGTTCTAGTGTTAGAGTTAGGGTTAGGGTCATTTTCTTTGCCGTTGGACTGGTTCTAGTGTTAGAGTTAGGGTTAGGGTCATTTCCTTAGCCATTGGACTGGTTCTAGGCTGTGCCTACTTTACAAATATTTGCAGGGTAATACAACACAAAGAGCATGAAAATGACTGCATTATTAAACTCAATCAGGTTAATTTGCTGTAGGGATGTTACCATACCGAAATGCCTATTAGTCATAATGCAGTACTTTAAGTACAATGGAACTGTGTAAAGATCTGTGCCAGATCTAGTTCACATCATACTTATCAGTAGCAAACCCAATACAAGATAAGAAAGTGTATATTTAAGTATGTAGCAGCACTGTGTTGAAATGTCCAATTAACCATCAAAGTCTAGCATGCAGCATCTGCATGTACAGTGGCTCTCAAAAGTATTCACCCCCCTTGGACTTTTCCACATTTTATTGTGTTACAACATGGAATCAAAATGGATTTAATTAGGAGTTTTTGCCACTGACAAACACAAAAAAAGTCCATAATGTCAAAGTGAAAAATAAAATCAACAAATTGTTCTAAATGAATTACAAAGTAAGTATTCACGCCCTTGAGTCAATATTTGGTAGATGCACCTTTGGCAGCAATTACAGCCATGAGTCTATTTGGATAAGTCTCTACCAGCTTTACAAATCTTGACACTACAATGTTTGCCCATTCTTCTTTGCAAAATTGCTCAAGCTCCGTCAAGTTGGATGGGGACCTTTGGTGAACAGCAATTTTCAACTCTTTCCACATATTCTCAATTGGATTGAGGTCCAGGCTTTGACTTGGCCACTCCAGGACATTGACCTTTTTGTTTTTAAGCCACTCCAGTGTGGCTTTGGCTGTATGTTTGGGATCATTGTCCTGCTGGAAGATAAATCTTCTCCCAAGTCCCAGGTCTCTTGCAGACTTCAGCAGGTTTTCCTCCAGGATTTATTTGTACTTTGCTGCATCCATTTTGCCTTCTATCTTCATGAGCTTTCCAAGCCCCGACGCAGAGAAGCATCCCCATAGCATGATGCTGCCATCACCATGCTTCACGGTAGGGATGGTATTCTCAGGATGATGTGCGGTGTTAGGCTTGCGCCAAACAGACCAAAAAGCTCTATTTTGGTCTCATCAGACCGTAGAATCTTCTTCCACTTGGTCTCAGAGTCTCCTACATGCCTTCTGGCAAACTCTAGCCGAGGTTTGATGTGAGTTTTTTTCAAAAATGGCTTTATTTTTGCCACTCTCCCATAAAGGCCAGTTGTGTGAAGCACCCGGGCTATTGCTGCCGTATGCATAATGTCTCCCAGCTCAGTCGTGGAAGACTGTAACTCCTTTAGGGTTGCCATAGGCCTCTTGGTGGCCTCCTTGACTAGTGCCCTTCTCCCTTCTAGACAGATTCACAGTTATGACATATTCTCTCCATTTCTTAATAATGGACTTTACTGTGCTAGGGGGATATTCAATGCCTTGGAAATGTTCTTATATTATACCCCTAATTAGTGCTTTTGAAGAACCTTATTTTGGATTTGCTTTGAATGTTCATTCATCTTCATGTTGTAGTTTTTGTTAGGAAATGTACTAACCAACTGTGGGACCTCCCAGAGACAGGTGTATTTAACCTAAAATTATGTGAAACACCTTAATTGCACACAGATGGACTCCATTCAACTAATTATGTGACTTCTAAAGACAATTGTTTGCACCAGAGATTATTTGGGTGTGCCATAGCAAACGGGGTGAAAACTTATGCAATCAATTATTTTCTGTTTTATATTTGTAATTAATTTTGAACAATTTGTAGATTTTATTTTTCACTTTGACATTATGGACTTTTTTTGTGTTGATCAGTGGCAAAAATTAAATCCTAATTAAATAATTACATCCATTTTGATTCCATGTTGAAGCACAATAAAATGTGGAAAAGTCCAAGGGGGGTGAATACTTTTGAGAGCCACTGTATGCTTGCCATTTGTTTTACAGTATGTTTAGTTTTTTTTCTTCATTGTAAACGTTTTACATGTACAGTATATTATACTGTTCTAATTGCAAATAAGATGTATTATTGAATACTATTGTAATCAATGCACTACCTAAAACTATATTATTATCAATACAATACTTTAAACTATATATGAACTGTTATTGGTGAGCTCCTGATGAAGTCAGCTTTGCTTATTGTCCCCATAGTTACTCAGTCTCTTTGAAGTGATATGAAAAGGGGTTGATTGCACTGCCGTGTAATAAAGCACTTTGAAACAGACACATACAGCCATCCGGAGTGTGACACATACTATATATTTCATGGGATGCCATCAGGTGGCAGTATGGAGCCATTAGGACCTAATTCTGTAACAGCTGATTCATGCATGGCTACTGCTCTGCTATAAACCTGGTACAAACAGCACAACATTCACTGACATGAAAATGTCTTTAGAAAAGTTTTGAATATGATTGCAGTTTTGTTTTAATCTACCATTTTGCATTTCTCAAGTTAAGTTTTAGTTTTACTTTCTGGGAAGCTATTTCGTGACAATTTTTTCTTTCTTTTCTTTCTTTCTTGCACTATAAATCAAATGTTTAAGACTTAACCATAAATCTTACCCAACAGACTTTTTTATATATTTACACTGCAATGTTAAACTTGCATTTTTGTGGGTTTGTATAGTCTAAAACTATTTAAACAAAAACTAAATTATTTTAATAATTTGTTATATTAATGTGTTCCAAACATCTGGTATTACAGTTTAGAGACACTCAGTGAAATATAGTCATTAATGGTCTGAATAAAACACACACACACACACACACACACACACACACACACACACACACACACACACACACACACACACACACACACACACACACACACATATATATATATATATATATGTACACATGTGCTGTATGTGAAAAATTCTGCAAGTATATATATATGGGCTAGGCAGGTGCTTAAAAGTGTTGTTGGTTTTTGAAAGGAGCTAACAAATGTATAGACGCTCGTTTTCTCCAATCTCGCTCTACAACACTCACTGCCACGCACTCAGCAGACTCTCCTCAACACAGACAGACAGACGCACAACACAGCATGAAAGTGAACACAGCACACAACTATTTACAAGCAAGTCCCACCCCTGAACAATTCAATGCAGCACCAAAGCATCCCATTCATAAGTCCTGCGGGACCTGACGCCCCCCGCTTAAACACTTCCCAGCCTAGGAAGAACCTGCTTCAGTCTATTAGCGATGGGTTTTGAGAGTGACGCAATGCAGAGTCCCTCTGGGATCTGGGCTCCCTTGGATCGCTATCCCTCGAGGCAGAGGCTATCCAGAGCAACCCAACAGCAACCTCAGAACCTGGCTGTTGTTTGGAGAGAGCTGGGTGCTGCAGCCATAGTGCTGGGTACTTTCTCTAAGCCGCGGCTCTCTCTCAGGTAGCGGCGGGGACTCTCTCTCAGGTAGAGGCGGTGTCTCTTTCAGGTAGCGGCGGAGACTCTCTCTCAGGCAGCGGCGGTGTCTCTCTCTCAGGAAGCGGCGGTGTCTCTTTCAGGTAGCGGCGGAGACTCTCTCTCAGACAGCGGCGGTGTCTCTCTCAGGCAGCGGTGGTGTGGCTCTCTCAGGCAGCGGCGGTGTCTCTTTCAGGAAGCGGCGGTGTGTCTCTCTCAGGCAGCGGCGGTGTCTCTCTCTCAGGCAGCGGCGGTGTCTCTCTCTCAGGCAGCGGCGGTGTCTCTCTCAGGCAGCGGCGGTGTCTCTCTCAGGCAGCGGCGGTGTGTCTCTCTCAGGCAGCGGCGGTGTCTCTCTCAGGCAGCGGCGGTGTGTCTCTCTCAGGCAGCGGCGGTGTGTCTCTCTCAGGCAGCGGCGGTGTGTCTCTCTCAGGCAGCGGCGGTGTGGCTCTCAGGCAGCGGCGGTGTGTCTCTCTCAGGAAGCGGCGGTGTGTCTCTCTCAGGCAGCGGCGGTGTGGCTCTCTCAGGCAGCGGCGGTGTCTCTCTCTCAGGCAGCGGCGGTGTCTCTCTCAGGCAGCGGCGGTGTCTCTCTCAGGCAGCGGCGGTGTGTCTCTCTCAGGCAGCGGCGGTGTGTCTCTCTCAGGTAGCGGCGGAGACTCTCTCTCAGGCAGCGGCGGTGTCTCTCTCAGGCAGCGGCGGTGTGTCTCTCTCAGGCAGCGGCGGTGTCTCTCTCAGGCAGCGGCGGTGTGTCTCTTTCAGGCAGCGGCGGTGTCTCTTTCAGGCAGCGGCGGTGTCTCTCTCAGGCAGCGGCGGTGTCTCTCTCTCAGGCAGCGGCGGTGGACTCTCTCTCAGGCAGCGGCGGTGTGTCTCTCTCAGGCATCGGCGGGGACTCTCTCTCAGGCAGCGGCGGGGACTCTCTCAGGCAGCGGCAGTGTGTTTCTCTCAGGCAGCGGCGGGGAATCTCTCTCAGGCAGCGGCAGTGTGTCTCTTTCAGGCAGCGGCGGTGTCTCTCTCAGGCAGCGGCGGTGTGTCTCTCTCAGGCAGCGGCGGTGTGTCTCTCTCAGGCAGCGGCGGTGGCTCTCTCTCAGGCAGCGGCGGTGTGTCTCTCTCAGGCAGCGGCGGTGTGTCTCTCTCAGGCAGCGGCGGTGTCTCTCTCAGGCAGCGGCGGTGTGTCTCTCTCAGGCAGCGGCGGTGTGTCTCTCTCAGGCAGCGGCGGTGTCTCTCTCAGGAAGCGGCGGTGTGTCTCTCTCAGGCAGCGGCGGTGTGTCTCTCTCAGGCAGCGGCGGTGTCTCTCTCAGGCAGCGGCGGTGTCTCTCTCAGGCAGCGGCGGTGTGTCTCTTTCAGGCAGCGGCGGTGTCTCTCTCTCAGGCAGCGGCGGTGTCTCTCTCTCAGGCAGCGGCGGTGTGTCTCTCTCAGGCAGCGGCGGTGTGTCTCTCTCAGGCAGCGGCGGTGTGTCTCTCTCAGGCAGCGGCGGTGTGTCTCTCTCAGGCAGCGGCGGTGTCTCTCTCTCAGGCAGCGGCGGTGTCTCTCTCAGGCAGCGGCGGTGTCTCTCTCAGGCAGCGGCGGTGTGTCTCTCTCAGGCAGCGGCGGTGTCTCTCTCAGGCAGCGGCGGTGTGTCTCTCTCAGGCAGCGGCGGTGTGTCTCTCTCAGGCAGCGGCGGTGTGTCTCTCTCAGGCAGCGGCGGTGTGTCTCTCTCAGGCAGCGGCGGTGTGTCTCTCTCAGGCAGCGGCGGTGTCTCTCTCAGGCAGCGGCGGTGTCTCTCTCTCAGGCAGCGGCGGTGTGTCTCTCTCAGGCAGCGGCGGTGTGTCTCTCTCAGGCAGCGGCGGTGTCTCTCTCAGGCAGCGGCGGTGTGTCTCTCTCAGGCAGCGGCGGTGTGTCTCTCTCAGGCAGCGGCGGTGTGTCTCTCTCAGGCAGCGGCGGTGTGTCTCTCTCAGGCAGCGGCGGTGTCTCTCTCAGGCAGCGGCGGTGTCTCTCTCAGGCAGCGGCGGTGTGTCTCTCTCAGGCAGCGGCGGTGTGTCTCTCTCAGGCAGCGGCGGTGTGTCTCTTTCAGGCAGCGGCGGTCTCTCTCAGGCAGCGGCGGTGTGTCTCTCTCAGGCAGCGGCGGTGTGTCTCTCTCAGGCAGCGGCGGTGTCTCTCTCAGGCAGCGGCGGTGTCTCTCTCAGGCAGCGGCGGTGTCTCTCTCAGGCAGCGGCGGTGTCTCTCTCTCAGGCAGCGGCGGTGTCTCTCTCAGGCAGCGGCGGTGTGTCTCTCTCAGGCAGCGGCGGTGTCTCTCTCAGGCAGCGGCGGTGTCTCTCTCAGGCAGCGGCGGTGTGTCTCTCTCAGGCAGCGGCGGTGTCTCTCTCAGGCAGCGGCGGTGTCTCTCTCAGGCAGCGGCGGTGTCTCTCTCTCAGGCAGCGGCGGTGTGTCTCTCAGGTAGCGGCGGAGACTCTCTCTCAGACAGCGGCAGCGGCGGTCTCTCTTTCAGGCAGCGGCGGTGTCTCTCTCAGGCAGCGGCGGTGTGTCTCTCTCAGGCAGCGGCGGTGTGTCTCTCTCAGGCAGCGGCGGTGTCTCTCTCAGGCAGCGGCGGTGTGTCTCTCTCAGGCAGCGGCGGTGTGTCTCTCTCAGGCAGCGGCGGTGTCTCTCTCAGGCAGCGGCGGTGTGTCTCTCTCAGGCAGCGGCGGTGTCTCTCTCAGGCAGCTCTCTCTCTCAGGCAGCGGCGGTGTCTCTCTCTCAGGCAGCGGCGGTGTCTCTCTCAGGCAGCGGCGGTGTCTCTCTCAGGCAGCGGCGGTGTCTCTCTCTCAGGCAGCGGCGGGGTCTCTCTCTCAGGCAGCGGCAGTGTGTCTCTTTCAGGCAGCGGCGGTGTTTCTCTTTCAGGCAGCGGCGGTCTCTCTTTCAGGCAGCGGCGGAGACTCTCTCAGGCAGCGGCAGAGACTTTCTCTCAGGCAGCGGCGGTGGCTCTCTCAGGAAGCGGTGGTGGCTCCTCTCAGGAAGCGGCGGTGTCTCTTTCAGGTAGCGGAGGAGACTCTCTCTCAGGCAGCGGCGGTGTCTCTCTCAGGCAGCGGCGGTGTGTCTCTCTCAGGCAGCGGCGGTGTGTCTCTCTCAGGCAGCGGCGGTGTGTCTCTCTCAGGCAGCGGCGGTGTCTCTCTCAGGCAGCGGCGGTGTCTCTCTCTCAGGCAGCGGCGGTGTCTCTCTCAGGCAGCGGCGGTGTGTCTCTCTCAGGCAGCGGCGGTGTCTCTCTCTCAGGCAGCGGCGGTGTCTCTTTCAGGCAGCGGCGGTGGCTCTCTCTCAGGCAGCGGCGGTGTGTCTCTCTCAGGCAGCGGCGGTGTGTCTCTCTCAGGCAGCGGCGGTGTCTCTCTCAGGCAGCGGCGGTGTCTCTCTCAGGCAGCGGCGGTGACTCTCTCTCAGGCAGCGGCGGTGTGTCTCTCTCAGGCAGCGGCGGTGTCTCTCTCAGGCGGCGGCGGTGTCTCTCTCTCAGGCAGGCGGGCGGTGTGTCTCTCTCAGGCAGCGGCGGTGTCTCTCAGGCAGTGACAGCGTCTCTCTCTCAGGCAGAGGCGGTGTCTCTCTTTCAGGCAGCGGCAGGGGCTCTCTCTCAAGCAGCAGCGGTGTGTCTCTCTCAGGAAGCGGCGGTGGCTCTCTCTCAGGCAGTGACGGGGACTCTCTCTCAGGAAGCGGCGGTGTGTCTCTCTTAGGCAGTGACGGTGGACTCTCAGGAAGCGGCGGTGTGTCTCTCTCAGGCAGCGGCGGTGTGTCTCTCTCAGGCAGCGGCGGTGTGTCTCTCTCAGGCAGCGGCGGTGTGTCTCTTTCAGGCAGCGGCGGTGTGTCTCTCTCAGGCAGCGGCGGTGTGTCTCTTTCAGGCAGCGGCGGTGTCTCTCTTTCAGGCAGCGGCGGTGTGTCTCTCTCAGGCAGCGGCGGTGTGTCTCTTTCAGGCAGCGCCGGTGTCTCTCTCTCAGGCAGTGGCGACACCTCAGCACCTCAGCCTTAACTTGCACGGACTCAGCACTGTTGCTCTGCTGCTGATGGAGCTCGTCGCCCAGTTGGGTCTCGCTCACCTCAGTTGGAAGCTCCTCACTGCCGGCTGCTGTTGGGTCCCGTTGATGGAGGGGGCACATGCTGTCTCCGTACCACCATGCACTCGTCAGTGCCTTGCTACTGGCCCAGCTCTGCTCTCTCCCAACTCGAGTGCTTATGGGGAGTTCCATCGAGGTGTTCGCTTAATGCTTTAGGCATTATTCCCCACAAGAACTGTCCGCGAACAAGAACTGTCCATGCCCTTTTCCTCGAGGTCCCACAGGAATTCCTCGATGGTCTGCCCCAGCTTCCTGTATTCACCTGCAAACACAAGCTGTTTTTTCTTCAAATCTCCTTCTGAGGTCTCCATATCCTGCTTACTTCTGACAGCAGTGTGACGACGGCTTGCCATGGGTTGAACGGGAAGAAAGAGACACTGCAACAGGATTTATTTGGTGCTAAAAAGTCTGTTTATTGCTCCAGCTACGGGCTAGGCTGGCGATTAAAAGTATCGTTGATTTTTGAAAGGAAGGTAATAAGTAGATAGACAGTCGTTCTCTCGACTCTCGTTCTCCAACACTCACTGCCACTCACTCAGCAGACTCTCCTCAACAGAGTCCTTAGGCGTGAAAGAGAGGACCTGGTTGGAACCAGGCTGCAGCAGCTACACAGACAGACAGACACACAACACAGCACGAAAGTGAACACAGCATACACCTATTTACAAGCAAATCCAGCCCCCCAGCAGTTCAATGCAGCACCAAAACGTCTCATTCATAAGTCCTGCAGGACCCGACACTACACTATATGCAGTGGCTACAGAAAGTCTACACCCCCTTGAACTTTTTTCTCATTTTGTTGTGTCAGTGCCTCAGAGTTTCATGCATTTGATTTTTTTTTCAACTTATCTACACACTATACTCCACACTGTTAAGGGGAAAAAGGTTTTATTGAGAAAGAAATTGTATATTAAAAATACAAAACTGAAAGATCATAATTGAATAAGTCTCCACCCCCCTAAGTTAATACTTGGTGGAAGCACCTTTGGCAGCAATTACAGCTGTGAGTCTGTTGGGATATGTCTTTATCAACTTTGCTCACCTAGATTTGACAATATTTGATCATTTCAAGCTCTGTCTAGTTCCTTGGGGAGCATTGATGGACAGCAATCTTCAAGTAATGCCACAAATTTTAGATTAGATTCAGGTCGAGGCTCTGACTGGGCCACTCAAGGAGATTTGCCTTTTTGTTTCTTAGCCACTCCAGTGTAGCTTTGGCTGTGTTCTGGGTCGTTGTCATGCTGAAAGGAGAACTTCCGTCCCAGTTTCAGCTTTCTTGCAGAGGGCAGCAGGTTTTCCTCAAGGACTTCTCTGTACTTTGCTCCATTCATTTTCCCTTCTATCCTGACAAGTGCCCCAGTCCCTGCCTATGAGAAACATCCCCATAACACGATGCTGCCACCACCATGCTTCACAGTAGGGATGGTGTTCTTTGGGTGATGCGCTGTTTTGGGTTTGCGCCAAACATAACGTTTTGCATTTAGGCCAAAAAGTTCCATTTTAGTTTTGTCAGACCACAAAACTTTTTGCCACATGGCTACAGAATCTCCTGAGTGTTTTTTTTTTTGCATAGTTGAAAAAGGGATTCAAGATGGGCTTTTTTGAGAAATGGCTTCCTTCTTGCCACCATAGCATAAAGAGCAGATGTGTGGAGCGCTTGGGACATTGTTGTCACATGCAAACTTTGACCAGTCTTGGCCATAGGAGCCTGTAGCTCTTGCAAAGTTGCCATTGGCCTCTTGGTAGCCTCTCTGATCAGTCTCCTTGCTCGGTCATCCAGTTTGATGGGACGGCCTAATATAGGCAGGGTCTTGGTGGTGCCATACACCTTCCACTTCTTAATAATTGTCTTGACTGTGCACCAAGGGATATTCAAGACCTGATATTTTTTTATACCCATCCCCTGATCTGTGCCTTTGCTTAACTTCATCTCGAAGTTCTTTTGAAAGCGCCTTGATGCTCATGGTTGAGTCTTTGCTTTTAAATGCACTACCCAGCAAAGGGAACCTACAGGAACTGCTGAATCTATTGTGAAATCATGTGAATCACTACAATTTAACACATGTGGAAGCCACTTAACTTGGTGTGTGATTTTAAAGGCCATTAAAAACAGTTGTTTAAACTTTTTATTTTTCAAATATTTTTATAATTGCACTAGTAGGCCTACTAGTCTCTCCCGAGTCAACGCAGGACTGGCAGCGATAAACCAGGTTGAAAAAAAAAAAAAAAGGCGATTTCAGATTAAAAATTTTGATCTGCGTCGAGGAGAACCCTGTATGCAACGATGCTCCACACCTTCCACTTCCTCACCCTTGTCTCCTGCCAAGACACCGCTTGGCGGGAGCCCCTCCAACCACCGGAGGGCGTCAGTCCCCAGTGGGAGGCCTTGTACTCCTTGCTGGTCCCAAGAGGGGCTGGGGACTTGGGATGGAGGGTGCTGCACGGAGCGCTTGCGTCAGGAGAGATCCTGTGTCACTTTACCCACTCGGATGCCGCCTGCCCTTTCTGCAGTCTGTCCGAGTCGGTATTTATTACTTGTGCGCCAGGCTACAGCCTTTCTTCTTGCTTTTGAAGAATCTCCTGCTGCAGTTCTGGCTGCATTTTTCCCCAACCCTGTTAATTTTTTGGCACATTGTTCGTGGCTCTACCAAGGTGAGAGACCAACTGGTGAATCTGCTCCTGGCTCTTGCTAGACTGGCCATCTACAAGACCAGGAAGCGTAAGATCATCGCGGAGGGTCTCTTTGATTGCAGGGCCATGTTCAGGGCCCTGGTCCGGTCCTGGGTTTCTTTGGAGCACGCCCATGCGGAGTCTGCTGGTGACATGTTGACCTTTGTCGACCAGTGGGCTCAGGGTGGCGTGCTCTGCACCACCCCACCTTTTTCTCTGAATATTTAATTTACAGTCTTTTGACTGTTTTTTCTTTAAATTAGTTAAATGCCAAGCTATTTAGTATCCTATTTTACGAGGATGCTAATTTGAATTTTTTTCTCCAGCCGTCTCTTGACTACTGCTACTGCTACTGCTACTACTACTACTACTACTACTAATAATAATAATAATAATAATAATAATAATAATAATAATAATAATGTGATGTGATGGACAGTAAATGTAATAAAATGAAAACAAAATATTTTTTTTATGACATCTTATTTCTTTTAACTTTTATCTGCAATTATTGTACTTGTTTAAGAAACCACATTACATTCTATCAAATGGAATGTAATAAAAGTTCATGTTCATGAAGACAAACTCTATTGCATTTTGATACCAACTTCTAACATCAATTGAGAATTTTTTTCTAATTAGGATATATATATATATATATGTATGTGTGTGTGTGTGTGTGTGTGTGTAAATGTGTATAGCATTTTTTTGTTAAAAGGGGTTATCACATATACAGTAGGCTAAGTAAAATGTGTACAGCTTAGCCCATTTATTTTGATTTAGCATCCCTTAGAAAAGCATGTCTTACATCTTATTTGCTATCATTTTCTCACCCTCGTTTGTTTCACCCATTTGACCAAAGCCTTGGGACGGCGCATTTACTCAACACCTCACACAAATTCCCAGCAACTGCCTCCCTTAACTGACGGACAAATGCAAGCGATCCAGCCGGAACATATTGTAGGGAGACACCATCGTTTGGTACCCACTGAGCGGAATGCCGCACTGTATGCATATTCCAAAAGACTTGGGTTCTTCCATACGCACAGTAGACGTACAGTACTTAATAATTTGAAGTCGCTGTAAAAAGACAACGCAAAGGTTCTACCTCCAGAATGTAAACGTATATCAAATTTAATGAAGCACGTCGAACATTTAAACATACGACTAGTAACCTACGCGATTAAATAGCACGATACAGATGAAAATGCAGCTTTAGTGAAACACACACTGTATGACTTCAGGCTTGCCAAAATAAATAAAAAAATAAAAAAATAAATATCTCTATTTTATTGTCTTACTTTGCACCTTGCCCTGTACAGTAGCGCAACTTAAAAGCGATATGTATGTAAACAATAATATCTAATTGGTATTGTTTATATTTCTAAATGATTGTATCAAACGACCCTAATTGTAGAAAATTGCTATGAAAATAAAACATTTTTTTTATTTCATTGTAAACCCTACTTGTAGCATATTGTATAATATATTATATATAAACTATCTAATATATATACTATATATATATATATATATATATATAATATATATATATATATATATATATATATGAAAAAACAAAACAAAAAACAAAAAACATGCCTAGCACTGTTCTCCAGACAAAACACTTGGCTGAATTTAATCTGTAGACGAATTTCAATACTCCAACAGAAACTGTAGAGTTAAATTGTGACTCTACGCTTCAGATCGCTGAGTTCTGATTGGGCAGAAGTTTTGAGCGGGGCTGGGCTGCAATCATATGCCGCTCTCCTGGAAGCAGAGTCTGCTGCTGATATTCCTGGAATTACTACAACACCTTTAACTTGATTTCGTCTCAAACACACACGCACGCGGGCGGAGGGAAAGGTGCACCAGTTTACACTCAAGAGAGCAGCTGGAATTCACGGAGATCTGACACGACTATTCCCACAGTGGGAATACTGCGGACCTCTGATTATCAGCACTGATGGAGGAGTGCACTGCACATTGGAAACGCATCCAGAAGCAGTTTTAAAGGAATTTGACTTTCAATAGGGGCTGCTTTAGCACTTTCACCTTGTGTTTTTACGATTCTGAGATCCCACAAGTACTGTACATTACGTATTTTAAACCTTTTAACTGTGATACAGCTGCAAGCAGAATAATTCAGCCTGCAGTAACCGCACGAGTTTGTGTTCAGCGACTCCAGGGACTAAGAATCAGCGGGAAGCATATGTATCTACTGGACTTAATGGATTTATTTTAAGTAACACAAGGAATGTAATTTAAATATGGAAATTGCAGAAGGACTGTAAGCGTGCACCGAGTGGATCTGCAGGTATGCGGTCCGTACATTCTTGTGCTGCGGTTTTACCCTAACTATTAGGTCAATGTTTTTTATTTACCGTGAAGCCTTTACCACACGTGTCGTTCACATTTGTGTTTTAAACAAAGCATGATTGTTTGACAACAGTAATCGTGTTGTTTATTAATGTACTACAATTGAATCTTGTCCTTGGTTGTCGGTGTATTTTATTAACCCTAATTTGACGGGTTATGTGATGGACATGCATGCAATTTGATGGATACGCAATAGTGGTCACCTGTTTACGTTGTATCATTAATAAAACAAAATGCGTGTTTCTGAAAGCAACGAAAGGGTCTTTGAGCTTACCTTGTAATATTGGCGAATGATGGAATGTGAAATAGCTTGTTGACTGTACACAAACTTAAGACTGAAGCGCTACCATACTGATGACAGACAGTTCATGCAACAGTTGGCTAACTGTTGACAAACCTAACAGGTTATGAAATAGTATTTTGGTATGTATGAAAGAAAATATGTATGCCATTTACAATTTTGTTTTTTAATGTTGTTAAAAAAAGTTTTACATGTAATTGCTTTATTTTATCTATTCTTCTGAGTTGTATAACCAGAACAATATCCATTACCGTATAGGGTGTATGTTTTACATATTTCAGACTCCCTGTTACAGGATATCAACAGGTGAGGGTATAGCCAGTTTGCTGTGTCTTTTCAGCAGGCGATGCTTTTCCTTGAAATATGTTATAATCACTTTAACCTATACAGTAGATGGACATAACATTGTTTCATGCATTTAGAATAGTGTGTGTGTGTGTGTGTGTGTGTGTGTGTGTGTGTGTGTGTGTGTGTGTGTGTGTGTGTGTGTCTGTTCCTCTGATAAATATAGCCAGCATTTGGCACAAAAGATACTCAAAGTGTAGGCTGTTGCATAAAGCAAATGTCCTGAAGGAGGATTATACATTTTTTTAACGCATTTCTATTAAGAGCTTTCGTTGCAAATTAGCAGCCAGTGACAATGTGTAATTACTGTACTTGCTGGGTTGCTTTGTGTCCTCGGGGCACGAAGACTGAAACACGGAGTTTACAAGAGGCAGGAATTCGGACTATGTTTCAAAAGCGGGTGTTTTAACGAAGAGCAGCTCATACTGATGTATCAATATTGCACAGTGTATCAGAGGGAATTGATTAAAAACGAAAGCTTTATGTTTGCATCTAAAACATTTGGATAGAGTTTTAAATGCGTGCCCAATGTTCTCACAAAGCAAGAAATAGCACATGAAGATGTAGATTTTGTACAGTGTACAAAATCTACATCTTCATGTGTTATTTACAGCCTACCAAAGTAGAAAAAAAAAATCTAACAAATGGGATTATATTTGTGCTAAGGAATATCTAAACAATATATTATTATTATTATTATTATTATTATTATTATTATTATTATTATTATTATTATTATTATTATTATTATTAATCTACTGTACTTCACATTACCCTCTATTATTATACTCAGTTTCATGTCTCTAGTCTGTTGCAGTAGGGATTTACAGATTAATATATGTAAATATAGCACTCGTGAAACTGTTGTTTTGCTCGCTGCATCCATGTATATAATAATAATAATAATAATAATAATAATAATAATAATAATAATAATAATAATAATAATGCAAAGTAACGTCATAAGTACACTAAAGAAAACGAATGCGTTCTGCATTGTAAAGAAAATCGAAAAGAATAACTTCCATAAGTAGAAACAGAAGATCATATGGATAAAGTAAGCGAGTCATTGGAATGAGGTTTTGTGAATAAAGCAGAATCTGTTGCTAGAAAGAGGTCTTCTTGGCACACGAATCTAAAGTTAACAGTGTAAGGATACATGACAAGTTTAGCGTGTTAGATTATTAAATACCGCGTGTATTGTTACAGTTTTCCGTGTCCTGAAAGGCTTTTTAACCGGTGACTTAACATTTGGAAAGTCATGCTAACACCCAGGTTCATTCAAATGTATTGTTTTTATTTTTATTTTAGATTAGAAAATCGGAAGTTTCTCAGTGTCAGGATGGAATTTGTACAGATTGCCCTTCTCGTTTTGGAGATAATTGCATTCACAGACTGCGCCAGGGGTGAGTAAAACATGAATGGCTATTTGAATATCCCTGCATATAGAAAGTGTTTATTGTTGCAAATTAGACACTCCGGAGCCCCTCTCTCTGCTTTCCTAATTGCGGAGATTTGTGGAGATTTTGTGGAGATTTGTTTGGAGATTTGTGCACCCCCCCCCCCCCCCCCCCCCCCCCCCCCCCCCCCCCCCCCCCCCCCCCCCCCCCCCCCCCCCCCCCCCCCCAAAAAAAAAAACCCACCTGTTTATTGTTTAGCAAGATCACTAATATGATACTTTTTTCTTAGTTCATTAAATCTGATTTCAAAATTGCCTTCATAGTAATATGCCCACAATTGTAGCGTGCAAAAAGTTGGGTGTCCATTGAGGTTACCCGTGAGCTGTGAACACATGGAAGGTTATGGAAATGTTCAGTGTTCTTGAACCAGATGTGAAGATTTCTAGCCAAGAAGACCAAAGAGTTGACTTCTCAAACTTATTTACTCCACAATGTCATTAACATCTTTATGAGAAGGATAAAACACACCTGATTCAGTTACCAGAGCAGAAATGAATGACATTTAACTGATCATTAGTCCTAAATTGTTTTGTAATTAGTAATTTGTAATTAGTGTTTTTACTTTAAAAAAAATGAAAATCTGGCCCAAAGTCTTTTCATTTTAAATTTGTGTGTATATATATATATATATATATATATATATATATATATATATATATATATATATATATGCAGACAGAAAAACATGTGCGGTTTTCACAATTTATAAAAAAAAAAAAAAAAAACATCCCTTATTCCACTTTAAGAAATAATGAGGGATTATATAAAACAGCAGGTACATCAGTTACTTGAAATATGTACTCGGGGACATAGTCACAAAATCTTTCTATCTCTCTGGCTACTTCATCTGTGTACCTCAGACATAACATATCCTTTGCAATATTGTGCTGTGGTGCCTAAACAGATTCAATCTGAAATGATTGAACAATGCTGCATTTACTAGAAAGGCAACCCTTTATTTTATTATTGCTTAACTGAATTTAAACAAAAAGTGAAATCTAATAGCGCAGGGTATTAGATTTTAAAAAAATTCATGAGTAAAAGAAAAAGTAGGGGAAAAATAATCCCAAAACAAAGGAGTCTTTTGCTAACTAAATCTGTTTTGAACTACCCAACCCCAAGAAAAGTGGCCTGGGTTATTGTTCCTTCCACTCTGGACTGGAGATACTGTATTTGAATATGCAGGTTTTAGTGCTTTAACATATTGCTGTAATGTAAGCATACCGGATACTAGCTATTAATAAAGGTGCTTTCGAGACAACATTGGAAAGATCCTTCTGCCTTGACTTTTATTCTGTACTCTAAGCTACACTCGCTCCGTCATTGAAATGGCTATAACCAAAGCACCCCCCCACTGAGACTAACATCTGTTGTCAACTACATAAAGCCAAGCATACAGGAAGCTGATTTGTGGCTGCTATGTGAAGCAGTCTAAAGTCATGCTTGCAGGGACATTTGTAGACTTGTCAAAAGGTCTTATTTATGGTTGTCTACATGGCAGAACCAAGAAGATGCAGTTAAGGGAAGGGACTCAGCTCATTTCAATTGTGGATATCTAAGCTATCATGCTGGCTTTGACTTTTTCTGTATGTGACGTACAGCGTGGGTGATATAGGGGACATATAGATCATTAAAATGTATTGCAGTATATAATGCAACACTGTAAAAGGCTGGTTCAAGGGAGGTAATAGCAGGTAAGATATACGTGTAGTATATGAGATTAGTGTGTTGACTCACATTCAGTTGTTGCTGTGAATTCCATGGTCTTTGGTTAAAAAATGAGAAATCTCCGTGGACTTTGAAACGCTCAAACAAAATACAAAGTAACGCTTTAAAAAAAATTAACGTCAAGGCCAGTCAAGGCTGTGTGTAAATGACAAAGTTTATTCTAGGTTTTACCTAATAAGAAGAAAAACAAGGGGTCATGATTTTCCTTCTTTAGTTAAAGCATCTCTAGATGGTGTCATTGGACTTGAGTTTGAGTGAAATCATAAAGAAGTTGTTCAAATAAACTCACGAAGAAGGGAAGAGAAGTATACATGTTTGCGGAGTTCAGAAGAAATGTTGGCTGCCACAGTAGCAAGTTAACCCTTCCTCTATTCCAAGTCAAATAAACACAGGCTGCTAGAAGCTTTTGGAGTCATGTTGATTACACAGTCCTGCCATTGTATCTTCTGTCCAGTACGACAACCCCTGTGTGCTGTACACAACCTAACTTCATTATTTAATTAAAATATTTCCAATTCTTCAGGAAGGAACAAATCCAGGCTATTTCCTCAGTGTAGCATTTGAACTTCACACACACACACACACACACGCACACACCAATATACACAAACACACACAAACATACATACACACACACGCACACACACGCAAACATGCACACACAAGCAAACACACACACGCATACACAAACACACACACACACACATGTGTACGCACACACACACACACACACACAAACACACACACACACACACACACACAAGAGCAGAGCAGAGAGATGCTTTAGGGGTTTTTTTTTGCATAAGAGTAGAAGTTGGCATTTTTTTTTGGTCTTGGCATGGCATCTTTTCCCTCATGCAAGTGAATATACTTAATGGAACATGTGTAAGGTTTGGATGTCTTATCCAGTGGTTTTTGAGGAATGAGTAATGCAAGTGTAACTAACTACTGTAGATTTGTCTTGGCTCCACAGGCGTTAGGGCGCATTTCTGAGATGACAGTGAGTGTAAAAATAATGGATGTTGCCTAAGACTAATTTCCCAGGATCAGGCTCATGTAATATCAGTCAATATCAATATCATTTATTATTATTTTTGCTCTCATGGTTATTTGGTATATTTAATAAAATCATAGCATATTTTACCTTTACCTGAGCAAGCCTGAGCAAGGTGGGATTTCTGTAACAAGATATTTATACCAATGGTGTAGTCCTAAATCTGAATGTACCGGAAGCCCACTAAAATATAGATTGTCTTACAAAGAATTATTATATGAATTCACCTTTTATTTGTAAACTGGACTTCTAGTAACACATATACTAGGAAATGCATTTATCTCACTTCTAAAAGCGTTTTCACAAAGTGTCTTTCTCCATCTTGTCAGAATGCTTTACTTCACGTGTCATCGTGTCAGTGGCAGCTTCACTGCCGTTCTGGGAGTTTTGTTTGTGTTTGAGTCCACTGTGGTAATTGATGCACTGTTGCTGTCATCTTTGTCAGCATTTGCAGCCTTCATAAAAAAGTTGTTTGTAATAGAAGAAGTTCCTGATTCTCTTTTCATTGCATTGAGAGGACTACTGAATCAGACAGTTGTGCGGGAGATGGGAGTCATGTGACTTAGCTTGCCTATATGCAAGTTGCAGCTCAACTACACCACTGCTTTAGACTCAGTAGAACGACTTGAATGATATGAGTAGACTAAATACTCATATTTCGGTTTAAGTTTAAATACTATTATTCTTGTGCATTTACAGAACTTTGTATTCCAAAAAAATATTATTTTAGTGAATTAGTTAAGGTATTTTTGTGTGCAGAACACGGTAAAAGTGCCTCAGCAGTTATAACTTTAAATGTGTCCTACTAAAACTTAACAGCTGATGTAGAATATCACTGATGACAGCAACTCAAATGTATTGGAATGGATAGCCTAGGCTGCACGCTAAATGAAACAAACCTTTCCCGGTTTCAAATATTTCACCTCAAAGCAGGGCATTTTGCTGTAAATCATTTACTCCCTTCACCCTAAAAACAACAGCGAAAAAGCAGTCCATGCCCTGTAAAGGCTTACTCGTTCTTCAAGATTTCTTCCCTTTACTCTTGTGTTTAGAATCACTTTTAAGCAGATGTGCTTTATCCTGTTGTTCTTAGTCTTTTGTTGTCTCCGTGTAGAGAGTTTTGACAACCTGTGAATTAACTCACTTTTGTGATTCTGACAGCTCTACAAAGCAGACCACAAAGACAGCGTCTGGGGACGATTCCTGGCTGTTCCTCAGTTAAAAGCAGCTGATATTTTAAAGAAGGGAGCCTCTTCTTTGCAGCAGCCTATGTTCAAGCCTCAGGCAATCCTACCACTTTGAACAGAAGGCTGACACTTTTCTTGGCTTGTATGTGAGACGTGAAGGGCCACAACCTTTAGTGCCATTGATTCAAGTGTTCAAAGTGTCCTCTATTTACAGCAGTACACAGTGTGTACAGACATTTCACCACACCCCCTGATGATCATTACCGTGTCAATAAACACATCAACCATTGTTCTCCACACCTACAAGTGGATTGACCCCATTTCAATATGCAGGTAGAATCATTGTCAACATCGTACAGTAGAGTCGGGCATCATGTGAGATAAATTTATGCAATAGTTATTAGCTAAATCAAATGACTGATCAGGGTCTTTTCACTGAGCTGGGATACAAGCCCAGCTTTCATCTCAATTTTAAAACAGAGCATTTGCTGAATAAATACAGTTGAAAATTACCTGAAAGACTAGTCCTTTCATTATGTAACTTTCTTTCTTTCTTTCTTTCTTTCTTTCTTTCTTTCTTTCTTTCTTAATAGACTGTGGACCTCATGATAATTTTGTCAGAGAACTTTTCTGTTGCCCACCAGAATGTAAACAGGGTGCCCCATCAACAAAGCATATAAATAATCAGGCTAATCAGACACACAGTGGAGGAATACCTTTTTGTCTGCTAGCCAAGTTCTCATCCGGGTGGGGGGTGGGGGGGTTAAGCTCAGCTTGTGAAAGCCGAAATATGTTTACCAGATCTCAGTTTCAATTTCAGTGTTTGTCTGTGTTTCTGCAGGGTTGTTGTGTTGGCTTTCTAATTAAATTCAGTTTTAGAGTAGTTTCTGTTCTTGACATGATTGATTTAGTCTGGCCAGTGCAGAATATCTTCTATTTATACTGTATGTTACTCTAATTTAACCCTTTAACTTCTGGAATCAGAAATACCATGTTTCCGATAACTGTACGGAATCTACACACGTGGTAAACCTGGACCAAACTGAATGCCATGTCAAATGGCTTTGAAGCTTTATTGTTGTTGCATGGTTCTGGACACCTTCATCACAAATAGTTTGGTTGGTAAGGAATTAAAGAAGTTAATCATTCAATAATTTCATCTTATTGTCCATGTGTACTTTGTGTATTTGTTTTTACTCTACTGTTAATGTAAATCTGAGGGGACATTGGGAACTTAATTTGTTCTCAAAGTGAGACACATTAGTACGGAAGTAAGTGCAGAAGATGTTTACTGTGATCTTTGTCTAAGTGTAAGTGCAGTGTGCAGTACAATGCAAGCCATTTCTAGGTTGTGGCCCTGTACTGCGTGCATGTAATGTATTTTTGTGTTAATCGCCGTCTGACCAACTTCTCCCCTTCCCCTTGGCAAAGGTATGTAAACATACTGAAACGGTGGGAAGTTGGCTCTTTTGAGCAAAAACATTTATTATTAAAGTATGGTTTTGTAATTTTTGTTTTTTGAAATAGTCAACAAATCTAACCACGATACAATAAGGATAAACAAAACAAATGTTTTGCATTTATGAAATCTTTCGCTGATGCTTCAAAATAGGGGTTGGAGTTGATTCTAATGTAACCTAAAGGCAGTAAAATGGAAGACCGCTTTCGGTCTACGCTTTCTGGCAACTAAATAAAGCGTGAGTTTAAGTTTAGTGAATTAGGCCTAATGTTTCTATATAAGGTGCAACATAAAGGCATTTTTTAATGATTTCTGGCATACTCCAGGAGGATTTGTTTTAGAATGGCCCCAAAAAAAAAAAAAAAAAAAAAAAAAGCGCCACATGTCTTTGCCTTGTTCTTGGTGTGTAGCGACTCACACACGATGATGTAAGTGTAATGGTCCCTGTGACATGCACGCAACACAGAGCAGGCACACACTGCCTCCATTGTGTTTAAACACTGCAAAAACTCACTAAGGAATCGGAAGGAAATCTTTTTTTTTTCCTCCCCCTGGAAGCATTGGTTCCTAATTACAGTATGTAGCTACATTTGGGCTTCTCAGGTCCGTCATGCAGTACTTTATGTTCCCATGGTGCAAACAACTTTTTAAGGGAAGCGCTTAGTTAACCAATAAGTTCAATAATTATTTTGCCCTCTCGTCTCATTTCTACGTGACTTGGAACAAAATAATGCTATTGAAAAAACAAAAAACAACAAAACACCCCCCACCTCAGCAGCACCTCCCCAGCCAGTCATTGTAAGATCTGTTTGGCAGTGATTGTTTTTCAGAGGGAAGCTCTGCTCTGCTGAAGACATGTGACATTTTAATGTATTTTAGGGGTTTTGCTGGGGATGCTTATACCACCAACGACAGGGTACCTCTTTGAAACAGATGTTTCATCCCAGGAGGGCATCCTGTATAAAAGTTCTTTGAAGAAATAAATACAAACAAGGATGGTACCTCCTTAGCCAAGCTAGAAGAATGGTAACTTCAATAAGCACCTTCAATAAAAGACAGTTGAGAGAGAGACTGAGAGAGAGAGAGAGAGAGAGAGAGAGAGAGAGAGAGAGAGAGAGAGTCATTTATTTGACTCCTGATATGACTCATGTTTACACGTCTTTCTGATATTCCTTCCCTCCCTCCCTCAAGTTTATTACCGCTGTTTGTGCAGAGGAAATGTATTAACATACTTTACCCCCCTCCCCTCCTCCTTCTTCCCCCTCCAGTATTGCAGGCCATGTTTACAGAATCTGGGTCCATTTAGAGAGAACAATGGGCTGATTATTAAGCCCTGCCCTCCTCTATTAGTCTGACACACCAGAGGTCATTAGTATTAAACACTTGCTCTCCCTTTAAAGAAGCTTTCTGCAGTTGGTTATTTATTTTCTCCCTGGTGCAGTTTTAGTCTCCGGCTGTAAAGTTCAATTTTTTAGGACCATGAAGTCCAGTGATTTTACTCTGCCACTGCACAGATGAAACCTGCATTGCAGAGTCCTGTTTTAGTATTCAGTCAGCACATTTAAACACTTCCTTTTCCCTAAAACCCAGGTAACCAAAAGCTGGGTCTTTAAAGGGTTAACATGAATCTGAATTAAACCACAAAAAGAGGAAATGCCCATGTTACTTTCCCATGAGCTTAGAAATAAAAGCAGTTAAGAAAATGGACAGGAAAGCTGAATCAGTGACAATAATGAGTTTGAAGTTTGATCTCTTTTTTTCCTGCTAGTGCCTGGAAATAACTCCAGCATTCATATTATAATGCTTTCATCTCAATCTGGGTTAATACACCTTTAAGACCCCCCCCCCCCCGCGTGAGCTGTGACTGACAAATGCACACTTTAATATCTGGGGTAACAAACACACACCATTGTTCTCAGAGGAAGTCTGTATGTGTGTATTAACTGTTTTGTTGTTGTTATTGTTATCTAATTTGGGTGCCAACAAATACAAGATAATTTTATTTTGCCGGCATGTAAATCATTGTTACAATTCCTTAATCTAATTTCCTAGAGTAAATAACACAGCAAAGACCATGTGGGGGAAGCGACTTGTTGCCTAGTAATCCACAGGATTTTCAGACCTGTGAAGCCAGGAACCACAACACGCAAAGCACCGAGGCCAGTGTATACAAACACACTGCAACCATCTGTATTACAATACAAGGCAGAACAGCAGAGGGAAAATATAAAGAGCACAGCAAGAGATGTGTTGAAACGTCCCCGTGTCAGGTAGTCCTGAAATAGTGTGATTGTCATTAAAAGCGTAATCCATAAATTAGTTATTTGTTCAGTTGGTGTTTATATTGTAACAGTTAGCATGCTAGCAGGTTCATTAGCGTACTTGTGGTAAACTAGAGAGTAAAAGTGTTAAATGCATTTGTATTGGCTCATTAGACAAGCTGTGAAGCTTTCTTTTTATTATTGCAATAAAGCTTCATTTACTGCGACCTAAACCAAGCAAGTTTGTCTGTCTGCCTGTCACACATACAGGTTTACTTCTGTCTAGAGAACTTCTTATCAAATTGTGACAAAACTTGGTTTCACATTTGGTAACATTCTTTTCCATCATTTCTCGAGGGAATCGGAGGATATTTGGAGCAACCTCTGCTTGTGTGCCTGTCTGTCTATTCATAAGAACACAAGAACATGAGAATTTCCGAAAGAGAAGTGGTCACTCAATTCAATACTGCATTTTTGGTTCCTAGTAGCTGACTGATCTCAAAATCTCACAACTGAATGCATTTCTTGGATTTTTTTTCTAACCAGCCATGATTTAAGTGTGGAAACGGAGGCAGGAGACGATCATTTGAATTCTCAGATGAGGACAATGAGCAGGGAAATGAGATTGCAGTTCACCCAATTCTGATCAGTTTAAAACTTGGATCAGAAGAGTAGCCAAGGGTTTAAATGACATTATTCTCCTTCCAAAAATAGTACAAATGTTCTGAACCCTCCCAGACTGAACAAACCAGCAACAAAAGAATTCCATAGTTGTGTCACTTTGTTTTTACTACTAGTTCAGCATTCGATTATAGTTCCAGTAACACTGCATAAAAAATTGCTTAATCAAACTTGAAGCTGCCTCTACCCTCTGGTAATTTGACAGTCTATTCCAAGATGCTGCAGTGTCATAAATTTTCTTTTGTAATAATTGTTTGCACAGGCTAGCTGATTTACAGATTGCAGAGAAGCTGGAAGGCAAGCTTTGTAAGCCTGGCTTATACAGTATGTAGACACCCATTGCTTCTGTTGCCTGTTTATCCCACGGTCACTGATGTGTTCTTTGTGTGGGCCTGCTCCAGAGTGAAGCCCTGCATTGCTGCCTCCCATTAGAAAGGAACGAGGTCAGGTCAGAGTTAGCGCCCTGCACAACCCCTAATCAGAGGCCAGTACAATAACATGTCAGGTCCACAGTGGGGGCTGTGGTTTCTTCCACAGCTCTCCCTTATCTTTTTTGTTTCCTCTTCCTTTCAATTGAGAAAAGCCACACCACCTCCCTCAGCTGTTCTCTCAGTCAAGTTACAAATGAGATGTTGAAAAGTGACCCTCAGACTTCAGACAGCGTCTTTTGTTGGCCTTTCGCTTTTGCTGTCGAGCTGATGATTTTTATAGCTGGTGGTTTTTTAGGCTTTTTCTGAGCTTGACTTTGTGAAGTGATTTGAACCCAGTTTAAGTCTTAACAAGAAATACGTTTTGGAACTGTCGCACTGTAGATGAAACGTATTCTGTTGTGAAACATGTCAACAAGATTATGTCAGCATATTTGATATAAAGCTAGCATCATGAACTTGTCTGTTTCATTTCTGTGAGTACAAGCCCCAAACTCTCATTCCTGTTATAACATAAAATGGGGGTCCTTCATGGTGGAGACAGCAATCCATTTTCTTTTATGTTTTCTATTTGGGCCCCCTTTTAACAGCTCTGTAATTGGTAGGTTAGTTTGTAGCTGTCCTTCCTAAGAGTAACTGTTAAAGAAACATTCCCTTAATGTATTCAACTGGTTTGCTGAAAAGCGTGTTTTATTTTTCAATTGTTTAAGGGTAAAGCTAGTACAGTATAAATGTGCTGTTGTTGTTTTTTTATGTAAGACAGCAAGCTTTACATAGTCCACGTGAAACACACTACACTTTGTATCAGGACCCTCCGCTCAGTTTGAACTACTGCATGAATTCAAAGTAAGGAGCGCTTACTCATTACAGGGCTGAAGCATTCCATACGTACAGATTCACATATGGATGGTCTCTGTTAACTGTTTGATTGCTGGGATCGTGACCTTTTACTTTCAGGAAACATCAGAGCACTTTTTGGCTTGCAGGTGCTTGATGATTCATTTTCATTCAGATTGCCTTATAATACAGTATTGCGGCAATTGAAAGAGACATGCATTTTAAAATAGTTGTGGAGCTTTTCGCCCGACCATGCTTTAGTTTGTGTGTGGAGTTATTTTAATCTTGCAAAACAAACCACACAATTATGCTTTGTTGGTTTACACATGTTTCTGAGGCAAAGATATTTTCATTTGTTGTTTTAAAACCTGGTTATTCAATTGCTAATCTACCTGCTAACTGCTTCTGGCTCTCGTCTTCTTGTGACATTTACTTTTTAAAGAAGTAAAAAATAAATACAAAAAAAAACTGTAATGGCTTTGACATCTGTAAGCTACAAATGCCCAGTTCCTCCACATTCACAGTGATAGTCTTCCCTGGAGGCAGACAGTCTGTGTTTTTTTAGCAAGTCGAGGCAAGATCTAGAGGAAGTGTTCCAAAATGATTCCAAGAACCCGGCACAGTGAAAGATTTAGGATAAAGGCTTCACTGAGAATAAAGAACAGGAGAACTAACCCTATTGAGTAATTTAAGCTGTAGTATTTGTATTATGGGTTAATATATCTACACAGTATATTCACATACGGCTATAGACAGTAAAGTTTTGCAATACCGAGAATTTTAGGATTGAGACATAATAAAAAATAAAAAATAAACTATATAAACATAATTTTAATCTTTTATTTAATATCACATAATCAAAGAAATTAGAAAATGATATTGCAAAAGTTGTAATAGTATAATATTTCATGTTAGATTTTGAAATGCCACATTTTTCCATTTTTGTCAGTTTTTCATTACGTATATGGAAAATTACAAAGCAGTAATTAAATATGTTAATGTGTTTAAAATGTTGTTCAGCAGGTTTCAAACCACTTTATGAAGAATATGACAGTTTTAAATGGGTGATGCAAAACGTCTGGCCATAGCTGTACATACAAACATACATAAATGCCTACATACATACAGTACACGCATACACACACACGTACACACATACACAATATCAACCCCTACCAAAATGAACATGACTAATAATGTAAACTGAAGCATTATTGTAAACTTAAATTTAAAAAAAAACTACACTGACAAACTTTATTTAAACTCAGTCTTTGCTGTGGACAGATCATTGTAACTCTCACATAGTCACGCTAATCAATTCCTCTGTATTGAAACAGTTTAACTTCTGTAATAAACTTGAGTGCTAATTGCCCTTCTACTTTAAATCTCTCTGAATGACATATTGTTCTCTAATTAAGTCATTTTAGAAGTCTAGTATTTTGTGGCTTAAACTGCATCTCCCATTATTTTGAAGAACAATTACGTAATTTATTGGATTATTTTTGCTTTCCACAATACTGGTAAAACAAGAAGGTTTGTCTACTTGTTTTAATGCATTTACCTCAGTATTTAGTCAGTAATATTGCTTGTCAGGCTGCAATGATAATATGCAACAGGTACATTAAACAGCCCACACAGGGGTCTTCTGACAGCTTCATCAAATCATTGTAAAACAATGGAGAGAGTCTTTTTAGGTCTTAAGGGCTGAGAGGGTTAAATGTTTGTCAGAACACAAATAAAAGGCTTGACTAGCCTCAGCAGAGGCTTACTCTAAAGAAGGGTGCCAAAAAGAGTTATTTCCATGGAGTTTGCAGAAAAGAATTTTTTTTCAACACGTCTTTTTTTCTTTCTGAATTATTCATTGGAAGTCTCCAGTGGTTTTGACTTCTTCCTCGTTTTTTGTTCCGTATTAAAAGGTTGATTGAAAGCGGCTAAGGCAGTGGTAATGCCTGGCTGAGTTTTAAGAAAACAAGCTCAGAGCTGGCTTAGATAACTTCACTGAATGGACCTTGCGTTATCACCCTGGCAAACCCCCATTAAGCTGGACGTTGGAAACCCAGCATTGTCTGCAGAGATTTTCTCTGTATAAGCCCTACATATCTGTGTGTGCCTTGCTTTCAGTCAGTTTCCTTGAAGAATTGAAAATATTTCCAGTTAGGCCGTGTATTTTAATGAGCATAACTTTTTAAGTCAATATGTCAATTACGGAACGTGTGGCTCAGTACTACTATGTTAAAAGAAGACTGAAAATGCTTTTTAATGACAAACCCCCTGCATACCCCATTTGAGTTGTGGGCAAAGGCATGTGTAACTTGCACCCTAACACTAGGCAGTCTTGGAAGCTAGCAGTGTAATGTGTGATGTAAGCTAGCAGTGTAATGTGTGATGTAAGCTAGCAGTGTAATGTGTGATGTGGAAAGGATCATGCTTCCTCAATGGCTACAGGTGTCAGTAGGTCATAATTAGTTGAACAAAGCCATAGTAGAGAGGTTGAACAATTACATTTTTTTTTTTTTTGGTTGGGATGTGAGGTGTTCACTGATCAATACTGGGATCAATTGCAATTTTTTTTTTTTTTGCTGGGAAGTAGGATAGAAATCGGCCACATAACAGAGAAACAACAGTGATCTAAAAGTATCTGCTGTGTTTGTGATTGAATCCCCCTCCCCCAGTCCCTCTATTTGTCCTACTCAACTTCATGACAAATCAGCTGTTTATGCAAAGCAATTCACCACCAGGTCCAGCTGTTGCTTATTTTCCTCAGCCTTAGGTTTTCCGCGAGGCCTACAGCTGTGCGGAGGTCAGGCCTGTAGCTTGCCTGCCTCCCTACACTCCCAGAAGGGAAGAGATAAGGGGACATCTTTTAGCTCACATACCTGCGGCCTCCGTGTAAATATGTCTTTGATTAAACTTTGAAGGGCAGAGACAGTGGCATACGTGCTTGGACTAGCTTCTGTACCAGCCAGTCCTGAGATTTCCTGGCTTAATATCTGTTTGAAAGAGCCACCACTTTCAGAAAGCAGGGGTGCCCATCTTAGCCCTGCATATACAAGAAAACACATTTGTTCTTCAATTATTTCAAGGAAACATTTTCTAGAAATGTATAATAATAATAATCTTTATTTTTATATAGCGCCTTTCATAGTGGACCACCATCACAAACAGCTTTACAAGATACAAGACTTGGGTGTGTGAACTATACATCATCTGCAAGTCACTTACAACAATGTCTCACCTGAAAGACAGAGCACAAGGAGGAAAAGTGACTTGCTCAGGGTCACACAATGAGTCAGTGGCTGAGCTGGGATTTGAACCGGGTTAGAGTTAGGTTAGGGTTCAAACCTGAAGATTATGTTAAAATATGGCTAGGCAAGGGTGGGCATGCAGCTCTCAACACCAACAACAAGCCACGAAACCCCCCTGATCCACAAGCAGAGGAGAACTTGAAGCATATATGGAGGCTACTGTAAATCGTTTCAGTACATTAGCTCTAGAAACAAAAATGCTGTCCCTCTTCTTTCATTGTAAGATCTGGGACCTTTTTGTTTACAGATTAACCCCTGGTGGTGCCACTAGGATGATAAGTTGTATAGAAGCACTTTATCTGCTGGTTGTGGTAGGTCTTGTTTTTTTGTGTTTTTACTCAGAGGTCATCAATTGTGCAAGTGTTTAATTTGGTAGCAGTTTAATTCAAACCAGCTGTTTTGTACATGCTGATGAGTCAGCATGAACAGCATGAGGGTTGGTTTTCTGGCTTTTACCCAGTTTTTTTGCAAGAGGAAATTTACTATTACTTAAAAAATTCAGTGTATGCATTTTTCATGGCAAGGTCTCATACTGGTCGTTGTTACTGTTTGCACAGGCCAGCGTGAGGCAGCCTGCTTCACAGCTGTCTGCCCTCCTCCTGATCTCAAGATACGCAGAAGGATTACAGGCACCTGAGTCACTAGCCATTGAGCGTTCCTTTATTTCATGTTGTTTATAAAAGCAAGCTACCGCTGGAATGCCCTGCAACATTTCAAGGATACTTGTAAGCAGACAACAAGAACGGAAACACAAAATTAAATACGATGGATTTATTACAAGTCAGGGCTGGAAGTGTGATATAATGTCTGTAAATTGTTAAGTCTGCTTACTGTAGGTCTCCTGTTTTCAGGCCAAAACAACAGATACACTTTGTTGAAAGGTTGATTGGCAACTGTTTGACATTTCAAGCCAAGAAAAAATTGAAGATCCAGTTAACTGTATGCTAACCGGTTTTACATTCTTGCTACATCATTGGATTCATTTAAAATATTCATATTAATTCATACAAAAATACAGAGCTGCCTTATATACATATGGCATCAAGCAATCGGGTGAAAGCACCAGAGCTTTCACATACGGTCTTTATTTGAATAGCGCCATACAATTAACAAATTAAATACAAAAGACGCAGGTCATGTAATTCTATTAGGGTTAGATGGAATGCGGCCCTAGGCCTAGGTAGCCTGATAGCCGTCTTTAACAAGTGTGCCTTGCTGCCATTCCTTCAGCTCGAGCACGACCGGCCTGTCCTGGAGTAGAAGTTAAAAAAAGATTGCATCTGCTAGGCCGTCGAGATTGTGTGCAGTTTGTCCTTGTCACTTCTTCCCTCCGCCGGGCTGTTTAAGATAAGCAGGCTGTGAAAAGCTGTGCTTAGCACCGTGTCGGTCTAATCAGAGGATGAGGGAGGAACTAGATGTGCTCCGCTGGCAGAGACACCAAGCTAAGCAGAGGAGTTGATTTGACTGATCCCTTCATGGGAGTTACCAACCTTCACATGCCACAAAGCTGCCTGCCTAACTAGTCCTGAATCATCAGGAAAACTTCCAATTCATTTTTAAGTCAAGAAATGTGTAATCATGCAGTCTGTTTTAACAATAAGTGAACAAGCTGAAGGTAATAGCTTTAGTGCCTTGAGATGAATGCGTGTATAGGGGTTCTGAGAACACACACTGATAACATGCCTGGCTCAAAGAGAACAAAGTCATTGTTATTGTTCATTTAAAGCAAACAAGCTAAGACGAAGTGTGAGGAATAGAACACTACTAGACAAAAACAATTCAAAACAGGAGTTCTGTTATAACAGCATATTGCAGCATTTCATTTACTGCATTCGTGTCTGATTGTTTGCGGCTGTTATCTCCAGGGCATCTTTGAAGATGTGTTGCATTATTTTAAAGAACTGATTTTCTTAATTACACTAGTTATTTTATCCCTAGCCACCTTTTCTTGTGTTATAAGTTAATAAGTACAGTTGATCCTGTCTGTTTTAGTATAAGAGTTTATTCTCATGAGCTAAATAAAAAGACACTCTTGTATCCTGAGACAGGGTGTACTTATTATATATCATTAAATGAAATGGTCAAGTTGCAGTCAGACCTTGTCATTCAGTGCTTGAATTGATTTTTTAAATTTGTCAATAAAATTGTATTTGAAAAATCTGGACAGCTTTACATGTACTGAATTAAAGTAAAACAGCAAAAACAAATGATAAAAAACCCAAGAACCAAAATAATTGTATCACAATGAAAGGGGGATAAGTAATATGGCTGCTCACAAAAAAAGAGTTTGTTCAGGTCAAATCAATGAGAAAGAAATAGCTAAAAAGGGGCATTTTTGTGCATGGCTTTTTTATCTCCAATTATTTTACCCATGATTTTTCCCAATTTAGAATGCCCAATTATTATTTTTCCCAAGCTCACTCTGCGCTTTGCGTATAGGGGTCGCTGCAGAGCAGTGAAGAGAAACAGTGTAAGCCAGATCTCACCTTCTCAACCCCAGGAGCGCCAAGGCCAATTGTTTTTAACCTCTGAACATATTGTATTCAATAATACATATTTTGCCATTTTACTTCATGTGTACATTTATCCTGATATGCAAGACCCCTTCACCACTGGGGATACTTTGTTTTTGTTCACAAAAACTCCCACCTCTAATTGTACTTACCTGGCAGGGATCATCCACTAGTTGATAAAAACACTTGAGAACACTGCACACACTACACCTATCTAGGCCTAGAAATCAGCGCGTCAGGGAGTTTCAACCTGACAGTGAATGCACTAAATGAGTTGGGGGGGGGGGGGGGGGGGGGGGGAGAAATTGTCACTTGGTAGAGCGGATGCCGGGATGTAATGACAGGTAGAACTGTGCAATGATGACAGATTTATTTCAGACAATATTCCCAGATAGTCTGAGAGCCCTTAGGCTGTCATCAGACATGTTGCAGGCCCTGTCTCTCTGCAGCAAATGAATGCGCACTGCTCAGCCCTGTGATAGGCAATAATAATATTATTACTGAACATCAATGTAAACCAGCTTAGTACCCTTATAAAAGTTCACCGTGGTAAAAGCACAGCAAAGTGTAATAAAGCATTGTAAAGGATAGTGAGGTACAGTATGGTAAACCCATATTAATAAACATGGCAAACCAGGGTAAACTAAAGTAAATAGAACCATAGGAAAAGCATGCTATAAATAAATAATGTATATAGAAAATAAATACTTTGTGCAGTGTTAAGGTTCCCATTGCATAGGAGTTAATCCATTCAGGTTTCACTGTGAAAGTAATTATGTGCTGTGTATGTACAGGCAGCAATCTCAGGTATTCCTGGAATTGCCCTAAGTGCTTTGCAACATAGTTTAATTTGGCATACCTGGTGCAGTATGCTTCCCTGCATTTCTCCTCTGTGAAGAATAGTGCTTTCACATATTCATATTGTAATCTTTGCATGTACATAATGTATGTTAAAGTAACTATCCCAATGCCTGCATGAGCTAAGGTAGCTGTGGGGCTGGGATTGCAACACCTCAATGATCTAGTTTGATTGGTGACAGAAGGCTATGCCACAGAACCCTAACTGGTACAGTGTACTTGGGCACTAACTGGCTATCTTGCTGTTGGGCTTCGGCACAAGTATGTCAAACATTAACTTACAGGGCGACAAACGCACAGACAGGCGTCCTTGCAGTATGAAAGTTACCTTTCCAAAGAGGCCTTAGTGTGGTGATACAGCCACTTGAAATGTCTTTGTATCCTGTATCCCGTTGTTTGTATTAGGCTTGTGCATGATGGAAATGCTGTCACAATAAGATTAGCTTCACTGCTTTATTCTTATTTACTCACATATCATATAGAGAAGCACGCTTATTTGAACCCCACTCAGAGGCCAGTGGGGTACATTGGGTAGGGATATGTATTATCACTGTTTGTTTTTTTCATTATGATAGACTGTGGAAGATGCAGAAGGTAAAAGGCTTTTTTTTTAAAACATGTATAAATACAATGTGCTCATCATAACAAATTCTGTGATTTAATTATCAATGTACTGCTGGTTTCTGGATTTAGGGAAGCAAAAAATAGTCTGATTTCTAGATAACTATTGTGTCCGCAGCTATCTTGGTTTCCCACAAATTATCTGCCTGGTAAATATTTACAAATACAAGCATGCAGGAGCACAGGGAGCTGACTCTCAGACTAAAACACCTTGTTCTGGATTGATAATAAAAGGCAAAAGCATTCGACCCCAGAATCAGTCATCCTGTTATCAGTGTAATGGAGGCAGTGCCTTTTAATGATTAAACAGTCTGCAGTTTATCTGAGTTGTTGTGACACAGCTTAGCCATGCACATTCATAGCTGGCAACAACCCTTACAATATATTACTTAGTTAGGCTCTTCATTTTATATTATGAAGCAATGTAGTAATGTATGTAATCAGTAACAGAAAAGGAAACTCAAATAGATGCTGAGATTACCTTGGCAGTAAGTGCCTGCTCTAAAAAAGAAAACCCCGGAAAACACCTAGACTTTGATACCGCCCATTGCGTTGTATTTTTTAATTTATGATATTAACATTTCTTTAGTGTGCAGGTGTCGCAACAGAATGGCAGCATGACTGTCAGTTTGATTACTTTGACAATCAGGCATGCATTTGGAAAGGAGCAGTTAAAGTCTGAAATGTGAAAATATTCAACAAAGACTTTGGAACAACTTTACAAGTTTATGCAATCTAAAGGAGACAGTGGCCACCTTTGTTCCGTGATGACCCCATGCAAAGCTTGATTCAGGGGCCCCTATTCCCCATTTTTACCAGTATAATGCGCAAAGATACTATGACATTCAAACAGGGCAACAGCAGCACTATTAAATTGCATTTTACTACAGCGATTGCAAAAAAACACTCTCACAGAGACAGTTAGAAGTTAACCTTTTGTGCTTTTGCAGCGACAACGTCTGCAGTTATAGCTGAATAATCCTGTTTTCAGCAAATCTGGTGCATGGTTGACATCTGCCCGATTCCAGTCAAACATTCTGCGACATTGTAGAAAGTAAATAGTTTTTTTTAATTAATTTCATGTTTAGGCAAGAAAAGCTTCTCTACCCTGACGCTGCTGTGACAGGCACAGTCTATAGAATGAAACAAAGCAATACTGAGGTTAGGATACAGGTCCAGCAGATTTCTCTTGTAGATGTAGTCGGGCATCACAAGAGGCAAGGACGATACATCGGCTGGAAATGCATTTATTTAAATCTGTTTCCAGGTTCATTCAAGCACGCAGCCCTACGTGTGGGAGACATTTATTCCCCTCAAGTTTGCAGCATTAATGGCACACGCAAGCAAACTTTGTAGTGTGTTGACATTTGTTTGTCTTTTTAAATGCCTTACCATTTTTAGCTTAAATCGTGGGTTACATGATTATATGGGACATACTGACATAACTTGCACACAGCTTTAAACTCCTACACGTTGTGTTTTTTTTTCTGTTTATGGCTTGTGGCATATAGATACAAATAACTGTAAAATGGCTGGTGCAGACTTGAGGTGAATAAAAAAAAAGTATAATAACTGAGCCATGACAACAGGGGCCCCCTTTCTGCCTCGGGGGCCCCATGCAATTGCATGGGTTGCATGTGCCTAAAACCGTTACTGACAGGAGAACAAACGGCCCAAGGCTGTAACTTTTCCTTCTCTCTTGATGCCTCTTTTCCTTAGGTTTTAGTCTGGCACGCTGATTATCAGAGATAACAGAAGTCTGTTTTGTTTTCATTCTTTTCCTCCAAAGGAAGTGCCTTGCTTTTTCTTGTGCAAGTTTCAGAGTGCGGAACAAGGATTGCAACCTAGATTTCATGGAAGGCTGGGTTTCTTTGCTTCTTTTGGGATGCAAGTTGAAGGTTTTTTCCTCCCCCTTCCCGTTCCCAGCAGCCGTGTTTTCACAGCTGACATGGGTCTGTGCTGTGAACCTTAGGTACCAGAAGGGAATCATTGCTCCAACCCCATCTAGGCCCCGCACACTCTCTCCCACTCTCCTATTCAGCTGTGACTGTCCAAGCTGAAAACCGGTTTGGTTTCACTTGGTATTCAGTAAACAATTATTACATAAAACCCCAAAAAGAGACAGTGAGTGTGTAAGAGCTGACAGCCACTTTCGTCAATTCACAGCTTTGCTACTCACTCATTGTACAGTGTGGGCCACGGACAAGCCACATGACCATCTTCCCCCACATTTGGCAAAATCTTGAGAACTAATCCTGTACCCAACTCATTCACTGGCAAAATCATAGCATTGCATAAGGAAATTATGTTGACCATATGCCTTTCCTCAGCTAAGTAATCAATACCCTTATTTGAAATTGCACCACTGCTGTAAGTTGGTTGCCTCTTTAACCTCATCTCAGAATATCAGGGGTTAAACACCTGGCAGAGTGTTACATGGCGCTTTCTATTAAACAACCTGCACGCACAGAGCGCTTCCGAACTGTAGCTGTAGTCAAGCTCAGAGCTGCCTCGCTGGAGGTACAAAATGGCCGAACTGCATTATCAGTGTGGTGGCTGCAGAGGCATTTTTTCAAATATGGATTTGTATGACCACATTAACACATGTGTGATAAGTAATATTTTGGTAACGCTTTATATTGCATGGCATAAATTAATATTAAATAGATATGCAATTACATATTAAATTAAGGTTAAATTAATATTTAATAAATATGTGTGGCAGAAAATGGCTGAGCGTTGCCCTCAGACCAGAAGAAAGCACACACAGGTCAGGTAGCTGCAGTTTCAACAAAAGAAAAGACGTGGCTTGCGCCGTTTATTAAATAACAAAAGTAAACTCTTGCTCACAGAGCACAAAAATAAAATAATAAACAAAACAAGTCACAGACACAAAATACGATCAGGCTGGGCAATAGCCTTCACTGATCTTTTAAATTGACTCTCCTCTCCTCTCCTCTCCTCTCCTCTCCTCTCTCCTCACATTCAGAGGAATTTACATTCCTCTGAATGTAAATTTAATATCAGTTGCTTATCTATTCAACATTAATTTAACATTAATTTAATATGCAATTGTATATCTATTTAATATTCATTTATGCCACGCAATATAAAGCGTTACCAATATTTTTGTTGTCATTTTCGCTTTTTCAAACTAATTATGGTAATTGTTTTAAAGTGACGATTATATTAGAAAAGGAAACATGTTTCTAACTTGATAAATCTGACTTGCGCAACAAGATGTTAAACCAAAACAAGTATACAGTAGTAGTAATTACATTTGAAAAAAATATACAAAAACTGCAAAACTCGCCCAAGGCAACTGTTTTAATACACACAGCGATGTCTTGCCTGCTATTGTGAAACAGCTCGCTCCTTACACACCATTCGATAACTACTAGCATACTTTACCGGTGCCATGAGAGTGCTCTGCTTGTTGAACGTACACCAGCTTGTGTGTAGCAGCTTGCAATGTAAAATGCTATGCATCTAGGAATTGCCAGAGGAATGATAAGGCAATGATAAACAGGAGCAAATATGCAAGGTCTCTTCACCCCCCTCCCCACCACTTCTTCGCAATAAAACAATGCCCTTGCCCTTAGTTAATATATCTAGAATCGGGGGATATCGCAGAAGTAATGCTCGGTGGGAGAGAACACGCTTTGCTTTATCACGTCATGCTGTTGAATTGCTGACATGGTTGGTGCACTCGGCCTAGTCCATGCCTAATCTCCCTCTGCCTGCCTTCTTTGTGTTCCTGAAGGTTTGAACGAATTCCCAGGCCTTGCTCTTTCTGGGCTCTTGATAACCAGCAAGAGTTAAAATACCACAGGCTTCAGTTATTAACTAATGGAACGTGATAAGCCGGGAAAGCTTGTGGTCAGAATCTGCAGTAATTTAGATAGGACGGCTCTATGGGGTAAAGCTGGCTCTCTGTTGCAAAAGTTTCTTCTCAAGTGTAATGGAATGTCTAAGCATGCTCGTCAAGGTGCTTATGCAGCGAGCCATGCGGGGAATTGCTACAGTGAGGAGAAAAGCGATTGGGCATTCCAATTGGGAGAAAATTGGGGGAAAAATTATAATTGGACATATTAAATACAAAATAAAAAATAAAGACTTTGGAATCTACAGGAGAGCAAGCTTCCCAAGGATGTAGCTTTCCCCTCTCGATACCTCTGTTCTACAGTTGTAGTCTCACCATCTCAGACATTGCAAAAGAAAAAAACCACTTCCATTTTACTTCATGTTGCTGCAGCTGGCTCTATTAGAGAAGAACGTCTTTGGAGTGCATGCATTAGGGAGCAATAGAAGGAATGGTTATTACTGCAGTTAAATCGTACATTAACTGTTTACATGCAGTTCTTGATGCAGTCATTTAAACGACCACTAAAGAGGGGGGAAAAGCGGTCTTTATAAAGAGCTGGTTTCCAGTCCTGGAGTTTTAACAGAGAAATATGTAACACAGGGATTCATCAGAGTGGTCACTTGTACAGATTATCATTACAACAAGTTTGACTGTATTTAAAGGTAAATTGTAATCTACACTCTACAAATGAATTTACTGTTTTCACTGCAGGCAGACTGAAGTTGCTGTTTTCTTTTATTGCATCAGTGGCGTGGTTTACATGCACTTGAAAATCGACTCTACAGTCATGACCAAGGGTGCAGTGCTAGCGGGTCACGGGAGAGCACCACTTCCGTAATTCACATATAGATTAGTGTGACTAATGTAAAGAGGTGAAGGGAACCTGCATTAACACTGTGCTGAGGTGTCAGCGTTTTACAATTAGATGGGATAATTGGAACAGTTTAGATTTTTAGACTCATATGTAAGAAATAGTGTAGATAAAACAAACTAAACATTTATTTAAAAGATAAAACTCAATCGCAACAAACAAATAAAGGGTACCTATGGCCTTGCACATTTTTTTTTTTTTTTTTGCAAACAGATTCACTTCTGTTTCAAAACCTCAGTCTCATTCGCTCTTAATCGACTGCAATAGGACAGTGAGCCGAGCTGATTCTGAACCAAACCATTTAATATATGAGAAGGGAGAGTGGGGGAGTGTTACACATAGGATTAATAATATAATGACAGCGCTTTAATCATGTGTGTATCTTTTAATATAAATCTAGTGTCTTCACAATAACACCTCAATACCTGATTGTCTGAATTTGTAATCAATTGGTACACTTGTTAGCCATTTCATATTTCGTAACTATTAGTGATAAACTGTGGTTCTGTGGAGTGTATGGGGAAACGGGAAACACAGGCTGCATGGTAGGGTAGAAAATAGCGACCTCTCACTTCTGTATATAGCACTACACCACTGGTCATGACTGCGGGACGTTGTCAGGCGAATGCATCGTGAACAGCAAAAGTACCCTTTTGGCAGCGCGACTTTAAGTGCAAGGTCAGTTGCTTTCTCACAATAAAAATAGCTGTAAAAGCCCATGTAAACTGGAGCAGGAATCGTGCTTGTGGCTCACGAGATTTCAGCAGTCAAGATCCAGTTCTTCTGACTTAATCTCCAGCTTTGCAGTTTTCTGATCAACATGTTTCTGCCAAAGCTCCATGGCTAGCGTCAAGATGAAATCTCTCCTACTAATATTTTCCCCGGTTCATTCCTTTTACAAAACGAAGGAATTGATGGCTGCCAGGTCCAGTAGAGATAACAACAAGCTTGTATATAAAAATAAATTTGAATATTGTAGGTTATATTCAAAATAAAAACATGTAGCCTATTGTAAAAGGCAGTTCAAGTGTTAATGAAATGTAACTTTGTCCCACAAACACGTACACACACACAAAAATACAAATTCTAAGTAGTAAAACGTGTATTTAGTAGAAATTATATTTTATATAATTGAATTAAATAACTTGAATTGAGTAATCTGCATTGGTGCGGCTGATTTTCTTCCTACATTTCCTGAAAACTACAGCAAACACGTCGTAAGGAAAACTATCATGACTTGTGCGTGTAAACGCCGCCATTGTCTGCCTTTAACCCGGTATGATTCTGCCAAAGAAGCATAAATAGGCATCAAAACAGCCTCTAATATATTCCCAACATCATAGCAGGAACAATTTAATCATACAGGATATCCAAGCACATTATATTTTAGCAGCTCTGAACATGTTATTCATGGAAAGATTGGAAAAATTTTGGAACGAGTAGAAGAAAGTCAATCATGAAATGCCTTGAGATTTCAATTTGTGTCTGGAAAGAGGCAAACATAAATATTAGTAATGCAAGTCTTTCCACTGAAGCAATTTTGCATGAAACCTTAAATCAAACTTTACTGTCCCTGAAAAAAAGGTGCGCATGTGCACAGAACATCTTGTTTTCTGGAAGTCTGCAGCAGTAGGTCACAGCATGCTGTTGTTTTAACCCATCCACCCTCACTGATGAATCCTGGCTTCAACACGCAGCCACACACATTATGCTGCTTTTGACAGGCATACTTGAGTCAAGCCATGATTTTACACAGAAAGACAACAAAACCCCGGAGCTTCCTGTCAGTGTGCGATTGTTGGTTTAGTCTCCATTCCAGCTCAACATCCTCTATCCCTGCTTAATGTCACCTAGGCAAATTTGCTTTACCTTTTGTGTGTATTGGGTCACCCTGTCTTCAGTTCAGGAGAATCCCACTGCTCTGACTAAATGTAAAAAACACCAAAACAGGAACTAAAAAACAATACAGCCTGTTTTAATAATCTGCAACAAATTGCAAAACACATAAAGGTATTTAAAAATACAAAGGTCAAGCTATAAGAAATTAAGTTAAGTGAAATATAAAAAAAATACAGGCAAACAGATTGGTTTATTCGTCACCCTTCCCAGATCACAGTCTCAGCCTCTAAAAAGCTAAATGATTTCCCTCCTGCGTCATTTGGTTAGAGTATTTTAATAATTGTCAACTGACTTTAACAAAAAAAAAAAAAAAAAAAAAGTCATAGAAATGTTGCATTCTAAACTGATTTACTGGAGTGTTGAAAGCTTTGAAATGCACAAATGTGCAAAGTTTAAGATAATACTAAAATAGTTCTAAAAAGTACAGATTGCCAGCTCTAACCCCATGGGCCTAGAAAGATGTACTAGAAAAGAAACATTTTGTGTGTCCTTGGAGGGAGTTGGTGATGGGAAATGTGTGGTTTGGCTTCTCGTGTTTCCTACACGCGTATCCCTTCTGGAGCAGCTGTTTTTATTCTTTCCAATATTTATGTCTGCAAGTCAACTTACTCCTGCAGGTTCAAAGTCTCTGCAGTAGAACCTATTAAAATGTTACGGCAGCAAAATGCATTAATTTCCCAGAAGTTTATGGTGGTGCTATGTCGTTTTCAAACAAGTTCAAGGATCCCTGGTTTTTAGGGCAATTAAGGAGAGCCAAGTAAATTGATTCACTAAGCTCTATCATAACGAGCAGCAAAAAAAAAAAAAAAAAGGGGATTTTCAAAGACTTTGAACTTCCACAGAGCTGTTTGTTGAAGCGACTCACTAGTGTTTTTGTCAGCGCCGCTGTCAGCATGGCCTCACAAAACACAGACTTGAGATCCTTGCTGTAACTTATTATCTTTGAATCTCTTCTATCGTGTCTTAACAACTTGTTCTGATTAATCGAATCACTTATTGTGGGTCTTTATGGCACAGTATCAAACTTGACTACGCAGTGCACATCAATGGCCAGATGTATTGCCTGACAAACAGACCACACTATGTTTTATGCACGAGCCGTCATTCCACCATCGCAGTCCTGCTTTATAAGGCCTAATGGGTTCCACTGACAAACTCAATGACTGGTTGCAAATTGTGTCACCCCCCCGTCACTTCTCTCCCCTTCTGAAACATCTTTTCTTCGCTCCCCTTTGTTAAACCATCAGTAACACTGTCAGCTTTTCTGTGTTCTGGTTGCTGTTGAAAGATTCAAGTGATTGCAGAAACCAACAAGACACACATTTCCATTAAGCACGCTCATCAATCTCCCTGCATGTTTACCAATCCTCATGGCAGGAGAAGGCGGCTTTTTTGGCAGGGTTTTTTTTTTTTATTTATCAAATCCAGACTCTGCAAACAGGCATGTTTATATATACAGAGTTTGTTTATGTGGTATTTAGTACTTATTTATCAATGTATACTCAATTAATCATTAGATTTGGTTTGCAAACTCTAAATTAAAGTGTTACATATATCTTTAAAATGAAATGTCAGGTTTACTAGAAATCTGAAATGTGAATTTTGCGAATTTTTTTTTAAAAAGGTCGCAGTTTAAAGTTAAACTAATATTTAATGGTTACATTCAACATTTTTAATGGAATACTTTAAAACAATGCATTAAAGTGAAAACAACAATGTAGAGTCAGACACGGATTGGCTAGCTTTGTTAGTGAGAAAGAAGGTGCATTTCAGAGTAAATGTAAGTTCATGTTGAAAAATGTTTTTGTTGTTGTCCATTCCAAGCACAAGTTGAAACCTCTTAGTCTTATCTATCCTTTGTTTGAGTGCCTATAGAGTTCTCCTATTCTTCACTGGCCTGTGTGCCTCATTGAAGCATCAGAGTCTGTATTCTGGGGGCCTGAAACATTAGCGTTACCTGATAGGCCTCACTTCCTGCTCCACCTCGGTCTTCCCAGCGAATCAGGTTCGATATTGAATGTACATCTGGTGCACCAGAAGAAAGGCTCATTGTCCCTTTCCTTGTTCTTTTCTTATCTATCGATTAGGAGGAGAAGAAAAAGGTATTGATTACGTTGTGGTCCCAGGCTGATAGCCACGAATCTGTATGAAGAAGGCAGACTTTTTTTATTGTGCGTTTCCGAGCTCGCAGTCGTGGTAATCGCTTGGAAGTGATTTTATCTCTTCGCTCTGAAATGTATAGCTCTTGCGGCAGATTCCTCTAATGGAAGTAGTGGCCTTTCACACACTCTCTGCTCATGTTTGGTGCCTCAGTTTTCTGCACTTTCTTTCTTTCTTTCTTTCTTTCTTTCTTCTTAGTTTACTAAGGCAGAGGTCTATCTGTTGAAAACCCGAATACCCTTGCTTTCTCCCCTTCCTTCAATTTCCGACACCCACAGCAGAACCGCTAGAAGTTCATCCAGATTCCTTGCCTTCCAGTCATGGTTCTCTTCCTAGTCAGAAGCAGAATCTGGCTACTTACAACGGTGATAGACAACCTTGGCCCTTTCATACTAGTCTTATTATAATGAACCTTACATCAGTTATTCTTTCAAAAAAAATAAATAGAAAAACAATCTAATGTGAGAATGGAAAATAACAACTAAACTGTAGTAGTACTGTTACACTGCATATTGCATATTGTGAAGCAAAACAGCTTCAATCAAATGCCTTCCCTGTTAAAAGTGAGCTTTGTGAGGACCACCAGTTCCAGTTACAAAGATAGCCCGGTCTGATAGTAAAAAGCTGATTTCAAACCTTTTACAAACCTATCTCCCCTCAAGCTCAGGTAACCCCAGATTTCCTAATGGGGCCTTCCACCCCCACCTCATCCATTCAAAAGTTTATAGACATATTTGTTCAGCATTCAAAGCCAGTTCTTCCTTGTCAATGTAACCTTGACAGGTCTTAAAAAAGGAATGTCTGTTATTATTATATATTGGGCGAGTTTAGCCTAACATGCCTTTTAACACTTCCATTCTTTTTTTGCTTGAGCTGCATGCCATAGTTTACCTTCTCAAGAAAAAAAAAAAAAATTAAACACCTCCAAGAATCTGCTGACAGGCCTTTGGGTTCATTTGAACCAAGACAACCCCCAGGAGATGCCTAACCATTTTAGAGTGGGCTCCTGCTTGGCTGAGAACTGAGAACTACTGGCGGAGGGGAATATTTGGGGAGAAAGATATATATATATATATATATATATATTTGGCACCCTCATGTGATCAACCCAGTCAGTGGTCAAGAACTAGTCAAAACCTGGTCAAATGGAACTGTAAATTAAAAAAAAAAGGCTGTGATGAAAATAAAAACTATAGAAGATTCCTTCATGTCATCCTATGTGTTTCTCTCTCTCTCTCTCTCTCTCTCTCTCTCTCTCTCTCTCTGTATGTGGCCTTCCTCATTTTAACCCACTGGATACTTTCTATTTCTAAGTGGCTGGAGGAGACACCATGACATGTGTTGAAACTTCAGAGTGGTTGTCAACTTTGTGTCAGTAATTACAGAAGTGAAAAAAAAGAACAAATCTGACTTGAACCATGTTTTATCTTTGAGGTTTAGAATTAATTCCAACAGGAGTTTTACACTTTCTGTCTTAGGATACCAGGAACTACCATTGTTAGGCAATGCCTTATTCTGACAGTCCCTGTAATTACATGCTATATCAAACTGTCTGGAACTTTAAACCAAACTTCTTCTTATTAGCTGTTATGCCACTTTTTTCATGGGTGCACAACTGAGGAAAGAAACACTACCTGCCCTACGATTTGTTAATAAATGATATACAGGTCTAATTGCAAACCAGTTTCATTTGTCTTTAATGTTATTATTACATCTGTAAAGTATGGATCAAAAATGTAAAGAAAAGCGAGTTACGGTAAAGATTACGAAGAAATATGGCTAACCGGGGCAAACTATGAAAAACGCATAGTATAGCCTTGGGAAAAGCAGTGAAAAACTGCAAAAAAAAAAACCTGCATAAATACAGTGGTAACATTTTGTAAGGATCTGGTTTCTGCACATGAGGTTTGGTGCCTGGGGCAGTTTGTTAATAGCTGTGGTTTATGAATTGTAAGCAATTGACCTATTGACAGCACTTGTCAGTGTGTGTCGTTGTTTGCAGTGTGCAGTTGTCAATCCAGCAAGGTCACCTTGGGCACTATCTCCAGTTTCTGCTGCTACATTCAAGGCCTGTGCGTGGGTATGTGTGCGTGTATTGCCTGGGTTTAAATTGCCTAATCTGATGAGGAATAAACATGGGACAACAGCACTTGAAGTTCAAATCTCGCATAACAAGAACATATTGAACCAAACAGAACTAGCTTCACTGTTGATTGCTAAGTGGTTAGAAATGTTGACCAACTGATACCTCTTCTCTATAGCATCGTAGCAGAATCAAAGGTCACGAAAAGGTTTTCCACCTTTTTAAAAGGGTAGTGCCTGATGAAAGATGGTGAGCAGTTAATGTTGAATACAGTTTCAAAGTCCAGGTGCATTCTGTTTCATTGAGACATGTTTAAGTTGAAATACTAAATACAAAACAAAATCCTGATGTACAGTAGTGATGCTGCTTTCTTATTATTTAAATGTCTCTTGGAAATTTGAGCATGGTCAGTCCCTTTTAAAAGTTTCCCGTACTAAAAGGATAACATAATGAAGTGTAATAAAGCGTAGTCAAAGCCTGTTAAAGCATAGGTAAGTATTGTAAAAGAATAATAAGGTATGGTAAAGCATATTAATAAACATGGCAAACCAAGGTAAACTGTGGGAAATGCATAGTACTATATGACCATGGGAAAAGCCTGGTAAAACTACAGAAATACCATGGTAAACTTTTATAAGGGGACGCTCAGAAATATTAAGACAGCTGCCTGAGTCATGTAAGCAGACCACAAAAATCACAGTTGCTGTGAACGGGACGCTAACAGAATAAAGGTGATTTGGTAATATCTAGCATCTAGCTGGAGAATCACCCCAAGGGAATTCATATCGATTACTTAAAGAAAACAAACCCCAGGCCTTTATTACGGCACAGTAACTTGTTTTCAATGCCACATGAAATCTCCACGTCACAGAGGTCATAATCAAAAGTGAGAGTAGCATGGTGGTCCATTCTAAAAGAATCTGGGGTGCTGATGTTGGCAGTTTATATACTAGGAGACAACCTCCCCCCCCAAAGGGCTGGCATTAGGCAGCGTGTGAATTCATAGGTGGCTATGCACTTTCTCTGCTCTCACTGACATGTGCAGGTCTTTTGAGCTGTTTCAGTAAACACTTTGTAGAGTTTGTAGAGCCGTGCCAGAAGATCTATAAATTACACAAACATTGTTTTAACTGCATTTGCGTTTCATTTTAGGTTATTCAAACACTGCTTGGTTTCCATAGAATCTAGACCTCTTGCCAGTGTTTTAAAGCACGTATAGGCAAACAAAAACATTTCTGGCTTGGAAAAAAGGAAATGTAGCCTACATTTTAACATCAGCATTCTTGCGGCTCTCATGCCACAATGGTGCCACTAACAGTTTAGAACAATAACCTGTTTACACTAACAGCTAGCACTGGAATACATATTTAAAATTAAAAAGTTTAGATAACCCCTGATGTTCATACAAGGTCCCTAATTAGTGGGAATCAATTCCTTTAGTTATGAAATATGTCTTTAACATTTCTGCTGTCCTTGTAATGGTTATGTATAGTACTTGTTGATTTTTCTCTGTTGTATCCCTTATAAAAGGTCAGTATGGCAAAAGCATAGCGAGCTGTATAAAGCATAGTAAACACATGGTAAGGCATACAGTAAGTATCTTGTATAATGGATGTTGTTTGGAATTACTCTAATGCCAGTGGTATAACAACAAACCCAGCTAAAACCATGCCAGTGTTCTTATAAAAACATACAAAACTCTAAAGAGATAAATGACATGTGTTCAGAGCATCTTTGTATTTCCCAGTGAGCACAGCTATAAATAAAAGTTATTTAAAAAAAAAAAAGGCTCCTGGTTCTAACTATGTGGACATTTCTTTCTGCTCTGGTTTCAAGGTTAGCTAAACCTTGTCCTTGAAAAGCTGGAGAAGAAGAGAGGGAGCATGGGGGCTGGGGGAGAGAAGGGGTTTTAGCTTTCAGATTCAATGCTGGTAACGTGACCTCGGTTTTGATTGCCGTTGCACTTCACACATAATGCTTCCAAGAAAGTTCAAAGCGTTTGCCTTGATGGAGAGGGAGGAAATCTCATATTCTTAATGTGAACTCCTAATGCCAGTCAGCCAGCCAGCAGAATGGGTCAGGAGCAGCTTCTTGTGGGCCTCCAGACAGCTTTAATATTCTAAGAACTAGAATGACCTTTGTGTTGTTTTTTATTTTTGTTATCAAACCAAATCAAGTGAAAGTTTATTTATATAGCGCCCTTCATACAGGTGTATCTCAAAGCACTTTACAGGACAAAAATAGTCACATTTAGATAGAGTTTCAGCTTCCTTCACACGTTCTGGTAGCTCATTCCAAAGTTTGGGGGATCTATAACAAAAAGCCCTTCCTCCCTATTTAACGTGCTTTATTTTAGGGATTACCAGCAATCCCATATTCAGGGATCTAAGGCTATGAGTGGGGATACATGGGGTAAGCAGTTCTCTAAATAGGTTGGTGCCAAGTTATTTAGGGCCTTATAAGTTAATAACAGTATTTTAAAATCAACTCTAAAATGTACAGGCAGCCAATGCAAAGAAGCCAGCTCTGGGGTGGTATGTTCCCTTTCTCTGGTTTTAGTCAAGATTCTAGCAGCAGAATTTTCTAAGCAGTTGCAAATGAGACAATAAACATTTTGGGATGCCAGAAAATAGCGCATTACAATAATCAATTCTGGATGGAGAGGTAGGGCAGCAACATTAATTCAGTGGGCTAGATTCTTAAACACAGAATCTGGAAAGGGCTCTATGATGGGGGTATTGTTGTACCATTATCTCAATACCTATTCTAAGTTTTTCGCAATTGTCAGTAAAATGTTTAATCAATCTGTAAATGTGTAAAAGTGCTACATATTTCACAGCTGTTGTTACTTTAGAACCCTGAGTAGGATTTTCAAAGGTTCATAAATGATCACCCTAATGTGATTTCCGAAATTATGTTGATTTACGAAATAATGTTAATATCTTAACGACCGGTTCTTCTTGCGACTATTTATTTTGTTTGTGTGGGAATTTAAAAGCAAATCCGTGTTTATTATCATCATTTATCAGGAGTTAATTTACTCACCTTGAAATTGACATTTAACAGACCATATCTGTGACGCTAACGATACAGAGAGAGAGTGTACAGGACCAGGGTTAATTTCTTAAAGCCTGCCTCAATAATTCAATATTTGTAGTTTTGAAAATATTTTAGCCTTTTCTATACTTTGTAGTTATGAAAAGAAATTATCAATGCAACTGTAGCCTATTTGAGCTCTGAATACGTACATTATATGACAGCTGACCTCTACTGTGGATTGTATTTGAATTATACAACTGCAATCTTGGTATAGAAAACGACACATTAGATATTACAATAAAGTTTCCTTAGGTGATTGCAGATTTGCAATGTGCCCTTATTGGCTTTTAACAGCGTGTCTTATCCACACAAGAACGAAGAACAGGCGTCAAGGACACACAGCGATGCACGAGGAGTGTGATCATTGACATGGATTTTGCCTAAACATGTTTCGTAATGTTGTCAGACTTCTCCCACACTGTATGTACAATGTACACTTTCACCTTCGCACATTTGTATGCATATAAAATGTTCTTATAATACTGTAAGTGTTCGGTGGCTACTTCTAATCATGTTGAGTTTATTTATCACAGAGATGAGCAAAGAGTACCAGAGAAATTAGTCTAATTCACAGAAGAATTAATTATAAACAAATTGTTTATTAGGTTAGGGAATTCTATCAAACACCAGTGGCACTTGAAACGTATGTGTCCATCTACTGGTGCGCTGTTAGCTGCTTGCTTTGCAGACATAAATAAAGTGTTGGATGTCACAGAATTTTTCTGATATTGAATTCTAATAAAACGGAGGTCATCCTTGTGGGTTCACTGCACCAATTAAAAAATGTTGATTTATATAAAATAGATCTTAGCAGCCTTTCCTCAGAACTAAAACTTGAAGCAAGAAATTCGGGGCTCATTTTTTATCCTCGTCTATCATTTGAGTCCAATATTAGGGAAATTACTAAAGCATCTTTTCATCATTTGAGAAATAAAGCTACACTTAGATCTGTTATTTCTTTATCTGATGCTGAGAGGCTAATGCATGCCTTTGTTTCATCGAGAATCGACTATCGTAATGCACTTTTTTCTGGGATTCCAAAGTATGTGGTGTCTCGCTTGCAGCTTATTTAGAATGCTGCTGCAAGAATTCTAACTGAAACCAGAAAAGGTGAACATATTACTCCTGTCTTGGCCTCCTTACACTGGCTTCCTGTGCAGTTTTGAATTGATTTTAAGATTCTATTTTTAGCTTATAAAGCCCTTAATGGATTAGCACCCAGTTATCTACCAGAGCTGTTGATCCCATACATTCCTTAGAGGATTCTTAGATCTCAGGATGCAGGGTGCTTGGTTATTCCAAGGGTAAATACAAATAGTATGGGAGGAAGGGTCTTTTCTTATAAGACTCCTACATTATGGAACGCTCTGCCTTTTTTGTCAGAGAATCTAGGAGTCTTGATGTTTTTAAGACAAGATTGAAGACTTATTTATATGCACATGCCTTTTTACTATAGTCTTTTTATTATTACTGTTTTTTATATAAATATGATTGGCAATGTATTTACTTTTATTTGAAGTAGTCTTTTTATTATCTTTATGCTATTTTAATGTTTTACTATGTTTTCTGTAAAGTACCTTGGGGTCTAGGATGAAAAGTGCTATATAAATGAAATAAATAAATACATTTATAGCCTACAGTCATACATTCTAAAATTCATGCAAAAGTAGATGTCATCATAAGAAAATAAATTCCAACCAAAATACCGAGATGGCTTATGGTATTATTTTTTCTTTTTAACCAAAATGCACAATTTTTATACACAACATAGATATTCCCATTATTTTTCATTTCCATTTGGCTGCTGCTCGCTGGTGGGAAAGCCATCTCCCTGTACGCTAGTAGTTTCTATAACAGCGAATTATGCTTCCATTTATTTTTCTTAATCTCGTTAACATGCATTTTGATTAACAAGTTCCTCTTATCTGGTTGTTGAGAAAGGGAGTGATGTAGTTGACCTGTGACAATTAGCTTTTTAACAAGAAATGCATTTGTTCACGACCTCATCAACTCAATTTCAAAGCATTAACGGATTGATTTAATGAACACATTTCGATTGAAGATCACTTGCTGCTAAAGCTCTCGTTGCTATACCATGAGTTCAAGACAGTAACACTGGCTTTGAAAATCCTACCCCTGGTGTCTTATCAGTTGTCAGGTTTAAATTAAGGCTGTAAAAATAAGCGAAAATAACTTGTTAATATCAGTATGTTTAACCAGAAATTAGTTTTGCACAGATTGTTTTCAGAAAGTTTTATGCAGTGTAAGCCTGTGTAATTGCATGCTGTTTGGGGGAATATATCAAATATAACATTATGACTACAAATAAAAAAAAATACTTTTTTCGTTGAAAATGTTGTATGATAGATTAAACAGCAGGCGACTGTTTACACAGAAGTGATTAATCCATGAATTAAGTATGGATTTACAGCCTTATTTTAAGTTGGAATATTGGAATATTGTTTGTTTGTTGTATGATGATGATAATAATGCACAAAAAAAGACCAAATAAATAATTAACAGATTTCTATCCTAGCTGGTAGTCGGGTTCAGCGCTCTGGTCCAAGGATATGATTTACAGAGCTGTTCCATCCTGCTATTTCCTTGTACAGTTTCCAGCAGGGAGGTGAAGTCCCTTGGCAGGATTCCATCCATTCTCCACTAGTCCTGTGTGTGTGTTGACAGGACACAAGGGTTTTGCTCACAGATTCCAATGTAAGCATTTTTTTTCCCAGTTATGTACTGGGATGTGTTTAATGGAGAGCCGTGCTTTGATCTCCACATTGGGGGTTCTCAGCCTAGAGAAACTAAACAGGACAGGCAGTTGTGCTTCAGGTTTCAGCTGCATGCTCTAGTAAAATGTGTTGATGTCAAGGCCCATGTCTGGCTCTTACTAGCGTGTCTGAGAGCTAGTGGGCCAGATTTTTTATTGCCTTTTCTTCCTACCTTTCCATAATGATAAGCATGTGTGACATTTTAGCGAGCCCTTAAGAAGGTTTATATTCATGAAATATAAGCATCCCTTTTACATTTCGCTACACAGTACTTACACAAAACTGCATATTACTTTATCCAGAAAGTTTTATTACAATATAAAAGGTTGAAGAAGGTAAGGAAATTTGTATTTTGGAAAGCTTTTCACAATTGTATTCTATATTGATTAAATACTGCCACTACTTGAATCATAAACATAGGCCTAGATACAAATTCCCATTTTGCACATTTAGCACAATCACTGGTACTGTACATACATGTTTATTGTGTATCAAATTCCTTTTATTTATTTTTTTGGCCTACTCAAATAATGTCCCACTAATCAGGGCTTTTAATAATAAGCACCCCTTTGTTGCACCAGTAGTACGTACAGTGGTAAGACTATACATCATGCGTTCCTTTTCCCCTTCCCCCTGTGAAAGCTTATAAGCTGCAGAGCAGACTCCTGACTGGTGACATCAGGATGGGCAGGGCTGTGTGTTTAATAATCGTGAAGGTAAGACGACTGTGTTCTGGGTGCCAGCTGGTGTTTACTTGCTGCTGATAAAGTGATACAATGCGTGTTCAGGGCTTTCGAAGGTTCATCAGAACACTTGTTTTCATTGGCACTTCATTTAACCCCTTCAGTCCTTATCTCAGAGTTCTTAAAGTACTGACAGGACTATTTCACTCAATGCTTTCCTTTCTTTATGCAAGCCAAGGTTGTTATAATAGTAGAAAACACTAGTGGAGGCTTTGAGTAAATTGTTGATGCTCATAATGCATCATAGTAGAAAAATGCAACATGTCTAAGACTTTTGTGTGTGTGTGTGTGTGTGTGTGTGTGTGTGTGTGTGTGTGTGTGTGTGTGTGTGTGTGTGTGTTTGAGTGTATGTATTTTTAAATTGTATAATCCACACAATCCCCATCCACACAAAAAACCTTGTGCAGAAGGTGATCATCCCCCAAGCTAATATATTGATTAATTGTTGCTAATCGGGAGATGATCACCTATATAAAACAAAAGCCTGCAGTTTTCTGCGCTCTGGCTGGGTGTTCGACAGGAGGAACGGGAGCAAGAGAGGAGACAGGCCTTTAGTTATCATCAATAACAGTGCAACTGTTTGATTGGCACAGGATCAATCTGATGGTGGGAGTGTGTATTGAAATAGAAGTCTGAACACATAACACATTGAAATATTTTGTGTGATGGAAATTTTACATTCCAAAGTTTTTGGAACTGTATTTTTGTTTTTTTTTACAAGATTACATTTTCAAACCAATTGGTCAGCTAAATCTATAGCTGCTTAATAGTCATAGCACAGCCTTTTTAAAATACAGCAGCGTGCACATTTATTAGAACACGTCATTGTTCTGTGGTTTTGATGTGCATATGAAATCAAACCACTGGAACTGAACATCTTGGAAATTTGTCAAAATAGACAAATTAGTGATTGTCTAATTTAGCTGATGACTTTAATAGGCCACACATGCAATTAATTTAAAATAGTAAGAGAAAAGGAACACCTAGACACACATAATAAAATGCATGAGATTTTTTAGAAGTTATTTTTGGAATGCCTAATCAAAGCACAAAGTGGTGATCTTTTAAAAGTATTTAAAGAAATAAAGTTAAACCATGTGAAGGATTTAGCAAAGCAGTTTCTTCTTCTTCTTCTTCTTCTTCTTCTTCTTCTTCTTCTTCTTCTTGTTCTTCTTATTTCATGTTCCTTCACATTTTTAAATACTCAGTCATGAACTATGAGGTGAAACTATAATAAACAATCATCAGTTTGACTTACTGAAGCTTCTGGCAAAAACCAATGAGCCTGGAGCTCAACAGATTTTCTGTTTCTATGAAGGTGCTACTGCTGGAAGGTTTTTATACCAGTAACAGCTTCATTTCTTACTGTCATTTAAACAGTAGTTCTCTTAACACTATATTTCATATAAAGATATTGATTTAATAATGCAAGATACAGCAATAATAATATGATAATTTTCTGCTTCATTTAAGATGAGTCATATGGATGTGGGTATTCGTGTTAGAAATGTCTGCCTCGCATGTAAAAACCCTTCAAATTGAAAGTACAGAAGTTGCCTTCCTTATAAGGCGATAATGCTATGCAACACTGACAGAAAAATTATATGACGAAGATTTGGCTGATTGATTTTGTAGATATAACAACAACTAGGGGGGCTGTGGGGGGGGGGGGGGGGGGGGGGGGGGGGTAGAAATAGACTTACAAAATGAAAGCATCAAGTTTAATACAGAAATAATGTCAGTTGGGGGCAGTGCAGGGGCATATTGTTAGATGTTTGGGTAAACTTTTCATAAAAACAAAACAACAAAGCCAGCTAGAACAAGAATGCTGATCAACTAAAAGATGTAATTCATCATGAACTAAATGTCTATTGGCACTGGTTACCTCAGAGTGGGGCTCTATGTTATTTATGGGCTTGTTGCCCTGGTAGTACTGTCAACCAAGGAAAACAAAGGGGATGCGATAAAACATTAACCAGCCCAGCCGTGAAGAAAGTGGCACAGAGTCAAGTGCAGCGGTTACAGTCTCCCCGCAGACATAAACAACGACACTTACAATTTCCTGCTTGTGCGCTCGCATTGAGATGTCTGTCTAAAATCAAAGGAAAAGCAATTACTTATTATACTGTCTACCTTCTTAAAATGCAGCATTAAAATTTGATGAGCAGCTGTTTAAGAGAATCCAGGTTAATCTGTAAAGTGAGGGCATATTTGAGTCCTGGAGTCATTAAATGAGAGCCAGAGAGAGCTGTTGTTAGTGTAATATTATTACAGGCCTCTTCATGTTGTGCTTTTGATCATTTTGTTTTTCAGTCTTTATTTTCAATTTGACAACGCTTTAGGGTTAATGAAAGTACCTGGTTTCCTCACCCCCTTCACTCCCTGTGTTACAGGTAATAAAATCTGTATAAAGCTCAGGTGCTGTCCAATTACCTATAACACAGAAAATGAACAGGCTGGAATTTTTTTTTTACATTAAGTACACTTAGAACCATTCACTTGTCATTGTGGAATTTTAATTTTTTATGATGCTTTTAAAAAAATAAATTCTAAGTAATGTATTCAAATTGCATCCCCTTTTCCTTCAGAAAGTCCTGCTCACAGTAGATCAATATACCTCTGCCCAGTTTGTTTGACATTTTTGCCTAATTGAAAATTAAGGTTGGCTGTTCGCTACCGTGCAGCTTTTAGCTTTTGAAAATGTAATCCTGTAATTGCATCATTTTAGGAAAGTAATGGGCTTCTTTTTTAATGTTTTTTTTTTTTTTACATATGCATAACATTTATGATGGACACGTACATGGATAAATAAATGACTTTCATTTTCAAAAACTGTCCAAGACATTTCACCTTTCTTGGAATTTTTTCTTTGTAAATATACTTAATGTGTTAATAAATGTCTCTTTGAATTGTATCTCAGAAATTGGTCTCTTAGGACATGGGTCAGAGAGCAGTGTGCTTGCCATATGTGTGTATCCTCAAAACTAATGAAGGGTTAAGCCAGGGAATTAGGACCAGAAAAAAAATTGACTGAACATTTAAAACAGCACATGAAGCATCTCAACTCACCATTCAGTATTTGTAAGGTTTAAAAACCAGGCAGATGTAAAATGAAAAGAATTTAAGAATGTGGCCTCGCTTGGATTTTCCTTTCCTGAACACAACCTTGTTTACTCCTAGACTCTCCTCCATCTCTGTACAGTGCAGTACATTGTTATAACCCTGCTTCTCTTCTTCCTGCTTCTCTTCTTCGGGCTCTGTCATACAGTCAGAGGAGCACAGGTTCGCGTCCTAGCTGTTTGAAGTTGCTGGGTGTTCCGGAGAGAGTGTCGTATTAGCTCTGGCGCTCCTTGGTTTAGAGAGGCAAAACCAGCAGGGATTGTTTCTCCTCTCGCTCTACAGCAGGTCCTACTGGCCAGGTGCGTAGCGAGCTCCAGAGGACACCTGCTGGGCTGGCCTTTGTCTTCTGAAGGCTGGTAGCTCGCTGACATCCATTCTTGAGTTTCTGTGTCTAAAAGAGGAAGAGTTTTTAGCGGCAAGCAATCCCAAGGTACCTTGGAAACCAACTACAATAACAAGAGTTTACAACACCTAGAAAATACTTACACTGAGATGCTCATTGGAGCTAAAATAATCTGAAGCTTGCCAGTTAAAACAAGAAAACTTTTTTTTTTTGCTTTCATAGACAGTAATTTCACTTTGATCTCTTCCACATAGACAAAAAGAGAAAATGTTGCTTGAGTGGACTATCCAATTATTGCAATCTGCTTTCCAGATTTCTGCCCAATCAAACACTAACTTAATGAATTAAATCAGCACCCCCTCATGCAGCTGTTCTCTTACTGCCAGCAGGCTGTGATCTTGCTTTGTGTAAGGTGCAGTGATTCCTTTATGATGCAAATAACTTAGCATCCATGTTCATAAATCTCTGGTAATGCTCCTTTAAATAATTTGGAAGTTGCCAGGTTTCCTGCTCTTAAACAACTTCCAGTTGACTTCCAGGCAGCTCCGCAAAGCTTTCAGCTAAGGGTGCCTGCCAGCTACGTGAGGCTTGGTTGTTGACATTGTTTTGAAAAGGGGGTAAAAGTTTAAATGCATGCCACGGAGATCTGCCAATGCTGTTCAGGCAGAATAGAGACCTTTTCTCCGCCAACAAAGATTTTGACATTTCAGTTTGTTTTTCTTAGATTAACCTCATCTGCAGCACCAATTAACTGTTGCATGTTAGTCAAGCCGAAATTATTGAATATAATTTGGGAAAAAACTAACGGCAACAATGGTAGACACACACACACTTTCACTAACTTTATCCTCCAGAGGCCGGTAGCTCACTGACATCTGTTCTTGAGTTCCTGGGTGTAAAAGAGGAACTAACTATTATTGCTGGTTATTTGTCAGTTCCTCACTCCTTCCCTAGTAGAAAGCTTACTTCCATAGGCACCATTTATCTGGGGCCCCTTGTTTCAGGCTTATAATCAAGGAGGAGTTGATGTGGCCTAATGACGGCTCATTACAAGTGTTCAGTAGGATCAGCGGCATGTAAATGCTAGCACAGATGGCTTGCATCACTGGAACTATAGAAAGATGATAACCCTGCCTAGAGGTCTACATTTTCTATTCATCTACTCCTCCCCCTGCCTTATAACAGAAAACCCTGACAGACTAGCCTGGCATGCTCATTCCTATATGTGGGTGTGCTGTCAAATAACCACATCTTTGAAGTGGCAAGTAACTGGATTCACCCACAGGAAAGATACAGCTTTTTTTTTTCTTCAAATGTATTAATTTGTTATTTAGTGGTGCAAACAAGAAAAAAAAGTCCCTGGAGTTTCCCCTCCTGCTAAATTAGAAACAGTTTTAAATTGCACTGAGAACTTGTTGGATGTTGTTGCTTATTCTTTTACTCTGCTTGCAGTCTTACTCTTTCCCTGCTTGTCCATGGTGCTGCTGTTTAGGCTAGGTACCTATGTTCAGCCTCTACTAACACCCAGTCCTGTCACAAGTAACAGAGAAAGGCTGAAAAAAGTGAAGCTTGTAAGCAGATATTTATGACATAGCACTTGGTCCTCCCTGAGGGGGAATTGATGAACTAAATGTATCTACAGCACAGGTGGATCTGATGTTTCTTATTCAAAGCCTGCTTACCTCTAGTAGTTTCCTATAAGCCAAATTTAATACACAGTACTGGTTGACCATGTTGTTTAATGGGTCTAGTGTGAAATGTGAAACACAATTTGATTTTTTTATTGTATAAATGTTTTGGATGATCCATGTTGGATGTTAAAGAATCCTCTTTCGTTTGGTTGTATTTAGGTCCGCCGAGAATTGCAGACAAGGTAATCCATCGCCAGACGGTAAGAACTGGCCGAACCATGAAGTTGCTGTGCCCAGTTGAAGGAGACCCCCCGCCACTCACCATGTGGACCAAAGACGGGCGCACCATCCATAGCGGCTGGACGAGGTTCCGTGTGCTCCGGCAGGGGCTCAAGATCAAGGAGGTGGAGGTGGAAGATGCCGGGACCTACATCTGTAAGGCTACCAATGGCTTCGGCAGCATCAACATCAACTATACACTCATTGTGATTGGTGAGTCTGTTAGGATTTCATCTCTAAAGGACAGCCTTTCTGTGAGTGCGTTAAGTAACTGATCTGAGTGAGCAGAAAAATTCTTCGTCTGGCCACGCATTTACTTAATGCACCTGCTGAAAAGCATGTGCTGCATGAATCAGAGAGCCAGTGTTACCTGTTAGGTCAGAGTAGGGCTTTGATACTAACTACATTGGGCAATACTTCAATTGGAAATTAGAAAAGTCCAAAGTTATTCCATCTGTTTGCAGTTTTTTTGTTTGTATTTACGGTTGGTGTCTAGGGAATACCACGTGCTTTAGGTTCTGATTGGCTCCAACTCACATAGTCTGGACAAATCATTATAATCCACAGCTTCACTAATAGCATGTCCCTCTCAGGAACATTCCTACAAAGATAGATGTCTGACCTGTCTCAACTGACAGTGACGTTATTGGTTTGAATGCCGTATAAGAACTATAGTTTAATAAGAAAAATTAATCAAGTTTTACTGAAAAGGAAAGGGCCCAAGTGCAGCCAGAGTGTTAAATGCCAAAGCCCTTTTTCTTTATAAAGAGGCCTGTACTTAAACAGTCAGTGCATCCCCTGGCCTTGAGGATACAGGGATATCTATGTTGATCTAGGCTTTCTTCACAGTGGCAAGATAATCAGGAATGAAGTAAAAGACAAAAGGAAGCTTAGATTAACGGGTGTAAAAAAATTTTACAGAACCCCTTTGAAAAGGTTGACTGCAGCCCTCTTCATTTCCCATTATTCTGATGATCTTGCTATTAAAGTCCAGGGTCATAGAACTGCTTGCTTTACAAGCCTTGGATTTGCTAACAAAAAAATGTGTACTGCCCCATCACCCTTTTAGAGAAGACCTGCTATTACAGTTGGGCAGACTTAAACAGAATTAAGTTTAAATTATTTGTCAAAAGTTCAATTTTGTTTAAATCCTGCTTTAGCTACTCTGAGTAGCTAAAGCAGGATTTAAACAAAATCTCAGAGAACCATCCTTGAGCTCTAAGTTGGGATTCAAATCCTGGATCTCTAGGACCTCTGCTTTAACAAACCTAAGACACAACTGCCTTTTACAGTAGTAAAAAAAAAGAAAAATCTGAAATCTGTATGAGAAATAGTGCTCATTTTTTCAATTAATACTTTTTTTACTCTTTTTTGGATGCCTGTAGTGAGCAGGAGAATATAATATGACTTTAGTGTGTTAGACTAAATAAACAGACTATGTGATTGTCTGTTCTGTGCCAACAAACCGGGCGCTATCCTGATGCACAGCCATTACCTTAATTAATTGGTGACTAATTGAGGCCCTACCCGGCAGGGCTCGTGTTGCCCCAGGGACGATGTTTATCTTGTTATCCCTCAGTCTCGCACCACACCTGATCCTTGATAACACAAGTGTCTCGATGCTGCCCTGGTTCTTTTCTTGTTTTAACTTCCCCTGTGGAGAGGAGGATTATTTTGTTTAGTTTTGCGGATGACTCAGCTGGCTGATAACATCAACTGGCTGTCAATGCGCAGTGTGTTGAGACAAGCTAACCAGTCATTTTTGGGTTACACCCTACAAATGACAGCTATTCAGGTGGAGCAGAGCCATGCCTAATAATTCAAGCTGAAAAAAGGGTTATTTGGTTGGTTGAATAGAAAACCCTTATATATATATATATATATATATATATATATATATATATATATATATATATATATATATATACATACACACACACATACACACACACACACACACACACACACATATATATATATATATATATATATATATATATATATATATATATATATATATATCTATTTGTGGTTTTAGAAAAAAATTAAATGAGATAATATACAGTATAGAAAATAAATGGACACATAGACAATACCATGATGCATGAAGGTTGAAATACAATGGAATAGTAGATCGTTACAACTTTAACTATGTAGTAAATTATATCACAAATACAGTAATAGATAGATAAGTGAGTGCACAGTCATTACCTTGGCATCATACACTTATACATACTTCCATTGTTTACTTTCAAACACACTTTTCCTTGACAAAGGTATGTTAAATGTTGGCAAGATGTATATATATACAGTACTGTGCAAAAGTTTTAGGCAGGTGTGAAAAAATGCTGTAAAGTAAGAATGCTTTCAAAAATAGACATGTTAATAGATTACATTTACCAATTAATACAAAGTGAGTGAACAGAAGAAAAATCTACATCAAATCAATATTTGCCTTCAAAACAACATCAATTTTTCTAGGTACACTTGCACACAGTTTTTGAAGGAACTTGACAGGTAGGTTGGCCCAAACATCTTGGAGAACTAACCACAGTTCTTCTGTGGATTTAGGCAGCCTCAGTTGCTTCGCTCTCTTCATGTAATCCCAGACAGATTCGATGATGTTGAGATCAGGGCTCTGTGGGGGCCATACCATCACTTCCAGGACTCCTTGTTCTTCTTTACGCTGAAGATAATTCTTAATGACTTTCGCTGTATGTTTGGGGTCGTTGTCAGAATATATTTGGGGCCAATCAGATGCCTCCCTGATGGTATTGCATGATGGATAAGTATCTGCCTGTACTTCTTAGCATTGAGGAGACCATTAATTCTGACCAAATCCCCAACTCCATTTGCAGAAGTGGAGCCAAAAAAACTTGCAAGGAACCTCCACCATGCTTCACTGTTGCCTGCAGACACTCATTCGTGTACCGCTCTCCAGCCCTTCGGCGAACAAACTGCCTTCCGCTACAGCCAAATATTTCAAATTTTGACTCATCAGTCCAGAGCACCTGCTGCCATTTTTCTGCACCCCAGTTCCTGTGTTTTCATGCATAGTTGAGTCGCTTGGCCTTGTTTCCACGTCGGAGGTATGGCTTTTTGGCCGCAAGTCTTCCATGAAGCCCACTTCTGACCAGATTTCTCCGGAGAGTAGATGGGTGTATCAGGGTCCCACTGTTTTCTGCCAATTCTGAGCTGATGGCATTGCTGGACATGTTCCGATTGCGAAGGGAAGTAAGCATGATGTGTCTTTCATCTGCTGCAGTAAGTTTCCTTGGCCGACCACCACGTCTAAGGTCCTCAACGTTGCCCGTTTCTTTGTGCTTCTTCAAAAGAGCTTGGACAGCACATCTGGAAACCCCTGTCTGCCTTGAAATTTCTGCCTGGGAGAGACCTTGCTGATGCAGTATAACTACCTTGTGTCTTGTTGCTGTGCTCAGTCTTGCCATGGTGTATGACTTTTGACAGTAAACTGTCTTCAGCAACCTCACCTTGTTAGCTGAGTTTGGCTGTTCCTCACCCAGTTTTATTCCTCTACACAGCTGTTTCTGTTTCAGTTAATGATTGTGTTTCAACCTACATATTGAATTGATGATCATTAGCACCTGTTTGGTATAATTGTTTAATCATACACCTGCCTATATGCCTACAAAATCCCTGACTTTGTGCAAGTGTACCTAGAAGAATTGATGCTGTTTTGAAGGCACAGGGTGGTCACACCAAATATGGATTTGATTTAGATTTTTCTTCTGTTCACTCACTTTGCATTTAGTTAATTGATAAATATAATCTATTAACATATAATAATATATTAAATATATATATATATATATATATATATATATATATATATATATATATATATATATATATATATGTTCTACTCAGTCCTAAGCCATTTTAGTGGTTGTTTTTTATTGACGACATATTTGTTTTGGGAAGGAGGAAATAAAAACAACCCTTTCACCTTATTGGTGTTTTTCTACTTTTAATTTAAAAAACATTCAAATACATGTTTACCTAATGAAATCTGTCTTCTAAAAGAGTATCTCATTTACAGTAACTCGTTATAGCATCTACAATGCCACTGCAGCAACTTGGATAAGAACAAAAAAGGCCTTCTAAAAAGTAGCAGCATTAGAGTAACAGCATTATCGTTATATAGTCGTTAATTTTAAGATACCAGTAATTGGAAAGGATTAGTAGCTGCAGGACACTTTAACGGTAGGCATTTGCTAACTCTCAGTTTTAAAACATAGCTGTGTTCACTAACATAGCACAGTGGAATGATCACAATATCATTTAGTAATTGTAGGACAGTATTGCCACATGTGAAAACTTTAGCAATAAAGCCAAAACAAAAAAAAAAAAACTAGCAAGCATTGGCAAAATCAGCTAATTTTTATACGGTGCAAAACTAATTTATTTTAACAATTGTTTAGGGACGTTGCGATACCTGCATGGTGGGTGTCCTAATAGTAGCATCTACAACGAATTGACAATCCAAAGCAAATTTGCTTTTGTTACAGACTTTCTAAGAAGTCTGGAATAAACTAGTTTGGCTGTCACAGTACTTAATTAACCCCTTGTTAAAAAATAGCACAAAACTGCTTAACATAAAAAAATAAAACCAGTCGTACAGATACCACAGTAGCAGACACAGTTTACACTGCATCGGAGTTCCTGATCGCATCATACATTCCAGATTTTCTCAATCCGTTGATGGAACTGTCCGGTCTGCTTTTAATTTTTTTAAACAAATTGGCTTCAACACTCACTGCCATTCTCATATTCTCATATTCACTTTGACATCCAACACATTCTTTCCCATGCCCAGCCCAATCAGTGCTGCATACCAGTCTGTCAGTGGCCGGGATCACTCACGGTATGCCACACTGATTGGTGGAAGAATTATTGGTGATCCAATCAAAACTGCCAATAAAGCCAAAATAAATTCCCTGCCATTTCCCATTATAAGGTATTTTGCAATTTGAGCATTTACAAATTTACAAAGAAGAGACAGCTTCTTCTGTCTTTCAGTAAAGCGATATAATCAAATTGTGAAATGTGCTTTGAGCAATGCACAGTTGCCAAACAGATTTTAAAGATGCTGCTCAATCTATGAATAGTAATTAATTGCAGGGTTTAAAAATGGGCATCAAGTGAAATACAAACTTTAATACAATATTTTTTTTATTGAATGAACATAAAATCAGTACATTATTTTTATCAGATACATGTCTGATTCATTATTTATGCAGGAAGTTAACTGTATTTGCAAAGGGGGTTGTGGTCAGCAATGTAGGAGGTCAGTGAGTTTGAAATAACATTTGTAATGTTCTCACCTTGTTTTTTAGAAAATATAGTTTTAGAGGAAAAAACTAACACAATTAAACATGTATTATTCATATTGTAACATGCATGGTATCAGTGATATGCTTTAGTGCGAGAGGTCCCGGGTTCACGCTTGCCCTCCGCCTGTGTGTGGATTGCCTCGCCCTGTGTGATACGCCTGCCTGCGGGAACAGAGATCGCTACAATATTATAAGACTACTGTATACACTGTATTTAAACTGAAAAGTCAATGTTTGTCTAATCACTGTTTTGTAAGTGAAAGAAAGAAAGAAAGAAAGAAGTATGGTTATTAAACATTTATAATATTCTCATAAATCATAGGAAGGGGTCAACTGCCACTTTTTAGAAAACAGGTTTTGCAGATCTGATCAGCAGCAGCCAGTGGCATGCCTGTGGAATAAAGAGATTTTTTGACAACAAGAAAACCTTCATAACTGTTTTTATTTTAGATGAGGACAACTTTGGTAAATTAACATTTTCAAAATAAACCATATTGAGAGCTCCACTGGACTACTGAGCCTCAATTTAAAACACTGTTTTGATTGTTTAGATAATAACAGTCAGGTAACATTAAAGTAGTTCAATCAAGTAAGATACGTATAAAGAAACCATAATGAGAGCTCATTAAAAAAAAAAATCACAATTTACTGTATTTGTTTTTGCAAGGCTTGCTGCTGTGGCATCTAGAATTGCACTGAACTCTTTTACGCACACAGAAGCTGTTCGTTTTTTGACAAAAATGAAACCTTGCATAGTCCCAGAATCAGCTGCTGCTGCTGTACGAAGAGAGAGTTAGTTTTCTTTGGGTACTTCGTCCAAATTAGGAATTAACTGTCGGACAATTGAAATTCATTCCGACTGTAAAGGCGTTCCAGAGAGCCTCCAGCAGACCGAAGACCGAAGAAGCTGTCTCTTCTTTTATGTTTCATTCTTTGCTTTTTTGGTATTTTACATTTTGCAATTTGATTATATCGTTTTGCTCAAAGACCAAAGAAGCTGTCTCTTCTTTTGCGTTTCCATTTCGCAATTTGAGAAACAACCTTTCATTTTGTTCTCTGATAATTTGTAGACGCTCAAATCGCGAAATGGTTATTATTGCTTGTGATTGACCAAATCCTGACTATGAGTGTAACACACACACACACACACACACACACACGCATATATATATATAATATATATATATATATATATATATATATATATATATATATATATATATATATATATATATATATATATATATATATACGTCTAAGAGGTGGATGTTTGTGGACTTTCAAATACCCAAGTTTATATTTTCAGGTATTACACACTTTGTAGAAGTAAAAACATTGTACCGTGCTTGCAGAAAATTTATATAAAAAATTCAGTTGAAAGGAAATTAACTGGCACTGAAACGGATGGCAGTGATCCCGATCATTTTTTTGTTTTTTTGCTAACTTCAACAGGACATTATGTCAGTGGAAACTGCTGTACTAAACTTATTCATAAAAAAAAGTCTTTTATGTTTCGTCAAACCTAACAAAGCATCAAATAAAAGACACCGTCTGTGTGCAAGATAATTTGAAAGTAATCTAAAAGTCTTCGACAAAAAATTTTATAAATAACTTTTACAAAAAATGATGACTTTCTAAAATAAACAGAACAATTAACTACTAGATAAATTACGACTCAAATAGAATCGAATCTTAGCTTAAAAGCTAATTTAACCATGAATTGTCATACCTGGCAAAGAGTTTGGGTCGTTTCTCAACAGTCATTATACGGAAATATCTCAGTCAACTGGTTTTCTGTCATCGGAATTAACACAAATTGACATAGCCTCATCTGTCCTCCGGACCTCCGTCCTGACTGAAATTAATGGGGTACACGACCTCATTTAAATAACTAATGTAATGTAAAAACATATCAATCCAAACACACTGTTGGGTAGGGTGGGGGTTGTGAACGGGTACTAGAGAGGGTACGACTGTTTAGACTTAATAGACCTTCGACGGACAAGTGACGAAAGGAAGTCTTAAACGGAGTTGACCCGTTATGCTGAAATTTAGAAGTTGTTTGATATTGATGAGAACTATAAAACTCTTGTTGAACGACGGTGCTACTAGACTAGGACAGTTCTGTCGACCAGCTGCGTCTCTCCAAAGGTTTCCATGGTACCAATGGTCGAATTGCAACTAAATTTTTTTCAACCGCTGGTCCCTAAATCAAAACATTTCATAAGCTCCTTTCCTTTTTTCTGTCTTTTTTTTGTTTGGCGCAGATCTCTCTCCGTAACTCAATCATGTCCAGGTACTGCCATGCTGTTTATCTCTGCAGGGGCCACAGACAACGATTTCAAATCCAGGGTGAAATTTGCTATAAAGTACAGCATGTTTTACATTACAGCCTTGGAGATGAAGTCATCAGGAGGGGCCTGAGAAGCCATTTACAGTAGGGGAGCTGTGAAAAGGATCTTGAGTGGCTGGTCAGGTGTTAGTGGGCACAGTGAGTCCTGTGACTAACTGATTTATAATTGAACTGCAGCATCCAGACAAGCTTATTAGAGCTTGGCAAGATAAGATCTGTAGCAGTTTTCACGCAAACTTAGAATTGAGTTACAGCAATGTAGTGTACTGTACACCTGGAAGGAAAGCTCAGCTGAACTGAATCGGCATCACAAAGCAAGAATTTTGGCAGCGAAACTCCAAGAGCTTGGTAGGTCAGTCAGTACACAAAGAATAAGTGCAGGAAACCTGCAAGTTGCACAAACAAAACACTATCTGTACCTTTAAAAAAGTACTACAGTAGAAAAATCCTTCAGCTGTCAATCAAATATCGTGGTAGTAGATTGTCTTGAAGAAGCCAATATAGGGGTCTTTGCATTGAGTTTCTTGTATGACATGTTTGAGGCTGCTATATGAGACCCACTTATGGTTTCCACTGGTAAGGTGACCCATAAACTTTGATGAGACTGGAAGGTTCAGATTTTGTCACCACTAGCAAAAACTGGCAAGCGCAACGTGCCGAACCATGAGAATATGACCTGTCAAGACATCCGATACTGTCAAGGGTGTAGCGTATCCTAGAAGTTAACAGAAATTAACTGGTGCCTTTTTGAAGGTATGCATTATTAAACTGAGGAACTGATAGAATGACTAGACAGTACTGTAAATGGAGACACAGTACATTCACGTTGGTACTTTCTTGGTACAGATAATTAATTGAAACAAAGCTATTGGGGCTTAATTACATTTTTATTATTAAAATTGCACGAACAACCATAGTGTCACAATCTACTGTTAGTAGTACTATAGCTGGTGGTTGTAGGTTTTTAATTTTAATAGGTATAGAAAGGCCTATTGGGAAAAATGTAAAGTTATAGTCCCTTTAAATAGAGCAGCTCCGTAGCTTAATAGGGCTCGTGAAAGGGTAATGACAGGAGGGAGACTCAGAGAGCTTCGGTCAACGTGTGGAGATGCACGCTTCTTTACAAAAAAAAAACACAAAAAGAACAAATGAACAAGTTACTGAGACCAAAATAAAGAATTAAACAGTACACAACATATCAAATGACACCCAAGCAATGCTGTCACAGTGTGTTACTTATTTTTGTTTGCGGCTGGGCGTTCACCTTCGCTGAACTCGCCTTTTCCCAAACAAATGATTTGGGTCCCTTTTATGCCGTTTGCCTGGGATTTTATTGATGATCAATTTATCAATCAAGACCCGGCCACATTGCACACAGGCATTTGCCAAGGATGGAATTAACCCCATCCCTGTCAAACTTAAATACAATCTTTATTTACACAGAACACACACTATTTACACACATGGCTTTTTCACCCTGTCACAGGCTCATAAAGAAAACAGCATGTCTAAACAGTTTATACAGTTATATGGAGGAAAGGATTTCTGACTGTTTAAATATAGATTGAAAGCCTTTGTACAGGCCTACTGTAGTAAATGTGCCTTTGATAGAGTATTAAGGGGTTAGTATTGCTCTGGAATGGAAAAAGGTGCTGTGGAACTCGCACATGAAACATGAATTCCATTCTGTAAAGCACTCTCCGCACATCTGTAAGGTGTTACTACTAAACCTAGCATTTCCTTTCTGTAAAGCAAGCTTAGCAAATGGTTAACCAGACTCAAGAAACTACTTTGGAGATCCTTAGATGTCACTTATAGTGATGACGGAAATCTAGGAACTTATTGAATATGGATGCAGTTGAGATGAAGCTTTAGATTACACAAAAAAAAAAAAAAAAACCTTAATTTCCAGTTTCAAATTTTGTATGCTTTATAGACTGTTCTTCAAAAGCTTTCCTGCAATGACACATTTTTGGCACTGTGCTGTACTTCAACAAAAATCTTGTTCAAATAAAGCATAATTTAAGCATTTGAACACAGAGTGATAATACAAATAAAGGCAAAAGGGTATCATTTTACTCATATATCTTGTACTTTGTGTGGCCAGAGGCTTGTTCTGGACCACAGACGTGCCTCTCAATTGCACTACAATGCCAAAAGCAGTCTCAAGAATCTTAAGAAGAGAGAAAGTTAAGTGATATTGGCACATTATTACATCCCTCCCTCCCTTCTTATCCCTCCTAATTTTGTTTGGCTAAATGTTTTTACAGTCTCAATTTTCAGGCTATCGTTTCAAATCAAACAAAAGATCTCCTGTCTCGCGGAGGCCAGTTTTGGTAAAACAGTTAAACAGAAGCCAGTTTAGGGAAGGTGACGACACCTGTTCACAATTTAAAGGAAATGAGAAGTTTTTCCCCCCACTTTTTTTTTTTCATTAACATTTTTACTTCAGGCCTAACCTTGCTGCAGACATCTGCAGGTTGGACGTATACTCTGTGCAAATTCGAGGCATGGAGAACATATGGATGTGTTTAGCCCACAATCCTTTGGTTGGTGGTTCATAGTGTGTCCCGTGCGAATATCAAAATGTGCCCAGATCACTTTTGTGCTGATTGATATAGAATGAAAAACAATGCTCAAGTGTCAAGTGTTCTGGGATTTTGTTCACTGTCATTTTGGCTGCCTAAGTTATTCTATTCTAATAAAATGTGTCTGCTGGTGTAACCACGTTTATGCAATGCCAGGTTTGTGTCCTGTTTTGTAATGTCCTTCACTGGGGAAAACTGGTGTAACTTATTTTTTGTTAAGGTCCTATTTTGGTTAGATCAGTGTCAGAGGTTAACCCCACAGTTATTTTTTTTCACTGCTGATGTATTCAGAGGAAGAAAGTGTCAGGTTAAACATTTTGCAGTGACTGTGTGTGATAAAACAGTCCATTGCATATTTTCACATACTACATTATGTTGCCCTGTTCATATAAATAAATGATTAACATATTTTGATTTTGAAAACATTTGCTGTAGTCTGTTTTGAAAAGAAGTCAAAATACACCACGAAGTAGATTTGTGAGAAAAGATTGTGTTATTTTATTTCTTCGATTCATCCCTTGGTAAAGTACATACTGCTGCGTACGTATTTATTTATTTTCTTCGCACCTTCACCTCGTCAGTTCTTCATTAGAAAGTGCTTCAGACCATTATCTTGGCAGGAGGTGCTAGATGTTAATGGAAGAGGGCTTATTAATCCCTGAGCTGTGAAAGAGCCCTTCCATTCCAGGCCTCTCCACTGGTAAAGACATTAACTTCCATGCTAACATCCATCTATCAGCAGCAGCCGCGGCTTTGTGAAAGGCCTGCTCTGTTCTGAATCTCGGGGCCCGCTGATTACTCGCTGGGTCCTTTCTGGTGTGTGTAAAGGCGACCCCTTGGCCCTGTAATAATGACAGATTTATGTTTTTTAACACTACAGAAGCTGCTCTATTTGTAAGTCCAGCCAGACTCTAGCCGTGCTACACCGGTTGTTTGTTTTTGTTGGTAATTGTACCTTGGGGGGGCGGGTTCCTTAAGGATGACTTTCACCTCCTCTGTTGTTCAAGAGTATTTCTGGACATTCGATAAGAGAGCATTTTTAGTCCCTCTATGTCTAAGCACAGCTTTTGAGTAAAAACCCAGGTTCATCTTTGTTTTCTTTGTATATACTGAGCTTCTACTATTTCCTTATGAAGAGTCAAAGTAAAACAGAAGAGTTTGGTCTCTGGATGTATGAGAAGTGCTTAGAGCCAGGTGAAGAATCTTAGCAAAGTCACTGACCTGCACTGTGCACTTTGACCTTGGGGCAAGCCACTTAACCTCCCTTGGTCTGCCAGTAGATAAACTGGGTAGAAGTACAGTCAAATACATGTTGCTTCTTTTTGTTGAGTTAAACTAGTTTATATATTGAATGAATGAGTCAAGAGTTTATCCTGGTGTGAACTTAAAAAACAAACAAACAAGAAACAACTAACCAGCATACAACCTTGCTGAAAAACCAAGTACCGCTGGTTTATTAGTTTTGTAGACAGTTATCAGTTTAACTGCAGGATTTAACTGCAGGAGCAGTGAAGGGGATTTTAGTCAGCTCTTGAACCAGTATGGCCAACTGAGAAACCACCTTAATTAATGTAACGTGAGTGTGAGTCATAGCTGGGATCAGGGAGACCACTTTTCACACACATTATTTATTGTTAATTAACTACTCGCAATGCCAGAGGGAAGTAAATAGAGCATGGTTTCTTGTTTTCTAAATGTCAATCCTTCTGACTTTGCTTGGAACATAAAGTCCCTGGCTTGTGGCAAGCTTAGGGAGTGAACAGACATTCCCAGAGTAGCTTTGCTGGCAGGCCTGTCCGAACTTCAGGTATATCAACAGCAGCTTCAGCTGCAACCGTCTGAAAAAAAGAATAATTGCAAATTGTGAAAGTGCATCAGAATAAAACTGTGAGGTACGAAATAATATATGCAGAAACTATTCTTTTTTAAATTTTTAGAAGTAACGTTATTCTTCAGTCTTGAGACGAACGTGTGAAAAACCTGTTAGGTATTTGTGCAGGGCTGACAGAGGCGAGGGCAGCAGCGAGTGCTTCAGCAGAAAGGGGGCTCGCACCTCGGAAGGAGTGTGGCATTCCCAGTCCTGCCTGTCGCTCTCTCCAGAGATATCCCAGGAATCTAGCAGAGGAGTGAGATGGCGCCTGCACAATCCCTCACAGCCTGCTGTTTGTGTTCTGTTTGGAGCCGTTTCTTGACAACTGTGGGTCCACATTGACTCTCATTTGTTTGCCATTGTGCCTGTTTTCCAACCAGGAATCATACTGTCCTGCACAGTTTTTGTTGTGGTAGACTTCAGCACCAATTCTAAAAGATTTGTTTGGGAGGAGATGATTTAATGTATTTGTTTGACCCTTTAAGGTACAAGGGACATATGTGTCCCACAAATAAAATTCTGCTAACTTTCTTATTTTTGGAATGAGGGGCACGAAACAGGGTTTCAAATTTACTGACAGGTTGGATCTGGTCATCCAAATTGTAAGTTTCCGCCTCGTTATTACTTGAGTTACTCTCAAATGTATTTCAAGAACAAACCATTTGAACAGCCGCTCAGTTCCTTGTGCACCTTAAGCGGTTTATTCATTTTTTAGCACCATAAAGTAATACTGGTGTTCCAGGTACTAAGTTATTGTATCAGAATACATTTATACCAATGCAAGTAAGTAACAAAATGGGTGTAAATTGGCAAGGACCATTGTACAAAGAAGTCAGGCTCTTTTTCACAAGCTGTTATGGAGACTGAGCCTTGTTCACCTGCAGTGTCAAGAGCTCTCCGAGGCTTCCTTCCACAGATCCCAGTGTAGATCACTCAAAGTTAATAATCCAAATAAATGAAAAACAAAAATTCCAACACTACCATAAATATAAGAAAAAGTGGCTGACAAACACTTCCTTTCAATGGAACATTTTTTTATAGTGATTTCTGCAGCCTGTTGATTAAAAGGATTTTCTGTGAAAAGTCTTGAGTTACTGTAAGACTGTGGACACACACTGCAAGATTGAGCCGAGGTTAATGTACAAAAAGCGGTTTCAAGGCTGACGGATTGATTTAAGATGATTACGCCTCGTTTGAGCCCCTGGAACGCAGAACCCAGTGGACAACGAGAGACGCCAACATCTGGAGTGCATTGCGGCTCAGGTCATAAGAAAACACTGACTGAAAAGTCCATTTCCTTTGCAATGAATTCTTCCTGTTTTACTGCTGCATTACTGGTGTCACCCTGTCAGATCGAGCTAATGGTGGTAACAGATTGCTGTGATTCTCGAAGGCTGCTGAAGTGAGAGAACTAGTTGGGACACTCTCGTCCAAGTCTGTGTCTTGATGATGTACAGCATACTCAAGGGAATTATTTCCAGTCAAAAGATTTGAAATAAAGACTTTATTGTGGAACTATTATTTTGGATTGTTTGGAATTTTACACAATCAAAATTACTGAAATTAGATTCCGTTTTTCATTGAAAGGTGCAGCAGCAATATAAATTGTACTTCTGTCATTGAATGTTTGGGAAAGCATGGGCTTTTCTGTGTAACTTCTTATGTTAGCTTAGCGAGATTCAGGGGGCGGGAGCTGGGGCTGCTTAATTAATGTCTGTCATTATTAACCTCCTATTGAAACCCCATTCTCATGCTCCTTCTCTGTCTAATGTTTTCCTTTCGCCTCTTTCCTTTCTCCTGCCTTTGCATCGGTCTCCTCTGGGGGGGTAAGTCCTGATTAACTCCCCCGACCTCAGGTCAGCCACACTACCTCGTCCTCGCACTAGGGGGTTCTCACCAGAGTCAGTCAGAGAGGAGCCCCGGCCACACTGTCCTTGCCATGTGAGACACTGTTCTTCTTTCGCTCAGGTCGCGGCCCGCTTTACAATGTTAGTGCCTGAGTCCCAGACTAATCCATCTCTAACCCATCCTTCCCGCTCCTGTTTTCTGAGGCCTGTGCCTCACCCCATTCAAGGTCAGCACCAGGCCAGTCAAGGAACCATTTACTATCTCTCCTTTCAGGTCCTAATGTAACTGGACTATTCCTATCACCCCGAGAGGCGCCTCTGCCGAGCAGAGCCCTTTTATATGTTTCAGATCCCCAGGAACGTGACCTTCGACCAAGCTTGGTCCTCGCGGAAAGGACAGCTCATCGGTCGGGATCTCTTTTCTGTCTTAATTTCAAGCCCGGGCCTCTCTAAGACTGCTCCTAATTCCGGCAGTGCAGCTCGCCAGTCTTACTAACAGCTTGTTTCTGCTTCCTCTGCTCTATCCTTACAGCCACAGCAAATGCCTCATGAAATACTGTAGGTGTACCTCATAAAATGTTAAACCTTCCCTGCATAATCTCCTGTGCTTTGTTGCCCCTCTACTGTTAAACTTTACCAGTGAGTTTTTATTGTATTTTATTTAAAACCCCTTGCCATATAGACATTAGTCTATGATTTATAACAAACAATAACTAGCTGGTAAAAAATGTAGTGACATAATGTTCTCATATGCAATTCATTGCTTGTTGTAACAGACTTAAACGGGGAAACATTCCAGTTATTGCACTCTTATTTATTACTATGTGCTTTTTTCTGTCCAGGTTTTGTAGACTTCTATTAGTCCTTTTCCTAAAGCAGGAAATGGGTCAAACATGATCCCCCCAAAAGTCTGCTATGAAATTTAAAGCAGGCCTGCTGGAATCTCATTGTAACAGTTTTCAAAAGCTGCTGTTGCTTTGAGAAGTGTTTAGTTTTATATGAGAACCCAAGCAGGCCACCTGCCATCCCATGTGGTTCTTGTCAGTCATTGCTCTGCTGTTCATTTGATAAATAGCTACCATTTCCATTCCATGGGACATGTTCATAGGACTCTACTCAGGTCTGACAATTACATTCGCAGCACACCCAGCAATAACAATGCCATTTGCCAAAGACCTGGTGCAGTCTCCTGGACTTCATCTCTGTCCTCTATAACCAAAGTTATAAAATAAAAAAAAAATAAAAAAAATCACTCATGAATGAATTGCAGCTTTGTGCTGAAGCCCCCCAAAAACTGAAAGGCTGTGTTCTGTTTGGACTGAGAAGCTCTGCTGATTTAATGGAATGTGAACTCTGTTTTGCGCCAGAAAAAGAATTTTCTACAGTGGAGTTCACTTTTTTTAAGGAATGGTTATTATGGTCAGCCCATTAATCCCAGAATAACAATGAAGTCATGCCTCAGCCCAGTGCTAAATTGAAACACAAAGAATGTTTTGTAGCTTTAGAGAACAAAACAGGCTAGCTGGCTAGTGCAGTGCTAGGATGCTCTGTAATGCAACAGTACCTGATATCTACTGTGCATCTACCCACAACTTCTGTCCTTGAGAGAATTCACAGATTTTTGAGGTATCAATAAATGGTATCAAGCAAACATAGACATTGTGTACACTTATACTCAACATTGTAATCAGAACAGAGTATTGCATTCTGATGAACAGAGCAAATCCATTCATGGGACTCAGAGCGACCATCATCATGTTAATGTCTAGTATTGGAATGAGTGATTTCACATTCCCTGGCTCCTCAGCTGTAGAAACTGGGTAGTGTATGAGGCACAGGGATAACTGCAGGAGGACCAAGCTTTCATGATAGAATGTTGTGCCATGACATTTGAAAGGGCGAAGTCAAATGGAAGGAGGCTAGAGTTTTGATTTTGGCTCTGTGTTTGGACAGGGAGGATGACATAGTCTGGTTTCAGGGTCTGCAGCCGTTGTCATGTGGGATTTAGCTCTTCATTATAACATTAATTAACAGTGAGGTCATATATCAGAGATCCATGGTATTGAGGTGATCTGTGAGTGGGTTAGATTAGCACTTGCAGCTCATGAACCGACTCACTGTTGTACATTTACTTAAAATCAGACAAAGAAGCCTGTGGGTTTTCATAAAACGTTTGTCTTATTTTATAGCCAAGTTTTTTTTTAAAGATTAACTGCAGGGTTTATCATGATGAAATATGTGTCCGTTGTACATGGGCAAACCAAAGGGATTAGATTTTGGTGGAAGTGTAAAACATCTCTGGCCATAAAAGCCCAACTCCACTTCTCAAAAAGGACATGACAACATCTGTAACTCAAAATGCTGCTGCAAACCTTGTCTTCGATCCATGCCAGGAAAGCCTCCCTCTCCCAAGCATTCTAATTTGAGCTGCAACAAAAATGGCAGAAACACTGCCATCTTGATATTCTTTTATAAGCTGTAGAAACAAGTTTAAATGTGTCAGGTTTGGGCCTGTGTTTGGTTAAGTGCTTTCCCCCCACTATCTGCTTTTTAGGTCCACCCAAAAACACAACCTGTGTACAATATAACCACACAATTGGATTATACAGTAACTCTTGAAGGTAAATGGCAAAGGTTCAGATTTAATTGTGTAAGAGCACAGTGGTCATCAATCCAGGATCATTTCCACACTAATACATTTGAAATAATAACCTTATTCTGTGCCTAATTCCCACAGATAGCAACTTGTTTGAACACCTTTTTAAGGTTACTAATTAATATTTAAGGACATGTTTTTTTTTTCCTTTCTTTGTCTAACATTAAACTATTCTTAATATATGAAAATAACGACCAGACACTACTGTAAACTAGTACAAGTGTCCCCACAGAGATTTACATATCATGCGAGTTCCAATAGGAACGCATGTCATGTATGCCGCTCAACACCGTAAAAAAAAAAAAAAAAAATATATATATATATATATATATATATATATATATATATATATATATATATATATATACAGTGGTTTGCAGAAATATTCACCCCCCTGCAAAGTTTTCACATTTTGTTTGCACCTGAGCATACTCCACGACACTTTCAAATTAGACTTTACATGTAGAATCTACACAAACTTCTCCACATTGATAAAGTTAAAAAATGCACATAGAATATCAATAAGTAAGCTTTACAGAGAAAAAAAGATTCATCTCAGCTGCATAAGTATTCAAACTCTTTGCTACTGCAGCACTAAATCAGCTCAGGTGCAAATGATTTGTTTGAAATGTCACAAAATTAGTGAAATGGTTTCAGCCTGTGTGTACTCAAAGTGGTTTAACTTGTAAGTTGCAGTTGCAGCTTGAAAGTCTTTATATACCTGAGGGAAATTATTTACATAAGAACATAAGAAAGTTTACAAACGAGAGGAGGCCATTCGGCCCATCTTGCTCGTTTGGTTGTTAGTAGCTTATTGATCCCAAAATCTCATCAAACAGCTTCTTGAAGGATCTCAGGGTGTCAGCTTCAACAACATTACAGCACCTTAAAATTCTCTGTGTAAAAAAGTGCCTCCTATTTTCTGTTCTGAATGCCCCTTTGAACAGAAAATAGGAGGCACTTTTTTACACAGAGAATTGTGAGGGTCTGGAATCAACTCCCCAGTAATGTTGTTGAAGCTGACACCCTGGGATCCTTCAAGAAGCTGCTTGATGAGATTTTGGGACCAATAAGCTACTAACAACCAAACGAGCAAGATGGGCCGAATGGCCTCCTCTCGTTTGTAAACTTTCTTATGTTCTTATGTAAATAATTTCCCTCAGGTATATAAAGACTTTCAAACTGCAGCTCACATAGTGATCCAACAAAGCAACCATAAAGACCAAGGAGCTTTCGAAACAAGTCAGGGATAAAGTGATAGAGAGGCACAGAGCAGGAGAAGGATACAGGAAAATTTCAAATGCGCTGACTAGCCCTTTCAGCACAGTGAAAGAAGTAGAAGATGCGTCATGCCACCGAGACACTACCCAGATCAGGTCGCCCTCCCAAACTCAGCAGCCGAGCAAACAGGAAACTGGTTCGGGATGTCACTCTAAAGCCAACAATGACCTTGAGAGATCTGCAAAGTTCTGTGTCTGAGATGGGAGTCAGTCTTCACACATCAACAGTCAACACGTGGGCTGTAATGAATAAACAAGTACATCATAAGCATATCAATGCCCTTACGCAACACAAGCAATTTCTGACTGTATTATAGCCATCAATTAAATTAGACAATCACTAACTTGCCTATGTTGATAATTCTCCAAGATTTTCAGTTACAGTAGTTTGATTTCACATGCACAACAAATCAAAACTAACTCCTTAGACTACAATAATATATCTGTTTCTAATTTATTAAGCCACCATTAACATAATTGGATACACTTCAATAAATGACACTGTTGCTACACTGTGTTTACACTTGTGTTACAATTATTTAATACCTGCACTAATTATATGATAAGAAAAATAACTGGCAAATACTTCAGAATTGTGTGTTATAAATATTATTACATTCTACCTGTAGTGTAACTAGCTAATGTACCAGTGTTTGAAGTGTATCCAAATAATTAATATTGATTATATAACCAAAAAAAAACCCATCCAATAGCCTGCTCTGCTTAACTAATTACAGCAACAGAAAGTGCCCAGCGCTCAACAGCAACCACCAGCAATTGCTTAAAGTGCTTCAAACACAGGTTGCAGCCCAGTGTCATAAATCCATTGTCAAGGTACATCCCCTGTCTGATTGAATGATTTGTTGACTTTTCCAGAGGTGAACTCGTTGCTGGGTTGATATTTATTGTGTATGGGCTACAGATTAAAGAAATGCAGCGGCGCCCACCTCGTGTTAATCAGCTTCGTCATGAAGATAAATGCTATTAAAAGAAAATGAGAGCCTGACTTGCTGCTTTCGGCTCCCTTTGTTGCTCGATTTGAATCTGCAGATTGATTGGATTGCCTCTAACTTGCAATTCAAGGGCTGTATCACCGTGTTATTTTAACAAAGCTAACAAATAAAAAAAAGCTGGCTTGTTTCATTATGAGGCACAATATTAGATTAATCAGGAGAGCCACACTGGAAGAAGAAAGGAACTATTCAGGGTCCTGGACTGTAGTTCCCCTTTTTTTGATTTCGTAAAAGATGTAGACAGTGTGCTATATTGGAAATTCATTTTCTTACAACAAATTAAATATTTCTTTAAAGACTTTGCAGGTAGTCCACCGTCCCGTCCCATCCCATCCTGCAACGATATCCTGGCAATCCAGCAGACCCTCCCCCAAGAAAGGAAACCCTGGCTATATTATTAGCCATCTGCAAAAAAATCTCCATCACACCCCGAAACGGAATCAGTGCCTGACAGTGCGTTTCACTTTTTTTTCCAACCTCTAACTTTTTTAATATCTTCACCACATGCAGTTAAAGATAAATGCTGCAGCTGTCCTGCTGCTGGACCTAAGAAAACTGATCATCTTACTCCAGTGTTGCATGAATTTAATGGATTTGCGTACAGAATATCCTATAAAATATTAAATAGTCTTGCCGCCCTTTAAAGTGTTTTGTCTTGGTTCTCCAGTTTAATGATCAAGTCTCGGACCTGCCCATTCCACTGTCTTCCCCACTGATGGGGGGGGGGGGGGGGGGCAACCAGGGGTGTATCATTGCTCAACCCATCCTTTCTTCATCACTTTCAGTCAATGTTTAAGACTGCGTAGATGTATTTAGGCACATGCTGTTTGTTTGACTGGCGTGACTGCCCCACAACTAGAGCCTGTCTCTTTAAACATATCAATCAGCTTTCTGTTTCTGTAAGATGTTAAATAGACTTAAGGTACTGTACTTTCCCAGCAGTTCCTTTGATTAGTATGGCTTTAATATATGTATTCCTTTGTAAACGGTCCTTCAGGAAACATGCACAATATTAAGGTCCTGGGTAGTCAACTTAATTTCTAGAAAGGATGGTAGTGAAGTAAATTTGATCTTGTAGCTGTTGGGATACCGGGCCTAGGTTAAACACGATGATTTTTACGAACTATTATAAAAGTAGATGCCAAAGCATGTCTCAAAGATTTGCATTCTAATGAAGCTCCTTTAAATGGTGGCCCATCCAGGGCTGGCTAAAGAGAGGCGTTTTATTGTCTACACCCAAGCTTAATAGTGACTTAATGTTCTTGATCTTGAACAGCTGGTACAGTGTTCTTCAGTTGGCTTAGTAATAACCATTTTACAGTGCATGTACAGAGTACAGTATGTATTGCAGTTTGCTAATGATCTGCGGGGTTTGGTAAATGAGGCTTTACATTCCCTGTAACTGTAAGAGAGTTGCATATTTATTTTTCTGTCTGGTGGTCACAGTCTGCTAGCAGGCATTTGTAAAGTTTATAACAAAACTGAGGCAGTGCCCACATGCATGGTAATGTATTGCTTATTTCAAGCAAACCTGATCCCAAATAGACAGGCTGATCTTCCCTTAACGATACCTAGCGCTTTAGTTCACTGGGGGATATGTGATTTATTTATTCACTTCAAAGGAGGGATTAGTGTACTGTAGTCACCCATCTGTCTCCTGTCATGATACCATATTTGTTTACGTTAAATCAAAGGTAGTTGTGGGTTATTATCTTTATCCTTCTCACCATAAACAAAATACAAGTTTTATTAACTGGGACAATGCTCACCTGGCTGTGACACATGGTTAATAGGTATTCCTGGCCACACTGATATTGTCCTCTCCTTTCTGTGGAAAAAAAAAAAAGTAATTAGAGAGACACCATGTTCTCAGCTTCAAAGAAACAGAGGCCACAATCCCTGTGAATTGAAAATGGCCGGTGTCGTGAGTGAGGAAGGCAGTGAGCGAATGAGCTCTCAGCTACCCTCCTGTGATCTGGACACCACCTGTTCAGAGGATTGGAAGCGAGCCAAAGCTGGATTGCTCGAAACCTCCGAGAGCCTTTCATGTGTTAACGAAGGCATTGTGAGGCCCGGCTTGGTAAATTTGCCTTTACTTGTACTTCACTGACCCTCAATAGGCCTGTGTCCACGGGCAACCTGATGTAGGAGGGACTGCCCTGCAATGATTGGCTTAAAAAAAAAGAAAAAAATGAACCTGCTTGACCGTGCAACTGGTTAAACCCTGAGAGAGGGGTTTCGTGTTAGAGTTAAGAAGAAATAGAAACACAACTTACAGTTAAAGCTAAAGTGTGTTAAACTGTTTTTATTTGTGTAATAATAATAATAATAATAATAATAATAATAATAATAATAATAATAATAATAAAAAGACAACTATTTGAACATAATTTATATATTTTGTTTAACATCATGTAATCAAAGAAATTACAAAATGATATTGGAAAAGTCTTCAGGAAGCCAGAATAGTAGTACAGTATGTCTTGTTAGATTTGAAAATGTGACGTTCCCATATGTAATTCAATAAATTAACGTAACATTATTCAGCAGGTTTCATTCGACTTTATGAAGCAAAATTTGTAAATTCTATAGGGTAATGCAAAACATCTAAGAAATATTGGTAGCGCTGTATTTTGAGTGATACAAATACAAATAATATGCAACTAACCATTTTCTGAAGTTTGGTCACATGTTATTAAACAGCTAATAGATATGACATGCATGTTTGTATCTATCATTAGAAAATGATTGAGTGTGAACAGCCAATCAGCTTCCAGATTTAGCGGGGTTCTATTTTGCAGAGATGCCCACTGGAACGTTGAAGTGCTTAACTGTAAATTAAATTTTAAGTCAATCCGCCATTGATTACCACCTTTTCCCCTTAATGTTCAACTAATCTACAACTAATCTGATAACATAAAAATCTACTTAAACATACTTTCTAATGTTGGTCTAGACAAGCAAAATCATGTCTGTGACAGGGCACTGTAATGAAGGCTCAATTTGCAGCTACTGGACAGCAAATCAACAGGAAAAACATGATTGATCCACAATTCTGTCATTGGCTGGATCCAAACAACACTCTCCCTCAAAACTAGCCAGTCAAACTCCTAACCCTGTTTCAGTTCTTTCCGCACCAGCCAATCCACTCCCTGCCTGCTTGAATGATGCCCCGCCTCCAACAACAGGTTTCGAGTCTGACTCAATACTACACAGACTATTCAACAATTGTACATGTCCAGAGAAATTATAATAAGAAAGAGTAAGACCCAAATAAATAAATATGTTAGCCAATAATAATAATAATAATAATAATAATAATAATAATAATAATAATAATAATAATAATGTGTATGTCATTTTATATTCAAATTATGTTAGGGACTATTTTCCTCAGTGGAATGTTACCTGGTGAAATATCAGAAATTCAAGGTAAATATAGGTTTTAAAGTTTTTTGAAAGAGAAAATAAAGAAATAAATCGTTTTCTAATAGCGGCAGAGCCCTCTCAATGCGGGCTCTACCGTGTGGTAGATGACCTTGACTTCCGTTAACTACCACATAGTAGAGCCTGCATCGATCGCTTAGTAAGACTGCCATTTAGGGTCATATTTCTTATGTATGTTGTTAAATATGTTTTTGGATACTTGGTAGTTTCCTGCTCCAGTAAATAAAAGGGGCACAAAGACTGGTGTGTAGCGTTACCAAAATTATTCTATAAGCTGTCCACACTACCTAAATAATATGCATTTAAACCACTTGATTGCCATTCACAGTCACATTTTCAAATGGTGGTGATCGTGTGAATAGGGAGTTAATAGCTTTATATACAAGTCTTTGCATGTCTTTTTTTTACTGGAGCAGAAAACTACCAAGTCTCAAAAAACATACTTAACATACATATGAAATAGGAGCTCAAATTGCACTCTAATGATAGATATGCACATGCATGACATATCTATTGCGTATCTATTGACATGTAACTAAACTTCAGCAAATGGCTAATTGCATGTTAATTAAATTTTTATTTATGCCACTCAAAATAAAGCATTAGTGGAATATTTAACAAGAATGCTGGTATGCTGCATTACAAGACACAAATAACTTCAAGCAATCTTAAAAGTCTGTTTTCAGGAATGATACAAAGTTCCTGATCATTTTTATGCAGTTTTATATGCTGAGCTCATAGTCTTATCCCAAATTTGCATAGCACATTAAGTAGTCATGTCTGCAAAAAGTGTGTACAGCACATGTGTTTCATTTTTTTTGCTGTCCAAGAGTTCTGTATGTATAGTGAAAACATAAACAAAAAACTGTTAGAATACCTACCAGCTGTTTCCGTTTCTTCATCTTTCAGGCTGGTACTACACACAATTTACAATTTCAGGAAATAAAACAAGTTGTATAAATTATCCATAAAAACCAACAAAAATAAAAACATGTACATTTAAATTAGTTTATGGTTTATTTCGGGCAGGCAAAAACGCTTTCTCACATTAAATTTAGTTTCAATTTCCCCTTTATTTAATTTTGTTTATGCAGCAGTCACATCCCTCAGCCAGCATTTAACAACAAGCAACTGACAAGGCTTCCTAAGCAATGCAAATCACTAGCCATTGGACTGGGTTTAGACTGCCAGTGAAAGGCTGAAGTCAATAAACATTTCACACATAATAATGTATAACAGACAGGATAGCCATTCGTTCCCAATGCCAAATATATTTTTGTCTTTCTGCCGCACAGCATTGAACTAAATATTCTGGCGTTGCTTTATTTCAAGTAAGTACAAAATTAATGCTCTAGAGGAAGGTATTACATGCCCATCTTGCCAAATAAAAATAAAAAACAGGAAAGGTTTAAACTGTTTTCAAGCCCCTTGGCTTTTTATGGGGATTGATTGAGTGTAAGGAACATAAAGCAGTTTCTCTCTCAGAGCAGACCTTTAACGAGAATAGACATCGAATATCAGCCCACCACTGGGACAAAATTAGTATTGAGAGGTCACAAGATTAATGAATGCTGGCCCTGCAGAAAACCTAATAACATGAGGGAGGACATATTGTCACTTTATAACTGAGCACTGAATGTTTACCTGAAAACAAACTAATTTTCATTTTACTTATAGGGGGAAAACTTGTTTGCTTTTGTCGAGTGCCAAAAATACTGCAATGAGTCATTCACCTTAGAGGCCTTTAAGGCTGGCATTTGTTTTGAGATGACGGGCTCTTCATTTAAACATTATCATGCAACCTGCTGATTGTGGAACAAGTTTCAGAGGCTTTGATGTGATTACTTTCAATGCATTGTTTGTGTATGATCAGCTGCATTCAACACTTTTTATCTCTGCTCACTCAGTCAGGTATTGTTTAATGCAGCGGATCAGATTTGAATCATACATAAGGAGGTTCATAGTTTGAGTCTTGTGTCCGAACTTGTCTTCAGGAGCTACCAGACAAAAAGGTTTGCTTGGTAACTGATTGAAGGGGGTGGAGCATACAAAAGAAATACCGTAACAAATAAAGTACAACACAAATACTGTAGTTAAAAATGATTACTACACGCACAAGTACATGCACACAAATAGTACAGGATGAGTCATTTTGTACGTGGTGTGAAGTCACCATTGTCCCACACATGTCAAGCCCCAGGAAGAGTTCACAAGTCATGTTTTCCAAGGGCATTTTGAACTAAAGAAGAACATGATAGAACTTTGGCAGTAATTACTTTTCCTCATAAAAGTTTGTTGGGCAGCATGTTTGTAACCAACATTTTTGTGGCTGTTTCTACAATGTTTGGGTCTGGAAAAGTGTTCTTGTGCCATGCATATCCAAACAGTCACTCATGTTCAAATTTTTTTTTTATCTCTCTTATTTGATCCTTTTTTCTTGTAATTTTGGTTAACACAATACACTGATCAGTTTTATTATTAAGTTGTTAGTAACCGGTGCTTAGAGACATCTTGAGACACTCAGTTGATTTGAACTCTTCTGCTCTTACTGCATTGCCAAATATGTTGTTAAGTGAATCTACAACTACAGATTCTGCTCTCTGCCAGTGATGTGAGGTTAAAAACTCTATGAAAACAAGCCTGGATCTTTCTGCAGTGGTTAAGATTATTGATGGTATTGTGCATGCACTCCAGTTTGTGACTAGCCTCCACCCTGTTATGTACTGGAAGTACAATGTGCAACTGGACAACAGCTTACAGTTATCCCAAATTGTTTACAAAGGTATGCTATGATAAAAGAATAATGTAACAAAATGGTATAAAGCATTGGAAAGCATAATATGCAGGAACAAAAGTATAGCAAGGCATGGTGAACTATAGTAAATGCACAACCTGTTTAGTTTATCCATTTCCATTGCTTGTCTGTGTCTGCAATACAAAGACTGTGGTTCCTGTACTATCCTGTCTTGAAAAGTGCCACATTCTCAAAAGTCTTCCGGAAAGACGACCCCTGTCCCCGTCCCCGTCCCCACACTCTTCCCACCTTTGCTCTCAGGGTTTGGTTTACTAAAGTGCTGCTGCTGTCGCAATAGTCGCAAACCAGTTGCAAACGAGTCGGCAGTCTAGGATGAAATTACTAAACCAGCGCAATGCTGTTAGCAACTTTTTTGAGAACTTTCGAAAGGATGTTTTAAACAGTCGCTTTGTTGCTGACATTTCCCAGTCCGCCTTTTCTTGTACGTTGCCAATTGTGCTCAATGAATTTTTGAGACGAATAGCGAAATACCTAAAACCAGGGAAAAATAGACTGCACAACCCCTGCAGCTCATTCTGAGCGTCTGTATAGGACTAGGAAACACACCTATTCTATTAATGTGCAGGTGGTTTGTAATTGTGCACAATTTAGCACTGCATCCCTGACTAACTTAAATAAAAATGGACAGTATACATTTGGCTTATAGGCTACTAATGATAATACTAATTAGTGGTATAATGCACAGTTTTAATGTGTAGCCTACCCAAAACACATTGGTGTTATTGCAGCGCAATGATTTACATTTAAAATACATTGAGCACTATAAAGGTATGTGTGTGTGTGATTTTTATTTTATTTTTTTTAAACCCGACACCTCCTAATGTCAGACAGACATATTCGGTTTAGCAAGGGGCTACTCCTGTAAGATTATGAAAAGCTTTTTGATAGAAACACATTTTTTATTTGGGAATTAGGTTGGGGCCCCACAAAAGATTCAGATGGGATTAAACTGTGTAGTATTATATAGTATTAAAATAGGTAAAATGAAGATGAGGTTTACATTTAACAAAAACTATGTTACTTTAATTGTTGCACCCTTGCATGCATAGACGTTATCCTTCGGGCACCCTCTGCTGCAGCAAACCCCAACTCAACTCCCACTTATTATTTGAACAATGTCGCACGACTCTCACAATGTATAGCACTAGAGATCTCACTAAAAAGACGCAACAAATATTTAAATAAGTATATTGCATCTGTCTTCATTAACATACTTTCTCTTAATACATACAAAACGAAAATGCTAATTGCAGTATGTTTGCTGCAACTGGCCCTTCTTTTTAAACCTACCCCTCAGTGTCATAAAACAGTTTTGTTATTTTATAAAGTTAAGCAACTGAAAAACTGATGAAACCAAACACATGTATAAGCATGAAAAAGAATGGTTGACTGCAAAATTACAAATGTACCACACACAACTTTTACCTTACAGCATATGGGATGCAAACCGCTCTATATTCTTCAGGTGATTTTGTGTTGCAGCAGTTTTTGAGTTGCTTACCTTTAGAAAACAACAGCAATGGAATAGGATAAACTAAACAGGTCTGGCAACATTAGTTAATTCCACTGAGATGTCAGCATTTTTCTTGCAGGAAAATACAAAAATAATCAGCTTTTATTTTTCAAGGAAGATACCATCTTTTTACTTTCCGAACCTGTCTGGGAAATTGTTGTCAGTATTATATTGCAGAGCCTTAGAGAAGACCGAAAAGTGTCTTTTTCATTGCATCTTACCTGAAATCTTTTCAACACATCACAAAAACTATTGATCTAAAGGCCGGCAGGATACATTACCAAATAAATCACACAAATGTGTGCTCCCGAGTTTTATCCCCTTTAATGTTTTCATTCTTAAACATAGCTGCAGTTGAGGAGCCCTGGGGCTCAATGTAATCCTTTTTGTTATTTGTTCAAGATGTGTTCTGTACTCAGAAGGATTTATCTAAACCTGTGCATCATGCTTGAAGTGCTGACTGACGTGTAGACAGGTCTAGGTCTTAAGGTTCCCTTTACTGGAAAGTAGGGAATGTTCCCTTAAAGTTACAGTGTGCCTTTTTCCCTACTGTATACACATTTTGGAGAACAGAAGCATGCATTTTGATTTTTTCAAGTGAATATTATTTTATTTTATTTTATTCTCACAGCAGATAAAAATGATAAAAAATTTTGTTTTAAAATCTATAACTGATCTTTTCTGGATTCAGACTTGCAACCTAAAAGTAGCAGAGGTATTCACATTTCTTACTGCTTTATATTGAGCCTACCTTTCCTAATATGATATATTATATATATAAATTATTTTTTGCAAAGAATGCAGTTGCTTGTGGCATGCCCCATTTTCTTCTTAACAACTGTTGAAACAATTTGCTGGTCTCAAGAGCAGTGTAGAAGAAAACTACTACAGCATGTGACTGTAATGCATTAAGTAGTGCCCCGCTTTAAAAGGTTTAATCGCTAACATCTTTCCCATATGGGACTGACCAAAAGGTTATACATTCATTGGCAATTACACATTTAATAGCCATGAAGTACATTCCTGAAGTCCATGTCTTGTCCTGCTTTACTAATTGTTCACCTAATTAAAAGGGGCAGTGCATCATTTTGAGTACAATCCAAGCTGGCACTTATTTGTGTTAAGTCTGGTGATTTTCTCATTGGTAAAAAGCACCTTGACACCAAATAACAAAAGCAATATAAAATAACTTGATTTTGTATCTGTGGAGGGCCTTGTGCCCTGCTGGGAGTCCTGTAGCCGAGGGTCTGATAGCTTCAACACAATTTAATTCAACTGTATGGGCACTGATAATGACATTAAAATAACAATACTGAGGTCAAGTGCAATGCTAGAAGACTACCTTCTACTGCTGCTGTTGTGACAGAAATGTCCACCACATAGCAATGCAATTTGGCAGATGGAAACCCAGAAAAATGGCCAAGACCCTGCACCTGATACCTACACAGGATAACTGTTGTTGCTTATAGTGAGAACATGGCGACCATATTGGATTCCATGGATGGGTTCCATTGCTATTAAAACAACAGAAAAAGGCAGCATTAACTCAGGGGTTTGGTTAGGAAAGATGGCTTTACTTTTTAAATTCAGGGTTGAAACTCACAGTTTATTTAACAAAGTGCTTCAATGCTCTTTTCATTGGTAAAAAGATTGCTGCAGTATCAAAACCTAAAGTTGCAGAGAAGGCATGGATGGCATCCCCAACACAGGCAACAGAAATCATGTTTCACTGGGATGCGACATTCTGGTGATCCCCTGGAGAGTGGCGGTGACCATTTCGAACACAGGGATGAAGAATGCTATCAGTATGAAGCGTGGTGAAAAGAAGATAAATCACGGTAGTGCAGTTAATGTGTTCCAGCTGGCTTCTGGAAGAATGCTGCGTTTGTTGTGTTCATTAAGGCTGGCACACAGGCCCTGGGGATTGGGCCAGGCCTCAGACCAACAGTTGGGACAAAACAGGCCGTGCCGATCAGAGGAGCCTCATGCTGGTAAAGCAGGTTCACGCTAACTCCTAATTACAGCCTTTAATCAAATCTGTACTGCACTGCTGTATCTTTTAATGAGCTGCTTGCCTGGAAATCATAGGGCCGTCAGCTCACAGTTCATCAAGAGTGTTCCAGTCCTGCTGCTAATTGCAACCTTTTTATGGAAGAAAGTATTGATTTCTGGACTCTCTTTTTTCTTTTTTTTTTTTTTTTTGAGTTGCCAACGTGTACAGCCTGCTGGAAGTCCAATACTTTGTAACATTTTTATCTTAACTTTTGTGTCGGTATAGCTTGTAAGGTGTGTTATATACTGCAGTAAACACCACACAACAATAGCCTGATAAGACACCTATTCAAATACTGTCAACATGTGTAAGGAAATGTCAGTGCAGTTCAATACAAACATTGTCTCTCAATTGTCTCACAAAAATCCAGTGCCATTCTCATTAGCAACATTCCTTCCTCACCTGCGTGTAGAGCCTATCTATGCATGTGGGGCCTCCTGACTTCCAACCCAACAAGTGTCTTCTAATCTGTGTTTCCCAAGGCTTCACCATTACCAACAGAAATGTGCAGGGATACACATGTAAAGTGTACAACTGAGAGTTTTGCTCCTGGGACTGTTCTTGGTACAGGCACCCATACACCCAAGCATTTATTTTCATGATTAAGCCACTAAGTACTTCCACACCTGGAAATCAATATGCTGTTGAAAAGCTTTAGCTGACCCTTTTTCTTAAATAACCTCTTTTATAGCTAAAGCTTTACAGGTTTATGCCTTCCTAATTTCAATCCAAAAGTGTATATAGCTTTTAACCCTGCTTTGTAGATGTAGTTGTAAGTTAGAACAAAAAAGTAGGGTCATTATTAAAATATATTGAATTATTAATACATTTTAAAATCTTTATACTATTCCACCTTATATAAAACCCTGCTGACACTAATGATGTTAAACAGATATGTATTTTAAACTGTATGTGTACAGTATGTATAGGGCTCTATGTTTTAGTTTTTTATTTTATAATAATGTCACTTTTTTGGAGCTGACTGTTAAATTAAACTCTTGGAATAGTTTTTTCTCCTGTAACTTGATTGAGACTATGATTCTGTTTCATTGTGAAAAAAAGTCTGCCTTCATTTTAATTCAACTACAAACAGCGAGTGAAGTTAAATTGATTTCATTAAATCATAATTAAAAGGAAACTATTAAATTCAGGGAAATCAATTTGATTGAACTCGATTTTTGCGTTCAGTCTGAATTAAATATATGGAGCTGCCTTTTTTTGTTTACATTGTCAATGAAACAGAATCATCGTCTCATTCAAGTTACAGGAGAAAAAACAAAAGTGATCTTTTTACACAATCAACACTTTTCCAAAAGTTTAATTAAGAAACAGTGTTGGCTCAACTTTACTTTAAAGGGAAATCACGTGACCGAAACTAAAACCGAAAACGAAGAGCCCTAAGTAGATATCAAAAGGGGTTCTTTCAGTTGTTTCTGTTATCAACAAATCCCTTATTAGAACCACAGGAAGCAATGGCTGTGCAGGCCTATTATACGTTACATGTCACAGTAACATTAAGGCCTCTGTTAATCTTGTTAACAGTTACTTAAACAGCTGGAAAAAAACAAAAACAAACCCTGACATGCAGCAGGCATAGAGAAGGCCTCAGCCGTACAGATGCGGGATTACATTTCACGCTTGCTTGTTTGTTGAATTGGGGCGGTGGGGTGGGGGGGGGGGGGGGGGGGTATTTCTGAGGGACTGTCGGGGCTGGGCCCTCAGTTGCTGTTACACACTATTTCCCATTTTAGAAAATCTTCTACAGTACAATGCAGCTAGGTGACTGTTGTGAATTATGTGATAATGCCAAAACCTGATAACTCAGCCTTTGTGTTTTTATCAGTCATACTTTTTGCTAATGCGTTTTTAAGTCTTACTATCATGAGGTCTGGATTTCATTTTTAGACACCATGCCTCAGTTAACTTGGAAATGAATGCATGCCTTCTCAGATCTAAGGAAAGAACCACATCTATCGATTAGTCTAAGTTACTGTGAAATACTTTTTTATGGTTCTTTCAAAGTGCTCCAGACAATTTATCTGATCAGAAACAAAAGCCATTTGCTTCCCAATGCCAATGGCTTTGGAATTACATGGTGTCCCTCTTAGAAAGGAAATGTCTGGTTTAATTTAGTGCAATGTTATCTTTACGTCTCCCTGCCAAATTGTTTCTTTTTGTTTTTCCTTTAGTGTATGTATTATGTGCTTTAAAATCCCATTCAAAGATAGTAGGTATAGTTTACAGTACAGCAGTCTGCAGTTACTAAACATTTTTTTATCTAGCAGAAAGGGACCAGAGCCTGTGAAGGAACAGTTTGGTAAAGCAATTAGGATTAGTATGTGACATGAATGGGCATCTAGCAATTTGTCAACCCATTGCGTATAATACCCCTGATAGTTAGGTAAAAAGGTAGATGGATATATAGATAGAAACATACTGGTACTACTTTCTTAGACTACTTAATAAATAGCTCTACTTTACACTCTGTACCACGGATTTCAGATTTCAAATTGTGTTTGTTTGATAGAGGGACCCTGAAAATATGGACCATATTCCCTCATCTCAGCCACTGGTCTGGTTCTGACACCCTACCTTATTATGACTCTCAGAGGCCATACGTCAAACCAACATGGCAAAAGCAAACAAAAAATAAATTAAAAAATTCTGAACCCTTTTCTTGTTTGGGTCTGTTTATACCTGGTTTAAACATGTATCTTACTGGGTTTTTTGTTCTGGGGTTGAATTTCTTGTTTAATCAGCCCTGGGGTTATGCAAAGAGTCTGCAGCGTTAAAACATGATAAGAGCGAGGGATGAAATGGCTGTGGTTTTCTGACTAAATCATTCCTTTCTTTTGCGGTCTTGTAAAAGGGGTGTGTGACTGGGAGGGCCAATTTGGAAGGAAGTTTGTTTTGAGGTGGAGAACAAGGAAGGTGTTGAACCTGGGAAACGGGGAAACAGGGAAACGGGGAAACGGGGAAACGGGGAACCCCCCCCCCCCCCCCCCCCCCCCCACAATTGCTGGTGGTTGCAGATGTACAGGTAGCAGTAAATCTTCCTGGCTGACCCACAGTAGTGCAGTAACCTAAGAAAAGGAGATTAAAGAGAGTTAGCAGTACAGCAGGTGAAAGGAGACTTCTCTCTTCTCAGAACAGAAACTCTCTATCATGTCTTCCTGCAAGGAGATTTGTTTCTCATTGTCAGGAGAGTAGATAAACACAATTACATGCAAGGACTCGCTAATCTGAAGTTTTAGGTTACACCAGTTTTCTTTTTTCTTTTTTCTTTGTGGTTTTACAAACACCACGCTCTTCACTGAGATGAACCTTCACATTTCTTATTGGTTCCTGTAACTTTCTTTTTTTCTTGCATTGATTTGTTCACCTTTCTTTCTTTCTTTCTTTCTTTCTTTCTTTCTTTCTTTCTTTCTTTCTTTCTTCGTTTTTTCTTTCTGTTAGGTCTGGCGCTGCCTGAGACATAATGCTTCAGTTCTAAAGTTTCCAAAGCTAAACCGGAATGTCAGTCAGTCACGGTTCTTGTTCTGTCTATATTGGTTTCAGGTTCAGTGTCATCGTGCCAACAATAAAGACAAAACAATGATTAAATTGCCTGGGGCACTGCTAGTAAATACAAAATAATAATAATATGAAGATGTTGTAGTTTTGTACTCTAAAATGGTACACCCTTTTGTGCTAAGCTGTGCTGTATTGTTATGCATTTTGCTGTGCAGTGCATGCTTAGTCTACACTGAAATCTGGAAAGAGAAATAGGTTAGCTGGTGATGTTTCAAGAATCGAGTGGCAGTAAAAGAAAGCATCCTTACAGTGTGCTGTTCGAATTTTTATTTTTACAATTTTGTGGAAGAAACCTTGTTTTTTTGCAGATGCATGCTGATGAAATACCACCTTAAGGCATCATAATTAGCTCTGGCAATGTAATAATAATAATAATAATAATAATAATAATAATAATATAATAATAATAATAATAATAATAATAATAATAATAATAATAATAAATAAATAAATAAATAAATCTGCAATAATTTTGTTAAGAACTCCACCGCTGGCCTTTCTCAAGCCTCAGGTATAGTGCTTCTTGTTGAGCAGATACAGCACGGGCCAAAGGAACACTGTCAGTGGGTCTAAGGAAAACAAAACAGTCCTTCAAACAACATCAAGCAACTTCTCTTGGATGATTGTAGCTTGGAGGATGTCTGGCTTATTAATTTGTGTCGGTTAATTGTCCTATCATCCCTTGAGTGGTTTTGCTTTTGTCTTGCACTATAGGGATCTGGGGATCCCACCAAGAGCTTAACTGTAATATGACGTTTGGGGCCCAGAAAGGCATTCATTTTTACTGGCCGTGAAACATTCGTCTAAGCTGATTAGCTACCATTTCGGTTTAATGTATTCTTCATACATCCCCGTGCTCACCACTCCAAAGGAAACAAAGGATTCTGGGAGAAAGCTACATGCCTCTTTTGTGGTTTAAACAACTTGCCAACTTTTTATAATGTAAATGGATTTCAGAAGGGTTTTCCTTTTGAGACTAAAGTCTAAATATATATGTAAAATATATATAAATAAAGTGATTTTCTACTCAATTATATTTCCTGCTCTCTGTGTAATCAGTACTCCCTGTTGAGGTAAAGCTGAAAGTGTACCCGAATGTGCATTTCATTATGTCCTTACTGATCCATTCAAACTTTTCAAATGTAATTTACAAAGAAGGTACTGTATACAGGCCAAGCTGTATGTCTGGCTCAAAAGATCTGTAAGTTGGTGTATTATTGTATACACATAAAACAGTGTAGATTGATAATAGTGTTCTCTCAAAGCTACCACCTTTATGTGTATGTACATGGAGTGTGTGTCGTGACATGTATATAACAGTGTTAGAATCCAAAAATGGATAGCTATGTTTTACAGCAGATTAGTTAATTAGCTTATTGCTTTTATCCCATTTTGTTATTTTATATTAATGGTAGAGGTGTAGAGATAAACGGCACCTCTGAAAGTAGCAGAACATATTCTTCCACTAAAGAATATATAGAGATCGAGATGAAGAGAGAACAGGGATTGCCTCTTTTCCCACATAGCGCAAAACAACACATGCATTAACCCTTTCAGTCAGCCGTGCTTTACTTGTTTTGGTTGGAGGGACAAGTGCGCGTTCTATGCAGTTTTCAATGTCAGCAGCGACAACGTAAGTGGGTAGCAGGGAAACGTTCCCATCAGAGTGCCAAAAGAAGCCCTTGGAAGGCCCATTGTGAGGTGAGCAGAAAAAAGGTGATGGACAGATGCATAGAAGAAAATGATCACAGCAGTGAAAGAACAGTGAAGGGCAATTGTCACATATTATGGGTAGAATTGTTCTACCAACACCCAATTTCCAGACCATTTCCAGACTAAGCTAAAAAAAAAAATGCAAAAATTAAATAAATAAATAACCTTCCTCAGCCTGCTATTTGCCAGTCTCAGTGAAAAAAAAAATAAATAAAAATCGGAATGAGATCTTAACAGGCGGTATGGCAGGGAGCATTTGTCCTTGATTAGGGCACTAAACGAGGGAGCGAACTGTTGTATGAGTGAAAAGAAAGCTTGTAGCTCATTAAGTGGCAGTGGGGATTATCCATGTCGATCATTGTGTTCTGAAAAGGTACCAGAGTTGGGCTATAGAAGGTAAGGCCAGTTCTTAAGACTGCCGCCTTCCCACCCGCATTCTCCTCTGTTTCTAAGGTCTTTAAAGGCCTTCCTACTCCCTGCGGTGGGTTAGTTGTAAACTAGAGGAATCTTTTCTAATTAGAGGATTTCTTCTTTCTCCAGCACATTCTTTTGTGTTCCTGCCAGGCCATTGTGAGATTTTGAACCAGGGTTTCGGCTCAGGCCGAGCGGCAGAGAATTGACAAACCAATTCAATGAGAGGTATTTGAAGCCTGTATTGAATGCTGGCCCTTCTTAAGATGCTCCTTTAGAAGGAATACCAAACTTTTTTTTTTCCTGTTTTGAACAATGAAGGCTTTTTTTTTTTTGTTCCAAGCCGCAGTTGGCTAAAGTCTTTTATTTTTCTTCTCATTCTCCAATTTGTTTTAGTAAATTCTTGTTGTATAGATATGTTGGACACTTTGATATCCTTTGATCAGGGCTGCATATTGTTAGAGGGTTGCATGTATTCAGATGACATTCCTTTATCTGTTGATCCCGTCTTTGTATTGTCTCTTTATCAGATGAGTACCGCAGCCCATCATTGCCTATTTTAAAGGATGCCCATGGCCATGTTACCGGCAATAGTATTATAAATAAAAAGCTCCTATGTCTTCAATGGAGTGCCAAAGGCTTTAGTTGTAGTGAACTGTATTTGTATTTGTATTATACTGTACACCTGTTCACTGTTTGTCGAGTTATGTACAAACATGTATTAAAACAATGAAAACAAGACTCTTGCTAGGTCTTTTTGCTAGGATATCACAGCACAATCGTTTGATAGATTGTTATATAAGTAGTTGTGTGTTTAATGGCACCTGTAATTATCGAGCAGAATTGCTGTTTGTAGGAAGTTGTGTTTGTAAAAGGTAGCTAATGTCAATAGGGTTAGAATAATGTATTTAAAGCTGCTTATTGTCTGTGTGTAGATTAAGTACTTCATACTGTATATTGCCCAGGACATATTTCCCCTTAGAGAGGTTGTCATGCTTACAAATGGAATACGATCTTTACAGGAATAGTATAGGAATTTTAGAGACAGGTAAATGCATATACTGTATGTTCAAGGCACCTACGTAGTGCACTATGAATGTGAACCTACCTTGAATGTAACTGCCGTCAAACCGACTTGAAATTTCACCTTGTGTTACTACCAGAGCCACTCTGTGTGCTGTAAATAAATGTTTAATTAATAGTGAACTTCTGTCCGAATTTCTTGCCAAAAATTAATAAACTAAATAAATCAAATCATTGCTGATAAGAACAAACTGTACAATTGATCTAATCTTTTGTTGTTCCTTATAAATTAAAATAACCCCCATTCATGTTCTCTGTAAACATTGAAGCAATATTATTCAATGTTTTTTTTTTTTTTAACTTTTGCAATTTTTTTAAAAATTGCATTTGAAATGAACACAGCAGTGTAAAAATGACAGTTGAGTGAGTTAATATGCTTTACTTTTAAATCAGATGTGCATCGAACTTAAAGCAATGTCAGAATGTTTACATGCCTCTAAGATATGTATGCTTCTCTTATGTTTTTAAAGCAAATAAGAGCCTTTCAAAAACACATTACCTTCTGTGAATGTGTGGTTTGGCTAGCTGCTTTTTACATGTGACTCAATGCTCACTGCGAGTGACCACTACAAATTGGAAACTAATCCGAGAACGGTCTGTCATATAATTACATCGTATTTGACTTGTTCTGTCTAAGCATATAGTCCTAGAAAAGTCATGATTTTTCCACATTAGAACTCATACACTAGGCATTTTGTACGTCATTTCTAGTTTCTGTTTTTACTTGACTGCCCTGGAATCTTTGTTTCTGTGACCAGAAAGAATTGACTACAGCAAAGCCAAAGCAGTGACAACTAATACCTTCATAGTTTCATGTGTCAAAGCTGGACAGCTGAAGGTCCAAGCTTTCAGTGACTGGAGTTACAAATATGTATTTATTCTGAAGGGGGGCAGAGATGTCTATTAATTATATGATAATGAGTATTTGCGTGTATTTGTGTTTTTATATGAATGACTGAATTTGGTTCTACGCAAATAGCTTTACAAATATTGGTGAATCACAATTTAAAAATAGAACCGTCATGGACTACCAACATATATCGATTCATAGATACATATTTAAAACATTTCTCCCTTCTCATACCCTTTCTTTTAAAAAGGAAATGTCATGTCAAGTTTACATTATAAATACCAGCAGCTGCCTTGTTCGTGGTTGTAACACAATCTTGGGGTTTGAATGGGTTTAAAACCCACTTTAGCTATGCTCTCAAGGGTGATGATGCATTCGAGACCCCTTGTTCATGTTGCAGCTTTGCTGGCCGCTAATGCACTTAAAGCCAGCTGCTATTCAGTATAACAGTGTTGTAAACACTATAAATATACATGTATACAGAGACATGTCAGAATTAAATGGGCAAATATCAGGCATACAATACGTGTCTAATGAAAAGCTATGAAAATAATGTATTATTACTAAAACAAGGTGCGATACAGTGTCAAAATGTGAAGTATACATTTAGATGAATAGGGCTGAAGTAAGCCCCTTGGCCACTATGCCATAAACGGTGTCCTCTTTGTAGCATGTACTGTATTTACCCATGTTTTCTTAAGATATATTGTGTTTGCATGCACAATATTGCCTATTGCACCATAATAAATTTGAATGACCTATATTTACACACCTCTGAAATACCCTCTCTCTGTCTGTCTGTCTGTCAGCAGTGGATGAGTGGAGACATTATTCTGTGCCCATTAAACAAAGCTAGGATCCAGTCCCTTTAATGGCCCGTTTTCTTTTAAAGACCTTGGCAAGCTTCAATAGAGTTAAACTCCAGTGGGGTATAGGTTTCAAAGGGTACGATGAGTCGCCAGTATGTGAGATATTTTAATTTGGTAAAGCCCTATGCTTTCCTTGATGTTTCCTAATGTTACAGTAAAGCAGCTGTGCAGGGGAATTGTTGATATGGAAGGAGACCAAAGAAAACTCATGCGATGGGTTTTGGTTTCATTATGATTTTTTAACGTAGTAAATCTCACTGAACCCTTCAAATCACTGGAACAATTAGTTAGGCGAGATATACGCATGTGTTAAACAATCCATTTTGACAGTCGGATAGAGCATGTGAAATCAGCATGCACTGTTGATTGCATTTTTGTGGCATCGTTCCCCTTCACTAATGAAAATAAAGCCAGTCTGTTTTTTTTCTATATGTCAGACCAGACATCTGTCGTTTTCTTGTTTGTTTTGGATCAGAACAGTCACGCCAACCAGCTCTTTCTTTTTCAGACCGAGGCGGGTACCCTACAAGATTTATTCTTGGTTTTTTTTTTACCCGGGATAAATACCGCATGAGAAATAACTGCATGGCATGAGAAATAAGGTCTTAATGTGATGTTAAATCAAACTAATGTACACCACGTTGCTCAAAGACAAAGAATTGGCTCAATACTTAATAATATCTGTAGCAAAAAAGTATGACATGCTGTTTCTTCGACCAAAACTAACTCTGTTGTAGCCCTGTCTTCAATATATATATATATATATATATATATATATATATATATATATATATATATATATATTGAAGACAGGGCTACAACAGAGTTAGTTTTGGTCGAATATTCTATGGTTAAGTTTTTTTTTTAATAACATGGGTGACATTCTACTGCATCAGAGCAATATAAGCCTCTTTTGCAGTAGATTATGTCACCACACACTGTGCAACTGTTTTGCTGTGGTGTGTGAAATGGAATTAGTCTAAGTTGAACAAACAAAACAAATAAATTATGGACCATACAAACCTTTTCTTTTGTCTCAGACGGTATTTAATTACCTTCCTATAAAATATAATTAACCTGCCGCATGAAGGCTCTGTAGCATGTAATACACTGCAATGAATATTTTATTAAAACAGGACAAGAATCATGCCTAATCCATTAATTACACACATGAAATAATAAGGGATTACTTCTAGTAAACCACAAGCAATGGACATTTTAAAAGAATTAAGGAGACATTAAAGTGAACCTGTACAGAGATACAGGGATTCACAAACCCCAATCAGTACTAATCTTGAGGTATCTTACTTCACTTTATGTGAAGCAGTCTAAAATGAGTGCTATTCAGGGCTCTGTGAAAACAGATGAAAATTTTATTGTTGTTGTCAAGCTGGCTTTATATCCAACTTTAACATTTCATCCATATCATCAAACATAGAGCAATCTTAGTTTGCAGCAAAACTGCAGAAAAGCACAGCATTTACCATTGTGACACATCAGCTTTGCCATGACGATGAAATCCCATGTGTGTGTTCATCTGGGTGCTGTCTCATGTTCACATTCTTCAGAGCTTGAAAATAAATCTCACACTCCCGTCTGCTGACTGGAATGAAGGGAACTCAGTTACAGGAAAACCACTTCTGCACATGAGACAGGAATTTACTGCACTAAAAGAAATACTTGCACTGGTTAAAGTGGTGCTTTGAGATCAATAAGATGGAGGTATAGTACAGAACAGTTAACCAGATTGTGTATACCGCACTAATGATTTGCTTCCTGTGCAACAGATATTAGGACCCCACCTTAAAGAGCAATATGGTAAAGTTATTTTATCTTCTTCTTGTTACGACTCAAGTATATCTGGTACAGCAGAGTATAACCATTAGTTGTTCCACCTGCAACCCTCTGCCTCTTGTGGATGTAAGAAATACATTAGTAAGAAGTACCATTAAGAACAAACATGTTATTTGTTGCAGGGGGACAGGTTAATGGTTACACTCTGGTGTACCAGATAGACTTGGAAGTTAGACATGATTCTGAGAGCTGCTGTGTATTGAGGTACTGTCACAACATTTAGATACAAGCAGTAGATAATGCTCAGCTACACTGCATGCTCCACTTGCTGTAACCATTAGCTTCAACCTTTTCCTCTAGCTAGAAACTGAATGTTAATATTCTGTCTCACCAGGACACATCCAATGGTTGGTTTCACTGTGTGAATGCAGTTACTGGTAGAAATGTATGATTAACTGGTTAAAAGCATGGTAAAGCAGGGTAAACTATAGGAAATGTATATTGCAAGCATGTAAAGGCATGGGAGAAGTGCAAATTTACCATGCAAACTGCTAATGTGATCTGCAGAGATTACAAATCCAAAGCTTTCTCTGTAATGCAAAGCCTCCATCTTGAATCCCTTGAACAGAAATGATTGGTTGCAAACCACTTGCCCACACAGACAAGTGTTCAGCAAGCAAACAAGCATCTGTTCCACATAACAGCTGCTGTTCCATCCTTCATTACACTGCAAGCTCCATAAAGTCCATCCTGGATCCTGACAAAGGAGAATTGCCTACGGTTACAAAGTATGCTTCCCTAGTGAGTTGTTTTAAAGTTATTTAAGCACAGAATGTGCCTGTTGCTGTATGTTATTTTTATTCCTGTTTTTAAAAGAGAGACTCACATCTTATTCCACACATCCCCAGAAACCAGTTTTGTTTATTTTAGTTATTTGCATCTGAATTATTTCTGGGTACTTGTCCTTGGTACAATGGATTCTTGTTTTTCCTTGTCAGTGCAGGGGGTTTTACCTGCAGAAGAGACAGGTGTACAGATGGCAAATGCCGTGCATAAACAATGTAATCATTTTGTTACAGCAAGCTGCTGATAAAACACATGGAGTACAATAACTCCAGGAATGTCCAGTATTGTCACTGGAAAATGTGATAAGAGGGTTGACGCCAGTTGGTGGGGAGGTGTGTTACGGCAGTTAAATAGAAGGAATACTGATGTTTATGCAGGGTTATTGTAAAAATAAACCAAAAATAAAAAGCAGGCAGATTGACGGCTTTCCCCTGGTGCCATTCTGACCACTGTTGTTGAATGAAAGAGGCATTGTCAGATATGAGCAGCCAGCTAAAGTGAATGTAATCATAAACATATGGAAACACTACTGTTATAGTAATTGTTGAAATTGAAGCTTCTTAGTCTAAAGGGGCATTAATCCAGTATTCATGGGAGGAAGTTTAGGCCAGTGGTTACAGCTCAGGGCTTGGCTTTGAATCTCTGATTTAAATAAGTGCTGTGGAGGACTGGGGAATTGGTATACTGCTATACTGTAAATACCAGGCTATAGTTTAACTCGCACTGTTAGAATTGTATTATTAATTGCATATATAGTGGGGTTAAGTAAAGTACTGCACTTTCACTAAATATAGGAAGTGTTTTCTGTCCTTGGGCAAGTCACTTTACTTCAAACCTACTTTTGCTTCGACCCTACCAAGGCTCCAGGATCATAAATGACCTACAATGTGTAAACAACAGATATAAATCAAAATCAAACAGTATGTAGGACTACTTTGTGTTTTGCAATATTTATTGCAAACCAATGGACTGAAGCTTTAATATTGTAGTACTAAAGAGTAATACTACGGTAGAGCCAATATCAGATACAGTAATAAAGCATTTATGTTCGATGTAGTCTACTGATCTAGTAATAATTGAATAATGCTGCTTTAATCTAAGCCAACCCTACCGGGGGTCTATAGTGGGATAATTGCTTTTATTTCTCAATAGTTTATTCATATAATCACTAGTGTCTCCACTATGACCCAGCGGAACCAAGGCAGTGTTGGTACACAATGCATTGTGGGTGATTTCGAGCAGAGAAGAGAAAGCAGGGCCCGGTAGTAAATATCTAAGTCATTTTTTTTTTCTTTTCACTGAGAAATTTCTCAATCGTGACAACATTTCTGTTGGTCTCAATAATATAACAATCTTTTCTATTGATCATTGGGATCTTATTGTGGTAGAGTAGCTGTGAAATACACTCCTGTCCTCCAGAGAGGGAGTTCATAACTGCAGAGGCGCGAATCTGAATGAAATGAATGTTTATTTTAAATTGATTGCTATATGCCCAGGTACTGTGTCCCCCCACACTTTTGAAACCAAAGTTACTCCATGCTGACATTGTTTTGAGAAAATGCATTCAACTATAACTAAATTGTTACACATATAATGTGTGCTCATAGAGTTCACAATTTATTTTTTTTAAATTGCAGATTCCATTTTTTTTTCCTCTGTTGTTTTTTTCCTGAGTTTATTTTTGTAGCTTTGGGTTGTTATATTTTCTTATTAAAATGATAGAGCATTTGCACTTACCTGCCTGATTGTGTCTATCCGCTTGCAATGCACTTTCATTAAACCAAAGTCAACTTTGTAACTTTTAAAACCAAACATTTTTTCTTTTACTTGAGCAAATCAAGCGATATTATCTACTTCCCTTTCTCCTTAATCTTCTAAGCTTAGTAGTCTCCATTTCAACTGTGGCAGGGATGGGGTTTATGTTTCTGCCAGCAATCACAGGTATGGCCACTCTCCAGTTGACTGCAAGTTGGTGCTAATTGGGTAGTGGCCACCTGCATAAAAATAACCAGAAATCCTCTGTCTGGGAGAAGAGTGGGTGAGTGATCTGTGATCTGTGATCTGTGATGCTAGGGTAGATATATGTAACTTCCTTGCCTCTGAGTCTCTTTCTTGCCGCGACCCTGCTACATATGGTGTCTGAGTGGGATACGCTTGAGAGGCTCAGAGGCAAGGAAGCTGCAGTTTAAGAGCTAAAGCACACTTTAATAAACAAAACAGGACACAATCAAAAGCCCAAATAAAGGTTTAACAAAAAGAAACACGATGTCAGGATGAGGCATTCATCTTCACTGAACATGCATATATACACATACAAACTCGAACAAATGGACTCGTACTGTAAATAGAATCACTGATGAAAGACTTGACATTTTGGACACACTGAATTTGAAGACTAGCATTAGAATTATGTAACAACCTGACTTGCAGGTTTATTTGTCAATATGAGAAATAGTGGTGTGTGTGTTCCACTTTGCCCAGTCATTCTCACTGAATTGCAAGCCTCAGTGTGATTGCCCAAGCCTGACTTTTGCATTTCATCCAGGTCCTGTTTTTATCACACGCAGCCCCTCTTTCCCCATCCCATCCAACCTCCCATCTGTACGTACTCCACAAGCTGTCTGCTCCAGTGCGCCATTGTGCAGGGCGGCCCTAATGATGCATGCTGATCACTTCATCCCTCCCGTCGCTTTGAAGTGCGCTCAGGTCTCAGGCTCCAGTTCAAAGGTCACTGTGTTTATTTATGCAAAGCTGGATCATCTGTGAAACAGGGTTTTCAAGGCCCCTGGACTTCAAAGATTGCAAATCAGACCACGCCAAGGCAAAGCAGACAGGGACTGGTCCTTTCTTTTGAGCAAATTAAAGAAACTATGCACCGCAGAGCCTCAGAGTCCTGGGTTTGGGTGTATTTCTACATCTCGTAGGCAGAGTACTAATTGACAGAGGAGCCAGGAACACATATACAGGGCTTCTGTTTTTCAGGGTTTATGTATTCCCTATTTCTCCAGGATTTTTTGCCCTGTTTTTCTGTAGATGGCCAAAAATCGTGTAATCTGCACCATGAAGAAGGAAAGTGAACACAAGAAAAATGTTTTTTCAATGTCTTTTTATCTGTTTATAAGCAGAAAATAAGGAACAAATATGGAATTTCACACAAAGAACGTACGTTGATTCACACATTACCAAAGAAGGTGAGGGAAAGAACATTTAAAACCAATCAAGATGCGTTTCAGATAAGGAGGATGGAGGAGTACTATTAGAACAGAAATCAAATGGGCTGGTTGGCCTTAGCTGTAGTCTTTTTCACTTCCTGAAATGTCTTATTTTTTTCTCAGGAGGGAGACCTTTAATGTCCGCAAAAGATATGTTTCTTGTAGGCCAGGCTGGCTTTGGTGGTTAGTGTCAGAGGATGTGTTCAGAGGGGCTCTGGAGATCAAACAGAAACAAAATGAATTGCAAGCTCGGGCAAGCCAGTCCAGTATCCCAGACTCCTCTGCAACTTCAACAAGAATGATACTGAGATAAAAGATAAAGAACACATGGACCGTTCTCTTACAGTAAATGTGTTTGTTCTTTAAAATCTTGTGAAAACTGCATGGCACACCTCCATTTTCAGTCATATAGTTTTCAACAGCTGTAGCTGCACCCAGCAATCATAACTGTGTGTGTGATGAGGTCAGAATAATAGGGATCAGCCGAGTCTTCTGTGTGCTGTATGATGTTAGTAGTTACACTTTTAAAAGCTGAGAATGGGATTTGTTCACCGCGATTTTTGTCACCATATGTTTTGTTTGGTGGCAGAAGGACCACATTAATTTTAAAGATTGTTTACTAAGCTAATGAGCAGGGGCACCCAATAACAACCAGGTTTATTTATAGATTTTCTCAAATGCTGGCTGTGGGTATTTAATCTACTGACTTTCTGTAGACTACCTGGCTACATACCAGCATGTTATAGACACACATATGGGTTAATATCCCTAGTGTAATCTTCCCTTGGTAAATATGCCTCAGGATTTCAGAACTGTTTGAACTTAACCATTGCAATATTTTACAGGGTCACAGAACAAAGGCAGTTGATGGATTCTAAAACCCCATGGTATAATTACCATGCTATATCATGGTTATCTTTTATATGAAGTATGGGCCGACAGCTGCAGCTAACTTGTCGCTCATGCTCCAGGGACTGCTGGAAGGGAATATTTCTTCATTTTTTTGGCATTCGTATTTCAGAATTTCTAATTCAGATTTTCAGTTCTACTGCGGTCTTTATTTTAAACAGACTTTGTTCACATAGTTTACGTCTGCATTCAGATTTAAATATAAGTGGTAATACTATCAATGCAACTTAGAGCATTTTGTATTAAAAAGATTGGAGGGTGTCAATACATGTATATAGATACCCTTATAAAAGTATCCCACGGTAAAAGCATGGCAAAGTGTAATAAAATATTGTGAATTCACAATAAAACATAGGAAAGCATTGTTCATCCCAGAGATGTGCAGTATGGTAAAACATATTTAAAAACAAGGCAAAGCAGGGTAAACTATGGTAAATGTATAGTATAAGCATAGGAAAAGTATGGGAAAACTGCAAAGTTATCACTCAAAATGACTGTTGTAAACTCTTCTAGGAGTAGGCACGGCAAGATTTAGGAGTGGACGTGCTAAAATGGGCCAGTCATAGTGAAAAAAAAAACACAATTTGCGTTTTTGTTGTGACAGTTCGCAAAGTATAAATATTTTCGTATGTACGAAGAGAAAATGTGTTAATGAAGAGAGCCACAGTATACTAATTTAAATATTTGTTGCAGGATCTTAACGAGATCTCATAAATCTTTTTGAATATATAATGAAAGTCAGTTTAATCCAATCAGATTATATAGTGGGGCCCCCACTTCACCCCCAAATGAAAAATGTGTTTCTATCAAAAAGTTTTTCATAATCATACAGTAGCCCCTTCCTAAACCGGACATGTTTAAGGAGTTGTTGGGTTTAAAAAAATACAATAAATTCACACACACACACACACACACATTTATAGTTTTCAATGTATTTAAATGTATAAATAATTGTGCTGAAATAATGTGAATAAAAGGTTATTTTAAATTGAAACTAAATGATTTTAGCATTTTTTAAAAAAAATATTATTTTTAACTAGGTCTTCTTAGTAGTCTAGACTGTTAACACAAAATAGATCATGGTGCCGCATTGACAAGCTATGATACTTACAGCAGGACAATCAATTCTCGTTAATGCATTGTACCACTAATTCGTATTATCATTAGTAGCCTATAAACCAAATGTATACTGTCAGTTTTTATTTAAGTTAGTCAGGGTGCAGTGCTAAATTGTGCACAATTACAAACCACCTGCACATTAATAGAATAGGTGTGTTTCCAATTCCTATACAGATGCTCAGAATGAGCTGGAGGGGTTAGCGGCACATGTGTGCAATCTATTGCTCCCAGAACATTGGGGAAAACAGAAACGGCAACTGGCAGCGCACAATAAAAAGCAGACTGGAAAATGCCAGCAACACAGTCCCCTGAAAGGACCCAGAGGCAAGATAATGCAGGGTGGACAATAGTTTGACGACTGCAGGGATAGCATAGCCTTCTCTAGGTGACAGGCTCATCTTTTAAATCAGACAGCAGCTCAAGAATTATGTGGCTGCCGTGCCTGTACCTGTGCTAAATTTGGTCTTCATTTCTCTTCTCATCCTACAAATCACTTGTTCTTGCTGAAGACCATATCTCCTTGCTGTAATCACAGCGGCCATGTGTAGGGGATAGTGTTCTGCTTTTTAAAGGCTTGCTAATTGCTACAGTTTAAAAATGTGCATTCAAAGGTTCTTAACAAATTGATGCAATTGTAAGTGTTGCAATTGCCGACAGCTTTAATACATCTCATTATAATGTTTGAGAACCCTCATCTCCACCCCATTTTTGCAAATTTATGCAGGAACGCCCATTATTACATATTCACATGAGGCTGAACCGCAAAGAGAAACTGCTGCCGCAAAGCATTCCGCTGGTTTAGTACATTTCCCTAGACTTCTGACTTGTTTGCAACTGGTTTGCGACTATTGAAACAGCCACGGCACTTTAGCACATCTACTCCTTAAAGTACAGCATGTGAGTCTGGGTAGTGTTTGTTTAATCTTTTTGTACAAACATGACAATACAACTTTAAGGTCACAGTGGTTCAGCTTTACGTAACCCCTTTGAGAACCATCCAGGTGGCTTTTGTACTTGTCTAAAAGCTAATGTAGATGCACATGCTGTGCACTTTGTAAATTGTTGTGCTTTTAAAATGTTTGAGTGATCTTCTGTCGCTGTGGTGATCTGTCCAGGATGATTTTGGAACAGTGTTATTTTTGAGGTGTGGTATAATACTCTGACAAGTAACTATTAACACTGCCTTGACTGAAAACACGGCATTAAAAAAAAAAGAAATGGGGAACATGAAGTGATAAGAATCACATTTCTTACTGCAACATCATGCTTTCATAGCCTTCAATGTTATAAACAGTAGGGTAAAATATAGGACAGAGGTTACAATAACATGCTGTAATTTAGAGGTTGCTTGAAACAAGGCGAGTTTATAATTCCTGATAAGGCAGTTGTTTCACTGAAGGTTGCCACTAAATATTTGAAAGGCAAGTCGATAGTAGCTCGTGGCACTGATAAAAGTGTGTTGTCTGAAGTATGTTTTTCTAAAGAACACTGACTTATCTAATAGAGTATTTTATTATTAATTAGTTGTTTAGCAGACACTTTTATCCAAAGCAATTTACAGAGACTAAGGGGTGAACTACGCATCAACAGCTGCTGCAGAGCCACTTCCAATAGGACCTGGGTTTTACATCTCATCCAAAGGACGGAGCACAAGGAGGTCAAGTGACTTTCTCTGGGTCACACACAGTTAGTCAGTGGCTGAGCAGGGATTAGAACTGGGGACCTCCTGGTATCAAGCCCCCCTTTTTTTAACCACTGGAACATCCAACCTCTCCAGTAATAACATTTTTTGTGTTTAGCAAGTAAGTTTCAGTGGAACAAGGTTGGAACAGGAATAATATAAATAGAAGCAAGAAAGAAAGCAAGCTACCTTCCCCAGCCTTTGCTGGATGCTAGTTTCTTTGAAGCTGCCCCTGCACCGTCAGTAACTGCCCAGGTTTGAGACCACGCTGGATAAAACGCAAAGCTGCATCTACAAGAGATCAAACAGATTTACAGCAATTCGAATGACTTCAAAGAGCTGGCTGGGAGTCAGGCAGCTCTTAAAATGCCATTCATTTGGTGTATGTGTGAACTGCGCTAACTTAGTGTAACATGAGGCAAACAGCATAGGGTTTCCACACTGTAAGCAGGGGGGTTTATGTGTCTTTTGGCACCAAGTGTTATTTTGTTTAAAAACACCTTTCTGAAGTTAATATTTAGCATGTTAGCATGTTTTTTATGAACAGAATTCAGCCGAAGTTGGCGGTTCTCCCTTGGCTTTTGTTTTCTGGGGGGCATTTGGTAAAGATTTCAAGTGTCTGCATCTCCCATTTCAGCTAACCCTTCTGTACTGTTCCTGTGACGGCTGAGTCTTTATTATTATTATTATTATTATTATTATTATTATTATTATTATTATTATTATTATTGTAGTAGTAGTAGTAGTATTATTATGTATTTCTTAGCAGACACGTTCAGTGCAAGTACAAGCTGATGCAAGAACTGGTACAAATGGTTGAGATATAGACCAGCATGGTCGAGAGTTGTAATATATACAGTCTGTATGTATTTTGTGTATGAGTCTTTAACATTGCTGGTCCTATTAACTTCTGAATGGCTTGTTGGATTAATCTGAAAATTCGTATACAGTTTCATAATCTTTTTATTTTAAGAAACACTGAAAAAAAAACTTTTTTTAGTATCACTACTATATATTCAATCATTGACTGTTTCATAGTTATGGGTGAACTTTATTTAGACGTGCCTTTCATATTTCAGTTCTCAGAAGATTTTATTATTTTGTTGCTGATAGCGTACAATATACCAATAAAATACTCAGGGTGTCAGGACATCCAGTACATCCCTAATGTGCATTTTGAGTTTTTTTTTACCCCCAGCTATCGTTTTAATGTTATACACACAGAACAGCTATATACTGTTACAGTAGGTACTGTTTTTGTATAATAGAATGGGACTCGTTTATTAGCAGTGAAAGGGTCTTATCATGTGTGTTGCAGCGTGAGCTGCTAAACTGGGACTTTAGAAACCGAAGGTGTCCTTTCTTGCCACTGGGTCACACTGCCCCTTGTGGAGAATTCATCATCTGCAGCACTAAACTCATTAAGTGCAGTGACTGGGTCCACTCAGCACCTCAGTGGCTGAACTGGAATAGAAATCACATACCCATGTGAAAACACAAACATATATAGCATGTTGAATATATAGGCAGGCTGCATATTGAAAATCAAGCCATGTATGTTTCATTTTTCAAAACAGTATGTGTATTTAACAGATCTTCTAGATAAAACAGTACGGTACATGCAACACATATCAAACTATTATTAAATAGTGACAAACCAATAAAAAAACCTCATCCCCTGAAGTTTCATTTGTGGTGACAGAAAGACATGCATTAAAGAAGCTTACTTGCAGTGTGGTTGTCATTAAGCTGTACTTTTTGAATGTTAAGACCCGTGACTGTTTAGATCTATTCAATATACCATGTAAGCTGTACCATGTTTTCTATGGGAAGCACATATGCCTGTACCGCATGGGAACCAAAGTGCAAAATCCAAACTGAAAGAAGGCAATGAGTGCCATTCAATTATGAAACTTATACGCTCTCCCTTATCTCTGCAGATGACTCAAACTCAGGAAAGGATGGTGCCGGGATCCCAGAAGGGGGTGAAGCAGAGTATACAAATGAGGACATGTCAGGGAAACAATGGGGTAAGACAGGGGGGATAATGGATAGCCTTGCGGAGTAGGGCTTTTGAAGTGAATGGGTTCAGGAACAAAAAAAAAAAAGAGTGAGAGACGCTACAGATAGCTGGGTAGTGGGAATGCTTGGACCTGTATTGTGAAGCCAGAATAGATCTTGACCCCTTTGGTCAAGCCACTTCAAGTCCAGGTTTCAAGTGGATTCTTGTGACTAACCGCAATGGTGCCTACAACAAGCTCATTATGAGAGCTTTTTTAACTCACACCATGGGATTCAATCTGTTTCCCTGAGTGACTCATGAACACAATTATAATTACCTATGCTTAGGTTCCGAGGTATTGCAGTATGCTTTACAGGATTACATTATAATTTGAATGCATTACCCAGAAAAAACCTTACCAGAACTATAAGCAGACCAAGATCACAGCATTACCTGCTATGGTTTGCAACAGGCATTGTCCAGTGACTCGGCAGCACACAGGTACTCATTTGGTACTATGAGAATCCCAATAGAGTTCCAGTCCGTATTGGATCAAACTGTTTTTTCAAAATATTAAGAAAATGTACAACTTGTGCTCATATCATTGTATTTTGTTTTAAAACATTAGAATGTGTTTATTTTTTCATTTTTTTATAAATACACAATGTCCAATAAGTCAGACCTCATAGGTAGTATTATGCATTATGCCGATTAAGCCAAAACCGATTGACTGTCTGCACCGTCACATGAAAATGATCTGAATTTGTTCCTCTTTGCTTAAAAAAAACGTAAGACACTGTAGATGGTTCCTGTGCAATGTGTGAAACAATGTTATTGAGTTAGTTAATTTTACTTTTGCAGTGCGTCCGAGGTTCACTCAGCCTGCAAAGATGCGACGGAGGGTGATTGCGCGGCCTGTGGGGAGCTCGATCCGACTGAAGTGTGCGGCGAGCGGGAACCCGCGGCCCGAAATTGCCTGGCTGAAGGACAGCAAGCCACTGACAGCCCAGGAGGTCGGGGAAAGCCGCAAGAAGAAGTGGACACTGAGCCTCAAGAACCTGGAACCCGAGGACAGCGGCAAGTACACCTGCCGAGTCTTCAACCGCGCTGGGGAGATCAACGCCACCTACAAGGTGGAAGTTATTCGTAAGTGTTGCCTCTGCAGAATAAGTGTTTTGAAGAAAAGGGCTGTGATTATTGGCTATGGACAATTATGTTTTTACATTCCAGCATAAGTATTTTTTTTTATAAATATGAAAGAATATAAGAATATAAGGTTATTTACAAACATGAGAGGTCAATCAGTGATTTGTCAGGTCTTAAAGGATTCCAGTGATTCAGTATCAATAGCATGGCTAGGTGGTAACCCATTCTATACACTCTGTGTACTTGCATTCATTTTTTTTCTTCTGCTTTGCTCTGGAGAAGCACACAGATTTGTCACTGTACAGTTCAAATGACAAGAAGTCTTGTCAATGTCTTTTGTAGTATGCAGAACTGCTCTGTTACAGTCTATTTTTAAATCTGAACACTGCTTTAAAAATGGTTGGAACATGTGTTAATTAAAGTCTTCCCAATAAAACATAATTGTGAAACCATATGCCTGGGGATGGGTCTGGATTGTACCCTGCTTAATAGCTAAGTTGGTCTGAGTCATGAGCAGGAATGCGTGTTAAATGTGTATTAATGACTAACCTGGTATTCCACACATGTAATCTCCAGGAGCCGTCTCCAGTGCTCTATATGTTAGGCCACATTGACAGCTGTGAAGATTAGAGGCAGAGAGTAATAGGGATAGAGAGCAAGGAGATGTAATAATTTATAACAATCAATTGATCAATCTTTGTATAGCGCCTTTCATAGTGGACCACCATCACAAAACGTTTTACAAGATACAGTAGCACCAAAATCCACAATACTTTAAATACAGAGTAGTGCATAATACATGATATACAGTAAAAAACAATGCCTAGTACAATACAGTGAAAAATGCATAATTCATGATATAGTAGCATAATACATGAAATAGTAGCAACAACACAGCAGCTATTAGTAGATATCAGGCTTAAAGAGCTTGGGAAGCAAGAGAGAACAAGTGGGTCTTGAGAGTTGATTTAAAGCGAGCAACGGTGGGCTCATCACGCACCAAAGCTGGGAGAGAATTCCAAAGAGTCGGAGCCATAAAATTAAATGAGCGTTTTCCAAGTGTGGTGCACTTCTGCTTGGAGTGTAACAAGCAGGCCAGAGTCGGAGGACCTCGGCTTGCGGGCAGGGACATGGCGGGTCAGCAGGTTGAGGAGGTACTCAGGACCTGTGTGATGAAGGGCATTGTAGGTGAGCAGGAGAGTTTTGAACAGAATCCTGAACTTAACAGGTAGCCAGTGCAGCTGGGCAAGACGGGGGGTGATGTGATCACATTACATATGGTAAGGATCCTGGAAGGGGCATTCTGAACTAGCTGCAGTCGGTTTATGGTGCGTGCCGGGAGACCACCATATAGAGACATTGTGGGTCTTTCTGAATAGAAAGCTCCAACCTGTCCGACATCTGGTCCTGATCAAGTTACAGCTGTGTGCAGACTCCGAAAACATGTGTTTACACTAAAACCAGGAGCAGAGCCGGTGGAAATGAATCAAACATCATCCCATTGTCAGATGTGGCATTTTCCCTTTTATCAAAGCCAGACATAGACGGGAGCAACATTGTTTCAGTTCCCTTGGCTTCCCGCATCGATATTCAGTCAAAACAATCATCTAACACGTGAGAAACTGGGAGCGATAGATCTCTCGCTTAACATAGGACAGCCCACTGCTTGGGTTCCACTTCCAAGTATGAACCAGTAGCTGTGCTGGAATTTGCACACGAACCAGTGGGGTTTAAGAGAGAAATATGGCAGTAGTAACATTAGACCTACATGGGAAGTATATAGTGAGAGAACAAACCACAATGTTTTCTTTTAACACAGGGCAAAGCTGTAGATTCTCAACTCTTTGGAAGCATGTAAGAAAAAGGATAAAAAAGACAAAAATGTGAATGAACAATAAGCTTTATTCACCAATGCTGTATTATTGCTTAACGCTTTTCTCCTGCTTCGCCCATTTCAGAGCGCACAAGGTCGAAACCCATCCTGACTGGCACCCACCCTGTGAACACGACTGTGGACTTTGGCGGGACCACCTCGTTCCAGTGCAAGGTCCGTAGCGACGTCAAGCCCGTCATCCAGTGGCTCAAGCGCGTGGAGAACGGCAACGAGAACAAATACAACTCCACTATCGACGTGGGCGAATACAAGTTTGTGGTGCTGCCCACAGGGGAAGTGTGGTCTCGCCCTGACGGCTCTTATTTGAACAAGTTGATGATAACCCGGGCCAAGGAGGAAGACGCCGGGATGTACATCTGTCTGGGAGCCAACACTATGGGCTACAGCTTCCGTAGCGCCTTCCTCACTGTCCTGCCAGGTGGGATTGAAACTCAGTATCACATATACACTTTAGGATGGGTCTTGTAGACTTTTTTAAAGAGATAATATGTTGTACAGCTTTGGGTGTCCTATTTTAAATGAGGGAATCTCAGCTTTGGTCTCTGGCTTTTCCAAGAATATTATTTTTATTTCTCAAAGGAGGAATGTTAGTGCAAGTTGTAAAAATAACAAGATTGATAAATAATAAATATTGATAGTAAAGCTAACTTTAAAACAATAAATCCACCGAATCATGCATCTCTAACACTAGAGAAAACCAACAGCAGCACTGAAACAAAACAGAGTACATAGTGTCACCAACATAACCTAGACCACTCAAAAGCTAGGCTTTAAAAAAGACAATATTTCCTCTTCAACAAATTAAACTACACTTTAGCTCACTGTTAGACTTTTAGAGATTTATGTAGGCAGATTAAATGGCCTGTCCATTTATAAGCCTCGATGTGACATCCCATGAAATACGACACACATGGCCAGGGCCCTGTAATAATGGAATGTGCTTTTAATTATACATTTCTTTTCAGTGTTTTTAACGTCATCTTTATATTGTTCTGTCTTTTTTTTTTGTTCCTGTTAACAGACCCGAAGCCGCACGTTCCACCTGTGGTGGCCTCCCCGTCCAGCAGCCTTCCCTGGCCCGTCATCATCGGGATCCCTGCCGGGGCCGTTTTCATCTTGGGGACGATCCTGCTGTGGCTCTGCCAGACCAAGAAGAAGCCCTGCTCTTCCCCATCCTCAGCAGCTGCAGTGGCAGCTCAGTCCGTCCACCGCCAGCCCCCCCCGAGAGAGCGTATCTGCCTGCCGCAGGTGCCTGACAAAGACTGTGGGAGCTCCATGCACTACGAGGAGTATTTAGCCCAGCAGCAGCATCTGCTAACCCAAGGACCTATCCTAGCCCCGACCACAGCTCCTAAAATGTACCCAAAGATTTATACAGACATCCACACGCATACTCATCAGCATGTGGACGGGAAGATTCACCAACACCAGCACATTCATTATCAGTGTTAGGTGATGCTTCTTAAAAATAAAAAGGCCTTAACTGCATCCCTCTACCCCCTCTCTCCGCAGTGTCCCTCCTTGTGTGATACCTCAAACAGACAAGTACAAGGCCAGCCACCAGCAGGCCATGAGCTGGACAAATAAGACTATGTGAATATATTTGCATTGAGGGTGGCAGGGATGCAGGGGATGGGATAATGAAGGAAGTCATATCTGGGAAAGAAAAGAAAAATGTAATTTGCTGAAATTACACTTTACACATTTTAATGCTTTTGTAATTCAAGGAGCAACCAAAAGCTGTGGCTTATATTAAACACACATATTTTTGGCTCAGCAGAATCTTGGTGAAATGGAGATCTTATACAGCACAGGTTTGTTTGGCATAAATGTTTGTTTTTATGGCATAGAGTTGATCTAAAAAAAAAAGAAAAAATAAACTGCCCTTCTTGAGAAGCCATTTTTACCCTTTGAAGGCAACACAAATTCAATGAGCAACTAAGGGATTATGCCAAAAAATTATAAAGTTGTTTTGGAAAGTATATGCAGAAATATTTTCCCTTACAACACACCCACACACAGGCACACACACACACACACGCACACACACACACACACACACGCACACACACGCACGCACACACACACACACACACACACACACACACACACACACACACACACACACACACACACACACACATGCACACACACACGCACACACACACACACACACACACACACACACACACACACACACACGCACGCACACACACACGCACACACACACGCACACACACACACACACACACACACACACACACACACACACACACACACACACACACACACACACACACACACACACACACACACACACACACACACACGCACACACACACACACACACACACACACACACACACACACACACACACACACACACACGCGCACGCACACACACACACACACACACGCACACACACACACACACGCACACACACACACACATATCCCTGACCACTATTAATGCGAACACGTAACTGCGTAAATTATTTGCCATTGACTGCTGTATCCCAGTGTCCCATTTCAGACTAAAAATGTACAAAAAATGGCTCCATAACGCCACCTGCTAGTCACCAAACTACTTTCGTTCCACTGATTGAACTGCCACGAAGAAGGAATATAAACACCTGAATATGCTTTAATGTGATCTGCTTAACAGCCTTCTAGCAAGATTCGCCAGTCATTAAGTGACTAGCCACTTGTCAAGGCTAGGACGGACTGCCAAGTTTAAATGTCTCTTGGATATGCAGTTATGCTGAGTGTTTTGAATAAAAAGTTATATTTTCAAACTGTTCTTTACAGTACAGTTACATTTCACTGCCTTTTGGGGGGGAGGACCATGATAGTGCCTATGTGGACTAGAATTAAATGTAACCACAAAATATAAAGATTTAGTAGTTATATATATATATATATATATATATATATATATATATATATATATATAGATAGAGAGAGAGAGAGAGAGAGAGAGAGAGAGAGAGAGAGAGAGAGAGAGATTTTAAACAGAAGTCATGTATATTTAATTTATTTTGTTAAGCAAGAAATAATGTATAATGTTTTCATCAAAGCAGGCATTTCTATACATATTTTGATCCAAAATGCAGTGCAAGCAAATATTAAAAAGTCTAATGTTTTTTTTTTAATAGTTGCTTTGTAAGCTATATAGCATATACTCAATACTTTTTGAACGAGTTGTAAGTCATATATTTGTATGCGCTGTTCGAAAATCCAAATTTTAATTCTTAATATCTTTGTAATGACAATCCTGTACAGTCTGCGCTTCTTGTTAAGTTGAAAATGTTTTCAAAGTTTATTAATGTGGAGACATTTTAATTATTTTACTGTGGTTATTAAAAAAAAAAGAAACACGAAAGACTTATTATTATTGTTGTTGTTGTTATTGTTGTTGTGCTTCTCGCATGCAAAATGTTTTGAAAGAAACTTTTTGTCTGAATTAATGTTTGAATGGAAATAGGTAAATGCATTGATCCCGGTGCATTGTGCATAGTGTGATTGTTTGAGTAGAAACAGGTAAATGCATTGATCCTGGTGCATTGCGTGACTGAGTGGAAACAGGAAAATGCATTGATCCTGGTGCATTGTGCATTGTGTAATTGTTTGAGTGGAAACAGGTAAATGCGTTGATCCCGTGCATTGTGTGGTTGTAGACTGGCCGGCCGCCTGCATGCCTGCCTGTAAGCTGCCCAGAGCTGCATGGTCCTCTGGCGCTGAGCTCTGAGGTGGCTGCACGGCAGGGCTGCAGAGTGAAAAGAGGCGGGCGGCTGAAGGCACATGTGTGTCCGTCTTCGTCCCTACTGAGTCAACACTGGGGTGGCAGCGGTGAGCTGGGTTGAAATACAATAATTGGGCTTACCAAATTATGGAGGAAAATACAAAATATATATATTTTTTTTTAAAAAAGAAGTTATGACAAAATGTGTGCAAGTATATATTCTACTAGAAATATATTACCTAAGGATGTTGAGCACTTCATAATAGACCACATCAAAATAAAACATTTTATCAGGTAAAATGAAAGAACAAATAGTGCACATTTTTTTAAAAGGAAACTTTGCTAAAAACAAGGCCACGTTGAGGCTAGTAGCCCAGCACATGGACAAGCTATTGAAAAACAAGTAGTGTTTGAATAGAGTAATGAATATTGGTTCCCCCGAATAGTTGTTCCCACAGGAACACATTTTCAGCTAACATTTGTACCCCTTGTGAACAAATATTTGTTCCCACCAGTGAACATTTGTTCACCCTACATGAATGTTTGTTATTTATTCTAATTGTATGTCAATAATGCATGTATATAGTAAATATCAGTAATGTTTGCAGGATGTTATCATGTATTATATTTAGTTGAGAGTGCATGGATATAGACTTATATGCAAAGAAAGATTTCTTTGTTAAAAAAAAAAAATAAGGAGGTACAAATATTTGGAAGGGGAATCTATATCCCTGAATATGCGTTCCTGGGGGAACAGATATTATATGACACCAGTTACTTACAGAATCTCTGCTAACTTTCTGTCAGATATTACTCCATGGATACCTCCAAAGCACCAGTTTCTCTGGGGATAACACTTAAGTTTATATATACATATAGGAGGCTGTGTGGTCCAGTGGTTAAAGAATTGAGCTTGTAAACAGGAGGTTCCCGACTCAGCCACCATGCTTGACAGTTGGGATGGTGTTGACTGGGTGATGTGCAGTGTTGGGCTTGCGCCAGATGTAACGCTTGGAATTTAGACCGAAAAGTTCAATTTTTGTCTCGTCTGACCACAAAACCATTTTCCACATGTCTGCAGTATCATCTACAGTACCTGGAAAAAGTATTTGCCCCCTCTCAGATTTTCTGCATTTTTGCATATTTTTGACAATGAATGTTATCAGAGCTTCAACCAAAATCTAATATTAGATAAAAAGGACCCTGAGTGAACAAATAACACAACATTTTGATACTTATTTCATTTATTTATTAAAGAAAGTTATGCAACACCCAATGCCCCTGTGTGAAAAAGTAATCGCCCTCTTAGACTCAATAACTGGTTACGTCACCTTTAGCAGCAATAACTGCAACCAAACACTTCCTGTAGTTATTGATCAGTCTCTCACAGCACCGTGGAGGAATTCTGGCCCACTCCTTCATGCAGAACTGTTTCAACTCAGTGACACTTGTGGGTTTTTGAGCATAAACTGCTAATTTCAGTTCCTGCCACAACATCTCAATGGGGTTTATGCCTGGACTTTGACTAGGCCATTCCAAAACTTTAAATTTCTTGTTCTTCAACCATTCTGATGTAGACTCGCTTGTGTGTTTCGAATCATTGTCTTGCTGCATGGCCCAGCTGCGCTTCATCTTCAGCTCATGGACTTATGGCCTGACATTCTCCTGTAGAATTCTCTGATACAGAACAGAATTTATGGTTCCTTCAATGACGGTAAGTCGTCCAGGTCCTGATGCAGCAGAGCATCCCCAAATCATGACACTACCACCACCATACTTGACTGTTGATATGAGGTTCTTACTGTGGAATGCAGTGTTTGGTTTTCGCCGGACATAACAGGGCCCATGTTAGCCAAAATGTTCCACTTTTGACTCGAGAACATTGTTCCAGAACTCTTGAAGATCATCCAGGTGCTTTTTGGCAAACTTCAGATGAGCATTCATGTTCTTCTTAGTGAGCAGTGGTTTCCACCTTGCTACTCTGCCATGAATCCCATTTTTGCCCAGTGTCTTTCTGATGGTGGAGTCATGAACACTGACCTTAGCTGAGGCAAGAGAGGCCTGGATCAATCATTTTTGCATTTTTCACATTGAATTTGGTCAGATCTTTTTGTGGGTTGTAATAGAGAAAAAAATGACACGAAAATTTGGTGCTTTTTCATTTGTTTGGTGTACAAGGTAATCAAAAATGCAATCTTCAGGTGTGAAAAAGTTATTGTCCACTAGAGTTCTTTGTGACTTCCTGGATGATTTTACGTCTTGCTCTTGGAGAGATGTTGGCAGGACGGCCACTCCTGCGAAGATTCACTACTGTCCCAAACTTTCTCCATTTGGACAATATGGCTCTGACTGTGGTTTGGAGGAGCCCCAGAGCCTTGGAAATGGCTTTGTAACCCTTTCCAGACTGATAGCCATCAACAACTTTTTTTTTTTCCAGAGGTCTTCAGGAATTTCTTTTGATCGTGGCATGATGTGCCTCTAGAACCTGTGTGCTGACAACTTCACTCTGATGGTAAGGGCCAAAGTTAGTCAGATTTATATTGGGTAGGCCTGGCCCAAATCAGGCCTGATTGTTACCAAAGTATTCAAACAGCTGACCCTAATTATCGCTTTAATTGGGTTGAGTTAACAAGGGGGGCAATAACTTTTTCACACCTGAAGATTGCATTTTTGATTACCTTGTACACCAAACAAATGAAAAAGCACCAAACTTTCGTGTCATTTTTTCTCTCCGACTCCCTCTATATACCATTACAACCCACACAAAGATCTGACCAAATTCAATGTGAAAAATGCAAAAATACAGAAAATCAGATGGGGCAAATACTTTTTCACGGCACTGTACATGGCTTTTCACAAACTCCATACGTGCTTTAAGATGAGTCTTTTTGAGTAATGGCTTCTTTCTTGCCACCCGTCCATACAGGCCAACTTTGTGTAGGGACCGGCTTATTGTTGATGTGTAAACACTGACTCCCATCTCAGACACAGAACTTTGCAGATCTCTCAAGGTCATTGTTGGCGTTAAAGTGACATCCTGAACCAGTTTCCTCCTTGCCCGGCTGCTCAGTTTGGGAGGGCGACCCGATCTGGGTAGTGTCTGGTGGTATGATGCATCTTCCACTTCTTAATGATGGACTTCACTGTTCTGAGAGGGATAATCAGCACCTTTTAAATTTTCCTGTACCCTTCTCCTGCTCTGTGCCTCTCTACCACTTTATTCCTGACTTGTTTCGAAAGCTCCTTGGCCTTCATGATTTGCTTTGTTGAATCACTATGTGAGTTGCAGCTTGAAAGTCTTTATATACCTGAGGGAAATTATCTACAAGTTAAACCACTTGAGTACACACAGGTTGAGACCATTTCACTAATTTTGTGACCTTTCAAACAAATCATTTGTAGCAAAGGGGTTGAATACTTATGCAACTGAGATGAATCTGTTTTTCTCTGTAAATCGTACTTATTTATATTCTATATGCATTTTTTAACTTTTTCAATATGGAGTAGTTTGTGTAGATTCTAATTTGAAAGTGCTGTGGAGTACGCGCAGGTGCCAACAAAATGTGAAAACTTTGCAGGGGGTGAATACTTCTGCAAAGTATACTTCACTCTCTCTCTCTCTCTCTCTCTCTCTCTCTCTCTCTCTCTATATATATATATATATATATATATATATATATATATATATATATATATATATTATATATATACACACACACACTACCGGTCAAAATTTCTCCAGTGTTTATTGAAATTTATGCAGTTTAATGTCTCAATGTACTCTGAAATTAAAGCATAGAACAAATAAACAATTGGAGATAAAAAAGTAATCATGGAATTGTTTTGTTTAAAAAAATTTGATCAAAATTTTTGACTCATCGAAGTAGCCACCTTTTGCAGATATAATAAACGAACACACTCGTGGCATTCTTTCTACAATGGAAATCAAATATTGTTCAGAAAGTTCTTCCCAACACTGTTGCAGAAGTTCCCACAAATGTGTTGCACTTGTAGGTTGCTTTGCTTTCACCCTTCTGTCCAGTTCATCCCATACCAGCTTGATGGGGTTTAAGTCTGGTGACTGTGCTGGCCATTTCATGATTTGAAGCCTACCATCTTGTTCTTTTCTTCTAAGGTAGTTCTGATATAGCCTGGAGGTATGTTTTGGGTCATTATCTTGCTGTAGGATGAACCCCTGACCAACTAGGCGTATACCAGAGGGTATTGCATGGTGCTGCAAAATACTGTGGTAGCTGTTTTGGTTCAGGGTGCCACTCACTCTGTGCAAGTCGCCGACTCTGGATCCAGCAAAAGAGCCCCAGACCATCACGCTTCTTCCTCCACGTTTGACAGTTGGTGTCACACACCGAGGAACCATCCTTTCACCTGCTCGACGGCGTACAAAAACCCTGTGTGATGAACCGAAGATTTCAAATTTTGATTCATCGGTCCATAAGACCTTCTTCCAGTCTTCAATAGTCCTCCTGCAGTGCTTCATGGCCCACGCAAGCCTCTTTTTTTATTTTGCCATCTTAGCAATGGCTTTCTTACTGCCACTCGACCTGTCAATCCCGCAGCATGAAGTCTTCTCTTCATAATTGAAACTGAGACTTGCTTACTTCAACCAGTGTTAAGCTGTGCTTGAAGCGGTTGTCCTGTGAGCCGTCTATCACGCAAGCTGTTGACTCTCAGAAACTTGTCTTCTGATTCTGTTGTGGCTTTGGGTCTGCCAGACCTCGTCCTGTCAATGTTTCCTCCAGTTTCCAAGTGGCTTTTGATGGTGTAGGAAACTGTACTCACTGACACCTTGGCTTTCTTTGTCATTTCTCTAAAGTAAAGACCGACACTTTTAAGGGTTATAATGGTCTGTCTGTCTTCCTTTGTTAATCGCCTTTTTCTCGCCATTATGATAGCAATATACTACCTCATGCAGTACAATACTGTCCAAATAATGCTTAAGAGGGTGTAATAATACAGTCTGTTCCAACATTGCTTTTATACAGACAGAGGGTTTGTAAGTAATCAACAAAAGTTGGGACACCTGTAGGAATTGTTAGCATCAAATTTCAAGGATTAATTTACTTCCATTGCTGCAGAACAGCTGTAAGTTGTTAACCCATTACTTGTTCCCTGAAAAAGGCCTTTTTGTATAACATTATTTTTCAGTTTTTGGTAACCTAAACTTTTTTTTTAACCTCTGGCAGTTTACCACTTACCTTTGTATTATTTCAGGTTATTCACTGGAAAAACTGGAAAAATGGGGGTGTTCTAAAACTTTTGACTGGTAGTGTGTGTGTGTGTGTGTGTATATATATATATATATATATATATATATATATATATATATATATATATATATTGGTGATATATACCATATATTTCATTGTCGTTGTTCAACATTATAAATTTTTACTGACATGTTCAAACAAGGTACTTAAGTCGGGGCAGTGCATCCAAATCCAATACAATCCTTTTCTGTGGAAAACAAAAACATTGACGTTGTTAGCAGTGCATCCAAATCTCTATCAGTCATCTGACCGGGAGGACAATTGGGAATGTTCAGTGCCAAAGAATACATCTGTGCTGCCAACAAAGTTAACTGTTTTTATAGCTCTACAGCAATGTGAAGCCTACAATGCATCAGCATGGTTTGCTTTCTACTATATTACATGTAGGATAGACACAAAAAAAAGCCAGCTATAGGTATTCATTTAATTTTACTACTGTACTGTTTAAGCCTATTGTACATATTTATATTTTTACATAATGTACATAAGAACATAAGAAAGTTTATTTGGCCCATCTTGCTCGTTTGGTTGTTAGTAGCTTATTGATCCCAGAATCTCATCAAGCAGCTTCTTGAAGGATCCCAGGGTGTCAGCTTCAACAACATTTTTGGGGAGTTGGTTCCAGACCCTCACGATTCTCTGTGTAAAAAAGTGCCTCCTATTTTCTATTTTGAATGCCCCTTTGTCTAATCTCCATTTGTGACCCCTGGTCCTTGTTTCTTTTTTCAGGTCGAAAAAGTCCCTTGGGTCGACATTGCCAATGTAATGTGTACAGGGAACACATTAATGCTGTTTTAATATGCCCTCATATGTATATATAAATATATGAATAACGAACTAACAAAAATACAGATATATGTGACTCAGGTCAGCGAACGTAATACAGAAACAATTAAAAAGTGCTGTTGGGAGGGATATGTTTTGGCTCCAGTAAAAACACTGTATAAATAGGTACCAGAATTTGAAATCAATTCAAATGTTTTACAAGATTAATCAAGATTCATTGTTACAACATATCCTCCCAACTTTGTTAAAGCCAAAAAGAACCTAGTGAAAAATGTACATTGTAACTATGTTTAGTTACAATTTTAGTAACTATGTTTAATTACAGAGGTGATGAATCCAGTAACATTGTGTGAAATAGTTAAAATTTGCTACTAACACTGTTTGATCAGTAAAGGTATTGAAAGGTTGTTTGGGCCAGGTTTTTCAGTAGTATTGTTATACTCATTTAGTTTTATACGTGCATCATTTTCATCCCAAACTTCAGAACCAAGTGTTCCGGGCAGTTTTATGAATAAAGGTAGGCATTTGTCGTAAGGTATGAGAAAGAAAGGTTTGTTCGGGCAGATTTTTTGTCAGCTCTCGCCTCGGCTGTTTATAATAAAAAAATAAAAAAAAATTAAGTGTTTATTTGAATTACACTTTTTTCCTTAGCAAGTCACAATTAGTGATTTTACATACAAATGATGGTACCCATTTATACTGAATTGAACTGTCCAGAGCCCTAACCATTACTCCATACTGTCTACACGTTTGATGTGACCAACCATGTTTCTACTGATTGATGTGACCAGCCACGTTTCTACAGATTGACATGACCAGCCACGTTTCTACTGATTGCAGTGACCAACAACTTTTCTACTGATTGATGTGACCAGCCACGTTTCTACTGATTGACGTGACCAGCCCTTTTCTACTGATTGATGTGACCAGCCAGGTTTCTACTGATTGATGTAAGCAGCCACTTTTCTCTTGGACAGGCTCTGAGAAAGAAAGCTTGTTTGTGTGGGATGTCAGTACTCCCTTACTCTGCTCTTTAATTAAACACAGCATGCAATATATCAAGTTTGGAAAGGATGTGATTTAAAGATGGTTGAGTCTCCTCAAATATAGGTCTACCCATTTCATAGGATAGATATGGTCTATTGATTAGGTTGGGTTAGGGCCACACTTCTTATGTATGTTAACTTTCAAATAATCTACAAAGGCAAAGATCATCCTAACTCATTATTTGGCAATCCATAGCTTTCATGCTAGATTGCAGAGATGCTATTGAAAAAGGATTTAAAGCTCACAAATTAACTTGAAAATCTTGAGTTGAAATGCATGGCCATATGTTATGTTTGTCTTAATGTTAACTATACAAAAGCACCAAACTTTAATGGAAAACTTTTGGAAAATCAAACCTATATACTTTTATATATAATATATATATATATATATATATATATATATATATATATATATATATATATATATATATATATGATTCCTTGTTGTTTGGAATCCAGAGATAATCATATAAATCAGAGTCTCATAGCAAACACAACAATTGCTTGTTGCAAGTTGTGTCCAGACTAATGTGTTGATTGCAGAGAGGATACACGTAATTAATGTCTGAGGGAAGACATAAGCACAGAAGGAGTTTACCACAGCATATTTGCACAGTAGTGGTGTATTTAAGCATGCTTTTCCCTTGACTGTGCTATGCACTTAGTGTGCTTTTCCATGGTTTTGCCATGGATCCCAAATGATTTGCCATTCTTGCCTGTGTTTCAGCATGCTTCTAGTATGCTAAACACTTTGCTATGCTTTTACCGTTGACATTTTTTTCATAAGGCAAGCCCAGGCTGTTTATATCTTACCTCACACATTCACTATTTTTTGAGTTACCCGCAAGAACAATTGTGTTTTCTGTTTACATAACGTGTGATTAACCATTTACTTATGACGATACATTTATCTATGGAATTTAGTTTTGCTTGATGGCCATTGAAATATAAATAAATAAATATGTGTACAGTGCAGCAGCATGATTTATTTTATGTTAGGCTAACATAAAAAGAAAGTGCTCTAGTTATTCATTAGATTTTACTACTGTACTGTATACTGTATAGGCCTACTGTACAGATTTATATTTTTACATAATGTAATGTGTAGCTACCCAAAACACATTAGTTTTCTTTCAGTGCAACAATTTATATTTAAAATACATCAAGATCTATAAATGTATGTGTGTGCGATTTTATTGTATTTTTATTGTACACCTCTGTTTGTCACACAAACATGTCCGGTTTAGTGAGGGGCTACTGTGTGATTATGAAAAGCTTTTTGGGGGTGAAGGTTAGAGTCCCACTATAGAATCTGATAGGATTAAACTGCCCTTTTTAATATATAACAGTATTAAAATATGTAAAATGAATACAGAACATAATTAATTGTATAGATGACGTTTACATTTAACAAAAACTATATTATTTTGATTCTTGCACCCATGCATGTATAGACATTATCCTTCGGGCTATTTATTTGAACAATGTCACATGACTCTCGCAATGTATACTAGGGATCTTGCTAAGAAGACGCAACAAATATTTAAATTAGTATATTGCACCTCTTTTCATTAACATATTTTCACTTAGTACATACGATAAAATGTATACTTTGCAAAAAAAATCAAATTGTAGTATGTTTGCACTGCGACTGGCCCATCTTAGTACATCTACCCCGTAATGCCACTTTTAACGTTTGTGATTTTATTTTGCATCATTTTACCCCAAGGAGGTTCTTTATATTCGTTCATGCCAAGGACAACGGCTTCACTTAGCTCAGATCTTTGCCCCAGTTCTGCTTGGCTCTTTGCTGTAGCCTCACTAACTTGGTTCAGTTTAGATACTGACAACTCAGTTGAGAATCTGAAGTTACTCTTTCACTGCTTTGACTTTTTTCTCTTGGTCCACTGGGACACACATCACATATTTTATTGTGTTTGATTTTTCCTTAACCATGGGAAGACACTGGAAAAAAACCTATAGAATTTCAAACTGTATCACAGCCTGCAATGAATCAGTCTGTTGATGCAAGTTGCATTCTGTAGATAGACTTCAGTTGTGTTACATGGGGACTTGTGGCAGCTATAAATACCATTTCAATAGTTTGAGACAAACACCAATCACAAAATGTTTTAGTACAAATATGTATTGTGGAGAATGTGGAGTATGCAATTTTATAGAGAAGTGTGTTGCATGTACACATTCATTTGGCATCAAACCTAATGTGGTTTGCGGGCTAACTGCCTGGCTGACTGGATGAGGTGGAGACCCCCATTGACAAAACCTAAAAATAGTTTTTAAGAAAGGTGGAGATGGGGAGGTGGTGGGTTACGATGAAATCGAAACACAGAGGGTATTTATAATGCTAACATCTTAATTGGCTAATGTGAAAATTGAATGATTCAATTTGGTGACACAAAGATTGGTGTCTGACCCTCCTCCCGAACTTTAGTTATGAACTTCATTTAATATTATTATTTATTATTATTGTATTGTATTTATTTATTTATTTATTTATTAGCAAACACCCTTATCCAGGGTGATTTACAAATGTTCTAAAATATCACAGTACAAAGTATCACATTTAGGTATATCACATTACAGATAAGAGCAGTTATAAAGTACAATAAAATCAGCAAAAGGCCATACTCAAATAAGAACAAAAAATAAAGAATGGCTGGTTTGAATAAGAGCAGGTAACTTGAATTAAATATATTTGCTTATATGAGCAAAGTCCAGCACGTAGTAAATACAATGAATGGATGAGAATGATTTCAAATAAGATCAATTACAAAAAAAAACATGAATACGGATACCTATAAGAGTAAAATCAGGGTTAACATATAGGAAGTAGTTACAGTTAAGAGCAGTAGTATAATACGGCAAGGCATGGAGCAGTTCAGTGCAAGTACAAGCTGATGCAGTACTGGTACAATTGGGTGCCATATAGTCCAGTATAGTCAACTTGTGAGGTTTACAGATGCTGTCTAAACAGATGTGTCTTGAGGAGGCACCGGAAGGTGGTAAGGGACTGAGCAGTCTAATATCCGTGAGTAGGTCATTCCACCAGTGAGGGTGGAGAAGGAGATGGCTCTGGAAGCATGGGAGCGGAGGGGGTGCAGCTAATCTGCCGGTAGTGGAGGAGTGGAGGGGACGGGAGGGGGTTAGAGAGAAATGAAAGTCTAGCGATAGGAGGGAGCAGAAAGGTCAAGACAGCGATAGGCGAGTACAAGAGTTTTGAATTGGATGCAAGCAGTCATAGGGAGCCAGTGCAGAGAGGGGAGCAGTGGTGTAGCATAGGAGGAACGAGGAAGGGAAAAGCAAGGCGAGCAGCAGAGATCTGGATGAGCTGGAGAGGATGGATGGCAGAGGCAGGGAGGCCGGCCAGGAGGGAGTTGCAGTAGCCAAGACAGGACAGTACCAGGGCCTGAACTAGGAGCTGTGTGGAGTAATCAGTGGGGAAGGGATGAATTCTCTGTATGTTGCTGAGGGTGAAGTGACAGGAGCATACCAGAGTAGAGATGTGCTGAGAGCAGGAGAAGGGGTTGAGGGTGACCCTGAGGTTCTTGGTGGATGAGGAGGGAGAGAGGGTTATGGATCCAAGAGGAATAGAGATAAAAAGATCAGCTGTGATGGAAGAAGAGGGGGGGAGTAAAGAATCGGATTTGGAGAGGTTAAGTTTGAGATGATGCAAGTGCATCTAGGAGGATCCCGAGGGTCTGCACCTGCCGTTGCCTCATGAGGGACCACTCCTGCCCTGTCCTGCAATATTTATAGCTGCAAAGCCTGCACCCACCTAGGACTGCCAAACCTGCACTGCCTAGGGCTGCAAAGCGTTCATCGCCTGGGGATGCCAATTTGCCATCGACCGGGGATGCCTGCACGTCTCCGCCTGGGGATGCCTGCACGTCACCGCTCTTCCTGCGCACCCTTATCCATGTTCTCTTTCTCATTCCTGCCCAGCTCCACTGCTCTCTGTACTTTTTGGTTCTGGTTTTATAGTTTTATGTCAATCAATGCAGAATTAAGGTGACCAGACATCCTGTTTTGAACGGGACAGTCCCACTTTTGGAGCACTGCTCCCAGTGTCCGCAGAACCTGTCTTGTTTTCCTCCCAGAGCATTGCCACACCGGGAACAGAATATTGCATTTTTAAGCAGGCTGGTGTGTTACTACCATAACTAACTTATTACAGTACAATGCCACTTGATGTGACTAAAGGGAAGGTTTAGGCCAGCCCCGTAATCAACTCTCTTTGTTTCAGCTTTGAGCCCCATACAACCTATAGCTTCATCTAGGCCAGTTCAGAAGAGGAATCATCCTCGGTGACATCAACACTATGTGATCTGATTATTATTGGACTGGAGAGCGAGGACCAACATGTATGACCTTGACGATGACGAGCTGGTTTTGCAGTAAGAGTGTTGGACTTCAACAGTGACGCGAGGTTACTGCATGCATGACTCTAAGTTTGAATTTGATTCACCCAGGCAAGCGATAATAGTGTTTGTTAATGTATTGATTGATTTCTTTATTGTATATCTATGGGAAGGTGTTGCTCTTCAGTTCATGTTCTCATTGCAAATATATCCCCTTTGGTCACAGTTTTTTTATTTCATTTTTATACATTTTAAAACAGTTTGTGTGAATTCTATGGAGTTTGAGAAGTTGCCCTGCCAAAACATTATGTATTATACAATAGATAGACAGATGGGAAACTTAACATAGTACATTTATAGACGCAGTGACTGAGAGGGATGTGTAACATGACCAGATCAGTGTCTGATAGAAGTAAGAGCCAGAGCCTTCAACGGATCTGCTATTTTGGTTTCAGTTTTACTGGCAATATGTGTACAAAATGGGAAGAGTAATATTTCTAATTAGGAAAGATCGAACTTTACCCAAAGCTGTCTAATGAATATGAAATAGTGTTAAAACATTTTCAGGAGAACCAGGAATATGGGTAAATAACAGAAAGATCTAACAATACAGTAATTTTAGAAAAGAAAAACACAGGATCTTTAGTTTGTTTATTTATTTTTTTGTTCTTGGCAAAAATCCTGTCTTGGGTTCTACTATTTTCCCACTACTTTCACATTTATTCCCTTCATTACCTCACAATTGACCAATCCCAAATCAAGTTAGTGAAAGGACCCCTGACTAAAAAGAAAGGCTGGATTAATAGACAGATGAATTGGCCTTTTGTCGTTCTATATTACTGCATAGAAGTTCTCCATTGTGCTAACCTCTAATTAGCAGTAAGAGCTTGCCTCATAGAATATTTTGAGTAGAAAAGATAAGGAAACCAAAAACAACAAAAAAAAAGATTTTCAAACCAAAGGGCATCTCCGGCCAGCTTTTTTTTAAAAATAACTTTAAATTCTGGGTGAAAGGGAATGTCAGGTGATTTAATACACACCCAGGAGAAACAGATGCTTCCCTTATAAAATATCCCAGTAGCAGAAGCATAGCAAAGTGTAATAAAGCATATTGTAAGTTAGATAAAGCGTAGTTAAGCATTGCAAAGACCAGTAAGGTATGATAAAGAATATTAATAAACATGACAGACCAAGGTAAACATTGTTAAATGCATAGCATAACCATGAGAAAAGCATAGCAAAATTGCAAACACCCTGCAAAAATACAGTGCTGAGCCTTTATAAGGGGGTTTCTCTCTGTGTATGTGTAAATGCAACAAATAAATTTGCTTTTATGAAAATAAAATATACTTCAATACATTGTTTACAATATACAAATATATTTTAAAGTTCTAAAACATATTCTATAATTATCATATATTAAAATACAGGTTTACGTTATACAGCACAAAGGAATATTTTTAATTTCATGAGTAATATATACAACACACCTTAAAGAAATTATATATATATATATATATATATATATATATATATATATATATATATATATATATATATATATATACAGCTCTGGAAAAAATTAAGAGACCACTGCAAAATTATCAGTTTCTCTGGTTTTACTATTTATAGGTATGTGTTTGGGTAAAATGAACATTTTTGTTTTATTCTATAAACTACTGACAACATTTCTCCCAAATTCCAAATAAAAATATTGTCATTTAGAGCATTTATTTGCAGAAAATGACAACTGGTCAAAATAACAAAAAAGATGCAGTGTTGTCAGACCTCGAATAATGCAAAGAAAATAAGTTCAGATTCATTTTTAAACAACACAATACTAATGTTTTAACTTAGGAAGAGTTCAGAAATCAATATTTGGTAAAATAATAACCTTGATTTTCAATCACAGCTTTCATGCATCTTGGCATGCTCTCCACCAGTCTTTCACATTGATGTTGGGTGATTTTATACCACTCCTGACGCAAAAATTCAAGCAGCTCGGCTTTGTTTGATGGCTTGTGACCATCCATCTTCCTCTTGATCACATTCCAGAGGTTTTCAATGGGGTTCAGGTCTGGAGATTGGGCTGGCCATGACAGGGTCTTGATCTGGTGGTCCTCCATCCACACCTTGATTGACCTGGCTGTGTGGCATGGAGCATTGTCCTGCTGGAAAAACCAATCCTTAGAGTTGGGGAACATTGTCAGAGCAGAAGGAAGCAAGTTTTCTTCCAGGACAACCTTGTATTTGGCTTGATTCATGCGTCCTTCACAAAGACAAATCTGCCCGATTCCAGCCTTGCTGAAGCACCCCCAGATGAGTCCAATTTTCAGCTTTGCCCAACACCTGGTCGTCTAATGTTTAGACGAAGACCTGGAGAGGCCTACAAGCCACAGTGTCTCGCACCGACTGTGAAATGTGGTGGAGGATCGGTGATGATCTGGGGGTGCTTCAGCAAGGCTGGAATCGGGCAGCTTTGGCATGAATCAAGCCAAGTACAAGGTTGTCCTGGAAGAAAACTTGCTTCCTTCTGCTCTGACAATGTTCCCCAACTCTGAGGATTGGTTTTTTCCAGCAGGACAATGCTCCATGCCACACAGCCAGGTCAATCAAGGTGTGGATGGAGGACCACCAGATCAAGACCCTGTCATGGCCAGCCCAATCTCCAGACCTGAACCCCATTGAAAACCTCTGGAATGTGATCAAGAGGAAGATGGATGGTCACAAGCCATCAAACAAAGCCGAGCTGCTTGAATTTTTGCGCCAGGAGTGGCATAAAGTCACCCAACATCAATGTGAAAGACTGGTGGAGAGCATGCCAAGACGCATGAAAGCTGTGCTTGAAAATCAGGGTTATTCCACCAAATATTGATTTCTGAACTCTTCCTAAGTTAAAACATTAGTATTGTGTTGTTTAAAAATGAATCTGAACTTATTTTCTTTGCATTATTCGAGGTCTGACAACACTGCATCTTTTTTGTTATTTTGACCAGTTGTCATTTTCTGCAAATAAATGCTCTAAATGACAATATTTTTATTTGGAATTTGGGAGAAATGTTGTCAGTAGTTTATAGAATAAAACAAAAATGTTCATTTTACCCAAACACATACCTATAAATAGTAAAACCAGAGAAACTGATAATTTTGCAGTGGTCTCTTAATTTTTTTCCAGAGTGTGTGTGTGTGTGTGTGTGTGTGTGTGTGTGTGTGTGTGTGTGTGTGTATATATATATATATATATATATATATATATATATATATATATATATATATAATAAATATGTATTGTGTGACACTGACATATCTTACAAATGTAAATGGCAGTTTTTATGGTCCTTATGCACATTGTGCCATTGTTTTTTTTGGAGGTCTTATGGGATGGCAATGTATGAAAGATTAAACTAGTAATAGACCAGGAATATTTGGTTTGATGATCTCAATTTAGCCCACATTTTAAAACCACAATACAATCAGTTGTCTGTTTGAGAGAGGTCAGGGACTGAATGGTAGACAGGGGATGTGCAGAATAGAACTGAGGTATGCTTAGAAAGCATTATTCCTCATTATTCCTCATTTTAAATTCCACTATTTGATGTATTTTTTTTTTTTTTGCATATGTTAGCATTGAGACGTAGTCCTGTAAAAGGTTTGTGAGCCTGAAAACATATAAAGTGTTCTTAAACAAATAAATATACGACACTTTGATGTGATTCAGAGCAAAGGGAGGTGACACAAAAGTTTATTGAATTACGTTTCTTGTCATGTTGCATTACAGGAATCATGTACAAGCCTGCACAACAAAAGCTAATGTAAACACTTTGCAAGTTGAGTCGCACTTTTGTACCGGAAATGAATAGCCATGAATTCTAAAGGCAGAGCAAAGCTCATTTCCTTTTGAACTGAAAAATAGCATGACTCCTGTTTATTCACATTTCCTGTGACTTTACCTCTTGTAAATCACAACAAAAGCATGGTAAAAAGCATGGTCTGGTGGGGTAAATGCATCAGATTTGCCCCAATGTAACCAACAACATTGGGGTCTAGCATGTAAACAGTCACATAAAGATTATATACAACTGTGCTAACTGTGTGGTCTACAGTTTGTAAGAAGAGAGGGCATGGGCCAGCAGAACACGCAATGCTTCTAAATGAATAAAGAGCTAGTACCACATCCATGTAAGATATACCATTAAAACATGATCACTTCTATTTAATTTTATTTTTATTAGATAAATGTGTATTGTTATTAGCATTAATATATATTTTTTTATTTGTATTCTTTATCTTTTTATTCTCAACTCTGGTCAGAACCACACGTCTGGAAAACGCACCTCGTAATAAATAACTTGCAAAGATTTAAGACCTTATATTGTCACAAGAAGAAAGCTCACCTGAGTGTCGCTCTCCTCCACTCACAGGGTGGCAGTATTTGATTGACAGGTTGCTTCTGTTGCAGTGAGCAGTTATATCTTATATGGACAAACACAGCATGAAAACCTGTCTAGGTAAGGTGAAAGAGTTTATAATTGAAAAAGAAAGCATATAATACACTATGAAGGTTGAACAATAATACTGGATCTTTAATATATATATACATAATTTCAATCAATGTTATCAAATATGTGTTGCCATAACTGATAAGATATGAAAGATTAATTAGAAGGAAAGTAAGTTTTTTGAATGGTATTTTTTTTTTCTCGAAGCAGTATGGGGTTCAATTAAGTCTCTGCATTCTTCATATGTTTAGGACAATGATATGAGTTCCCAGTAGTTCTCAGAAGTACCAATCCACATAAAATAAATAATCATTAATCCTCTGAAAATAAACACTTCACGTAAAACTGTACCCTCTAAAATATAGTTCAACTTTACATATTTATATATTATAATTTGTGTCCTTACATAAGTGAAATACAATCTCTCAAGTGTTACCATCAGAGGAAGGACATTTTCGATAAATGATGTCTGTTAGTTATTTGGTTTCCTATTTTCCCCCACTTAAATACACTGCTGAGTTAGCAGGGTAATTGACAGCACAGATGTTACCTGGTTTAGACATCTGGATGTAGCACAGTGACCGCTCCAGAAATACTCCCAGTTGATCTTTGAAATGTACCAGTAGCATAAACATGCTCAGCTATGGAATTGCAAGATTTGTAGCTGTTTTCAGTTCTGCATACTTCTTTCACTCCTATAAATCAAAACTGTCTACAGTACTGTAATGGTTTTGCCACAAAAGTTATGTCTGTATATCATAGAATTTTTAATAAATAATGTTTTAGTACATGTTCCGGGCTTTTATGAGGATTGGCATATGTTAGTCTCAATGCTCCAAAGATTTTGTAATTTTTATGTCAATAAAGATTGCGGGCAGGGGTCAGTCTTTTTCACTGCCTCTTTTGTTCAGGATCAGTCAATGCACTGTCGATTTGGACTCCCCCAGAGAAACTTTATCCACAGTATAGAAACTACACAGTACAAAGGTAAACACTAGCAATCTGTCAGCATTGCCATGCTCGCCCATGGCTGTTGTTTGCTTTGTTTGGCTTGGAGAATGCCACCCAGCGTGTTAAGATTGTCCTGGGTGGCTTGCTGTTATAAGCAGCTTCAAATAAAGTTATTCCACTACAACAATGTGTTAGAAATGGAGGCAAGGGATTTCTACCCCTAATTATCCCCTTATAGCACAAGTAAAGCATGGAAGTAAGAGATTTAAACTACTTAACTACCCCCTTGAACATCCCCTCATCCCACAGTTAAGGGTTTGATTTAAGGTGTAAATACTCATTAAAACTTGTAAAAAAAGTACAATTAAGTAGGACACAAATCCTTACTTTCCCCTAAATTTAGTATTAGATCACCCATGCATAGAACTATGTAAAACGTAAAAGGCAAAGCAATTTAGCAAAAGATAAAAAAACAAAAACAACACAATTTCCAGAATTAAAACAGAATCCAAACGCAGTATTCAGAATTGCAGATTAGGCCCTAATGCCACAGTTCTCTTGTAAATGAAAATGCACTAAAGCAACTAAAGATTACAGATTTAAAAAAAAAAATACTTCACAGCCAGCGTTGTAACCAGAGCTGACATTCTACCCAGGACAAACTTAGGGTTGAAGATATAGCTGCAGTATTTAGATGACTGCTTGGTATTTACTATTCACGCAAACCAACAGAGAAAATTAAGGAGTCTTTTGTACTTTACCAGAATGTTTACATGAGCATCAGCATTGATGAGGCAAAAAAACAACCGAGGAGACGACCTCTGTGTCTTAATACTTAGTTACAGCCATGATCATAGTATCTAAAACTGTTTAATGATTATCTGTTTAACTTTAAAGTAGCTTGTCTCGTTCGCTTTCTTGTTGCTGCTTTTTGTCAACTGAAACTCGAGGAAGTGCTGTGTAATTGCACAATAAAGACATTGCGCATGTAAAGAAAAAAACCAAACAACGCAGGCTGTGACGGAAATCAAATACATTTTAACACTGAAGAGATGGGCTCAGAAAACTTGCGATGGAGTCGGAAATCGCATGTGACCTGTAAGTGCATTAATTTATTACATATTTGGACAGAGAGCGAATGAATCCAAGTCAACAATCTCCCTCCCGACCTGTGAGGGCACGGCATAACAGGAACAGTGTGCCTCGGACTGGATGGTTTGACAGCTCATTCTAGAGTCAGTCGGAAGTCAGCCATTTAGGAAGGGTGCCTGACAATACCAGAAGTCATCGCCTTAACGCAGTAGGCGATGTGTCAGTCATAGATTGGAGGATACGTGATTGCACTCACTACCGAAGGGGGCGTGACTGAAGGTATATCAGAGGATGTGGCCAAGCAATCTGTTCCTTTGTTATCTTTATGGACTGACCTGTGAAAGGAGTACAGATAGAAAATAACCATGAGTGTTTCGTGTTTTGTTTGTTTTGTTGTTCTAACTGTCATTGTTTGTTGTTGTTAGATGGTTAGCACTAACTGGGAGCTGTAGCTAAAAGCTAGCACCGAACCTGGACTGCACTGCACCACTGTTTCACAATTGTTGTATAGCACCACCTGCACAAAGAGCACTCACTGCTTGGATTAGTGATTGTGTCTGTGTTGTGTGTTATTATTACTACATTATTATTTTAGGACTGAAACCTGTGGTTTAACTGAGCAATACACATTGGTGTGTGTGGCAGAGCACAGCTCTGCTCTTTAGAAATTGGCAGGGATGGGGTTAAATTCCCCTACCTGCCTTGGTTCATTGTGTTCAGGTGGCTGGGGTTGATTAGATGATTAGTTTAATTAACGATCAATCAGCGCCCAGCCACCTGACATAAAAGGAGGCCTCTGCTTTTCATTTGGGAGGAGGGAGCTGAGGAAGCAGGTTGGTGTTTTGGTGTTTGTGATTTTTGAATGTTTTGAATCCAGTGAAGGCATTGCCCAGCCTGGAAAGCTTTATTTTTGTGAGAGTATTTTTGCTTTATTTGGTTTATTTTGTGTTTAAATTGCTTTGTTTTGGCCCTTGTGCCCTTTCATTTTTGTGTTTATAATAAAATAGTTATTTTTTTGAACTCCAGACTGTCTCTGGGCCTCTATCCACTCACCAGCCTGCCACAGTGTGTAGAACCAGTTATTTTTATTTACAAGCAAATAAAGAGCTGTTTAACTGAACTGCGTTGTTGCCAATCCTTCCTAAGCACTGTATCACCTCTACACCTGCACACTGCAAACCACTTTGCCACACACACACACACACACACACACACACACACACACACACACATATATATACTGTGCAACAGTTTTAGACAGGTGTGAAAAAATGCTGTAAAGAATGCTTTCAAAAATAGACATGTTAATGGTTTATATTTATCAATTAACAAAATGCAAAGTGAGTGAACAGAAGAAAAATCTACATCAAATCAATATTTGGTGTGACCACCCTTTGCCTTCAAAACAGCATCAATTCTTTTAGGTGCACTTGCACACAGTTTTTGAAGGAACTTGGCAGGTAGGTTGGCCCAAACATCTTGGAGAACTAACCACAGTTCTTCTGTGGATTTAGGCAGCCTCAATTGCTTCTCTCTCTTCATGTAATCCCAGACAGACTCGTTGATGTTGAGATCAGGGCTCTGTGGGGGCCATACCATCACTTCCAGGACTCTTTGTTCTTCTTTACACTGAAGATAGTTCTTAATGACTTTTGCTGTATGTTTGGGGTCGTTGTCATGCTGCAGAATAAATTTGGGGCCAATCAGATGCCTCCCTGATGGTATTGACCATTAATTCTGACCAAATCCCCAACTCCATTTGCAGAAATGCAGCCCCAAACTTGCAAGAAACCTCCACCATGCTTCACTGTTGCCTGCAGACATTCATTCGTGTACCACTCTCCAGCCCTTCGGTGAACAAACTGCCTTCTGCTACAGCCAGATATTTGACTCATCAGCCAGCCAGATTTTGACTCATCAGTCCAGAGCACCTGCTGCCATTTTTCTGCACCCCAGTTCCTGTGTTTTCGTGCATAGTTGAGTCGCTTGGCCTTGTTTCCACGTCGGAGGTATGGCTTTTTGGCCGCAAGTCTTCCATGAAGGCCACTTCTGACCAGACTTCTCCAGACAGTAGATGGGTGTACCAGGGTCCCACTGTTTTCTGCCAATTCTGAGCTGATGGCACTGCTGGAATCTTCTGATTGCGAAGGGAAGTAAGCATGATGTGTCTTTCATCTGCTGCAGTAAGTTTCCTTAGCCGACCACCGCGTCTACGGTCCTCAACGTTGCCCGTTTCTTTGTGCTTCTTCAAAAAAGCTTGGACAGCACATCTGGAAACCCCTGTCTGCCTTGAAATTTCTGCCTCGGAGAGACCTTGCTGATGCAGTATAACTACCTTGTGTCTTGTTGCTGTGCTCAGTCTTGCCATGGTGTATGACTTTTGACAGTAAACTGTCTTCAGCAACCTCACCTTGTTAGCTGAGTTTGGCTGTTCCTCACCCAATTTTATTCCTCCTACACAGCTGTTTCTGTTTCAGTTAATGACTGTGTTTCAACCTACATATTGAATTGATGATCATTAGCACCTGTTTGGTATAATTGTTTAATCATACACCTGACTATATGCCTAACAAATCCCTGACTTTGTGCAAGTGTACCTAGAAGAATTGATGCTGTTTTGAAGGCACAGGATGGTCACACCAAATATTGATTTGATGTAGACTTTTCTTCTGTTCACTCACTTTGCATTTTGTTAATTGATAAATATAAACTATTAACATGTCTATTTTTGAAAGCATTCTTACTTTACAGCATTTTTTCACACCTGCCTAAAACTTTTGCACAGTACTGTATATATATATATATATATATTTATAGATATATATATATATATATATATATATATATATATATATATATATATATATATATATATAATAATATATTACCTTACATAACGCTGGAGAAGGTCAATAAAAGTATCTGTTTCCAGTATCGGAGAAACTCAATAAATAATCATGTCATGTTATTTTTCGAACAATGTCTTTCTTGTATTCACCTCTCATGTCAAAGTCTAGAAAATGTACCTGTTTTGATTCACGGTCTGCTAGAAAGGTATACTAGAAGATAAATGTCAACTTTAATTAATAAACTAAAAAAAGCACATACATCTGTCTTGAATGTCTGGGAATGGTTGCTATTAATACTTTAAAACAAGCAAAGCTATTGAAATATTGCCAGATACACCATGCGCTTTATTATTTTGTTTTTTCTTACAGCTGCATTTCAGTTTCTCATACTTTTAACCAACTGAACTTGTGCTCTGTCAGTATTAATATGAACTGAGGATTTGCAGGACCAATGCCTGGATAGCAGAAGGGGTCAGAACTAATTTTTTTAGGAACCATGTGATACCTCTGTGCTGACTGTGATAAGAATATGCAATTGATTTGCCTTGTCGAGGGCAAAGTGTAATGAGTCAGAACATCTTTCATTGACTGCCTTAAAATAACAAGGTTCTCATGAACTTTACATCAAAATGTTAATACACACTGTAACATGAGCCCTTTCTCAAAAAAATGAGTAGTTCTGTTTCTGCAGCGTTTTTATTTTGTTATTCAACTACTGAAGGTAAATGCAGAGTAAATTAAATGTACTTCATTTGAACAATTGGTGACATGCTTTTGAAGCAAGTACAAAGTATGCCAAAAACAATCTGCTATCTTTATCGCAATTGTTGTTTGTTTTGTTTTATCCTTGGCATGGTTTAGCAAGGGCACCCGTCAGCTACATAACTGGACCCTTTATTTATACCCAGCATTCATATACTGTCTGTGTTTTCTGCTCTATTATGATTGCGTTCTGGTCCCCTCCTTTCAGGCTATAGTCTCTCAGCTACTAACTCTGCAAGTCAACCATTCCAAAAGGGAGCTACCTATTGATACCACTCCAGTCCACCTGTTTCTTATGATTGACCAATGGAAAAACATTTTTGAATGTCTTATGAATGTCCCAACTAACTCTGCATCTTTCCTGTTCCCTTCAAACAAGATCTCATTATTTCTTTCCTTACATAGCAAGAACAATTTAAACTGCCTGTTGATAACATTAAAACCTAACTAAAAGCCATCCAGCAAAACACTGCCTAACTCACCTGTCTTCCTCACTTACCCTATTCATTAACTCAGTTATTAACAAGTACTATCTTTACAGCTTGGACCACCAGAGGTTTCCTCCTCCACTAAGTAAGAAATACAAAATACAAATAATATGTAAGTATATCCTTTGAAAAATCTACATACCAAAAAAAAAAGGCAAAATGTATATGCATAAATGTTTTCAATAACCTTGCATGGGTGTTGCATGTTTCCATGCCCTCGTTACAAAGATGTATTTGTTGTTATGTGGAAAAATGAACGGAAATTAATGGAGTGGAAAATAACAGGGGAAATAAAAAAATCTTTAATAAAAATACCACAGTACAATTGTGTTTCAAAAAAAGTTAATTTGTTCAATTGCACTTCATGTTTGGCATCAACTCAGCTACTATAATTGTTATCAGTTTTAGTTGATGTCAATTTACTGAAATTACCCACACATTAGACCGTAGGCTTTTTTTTGGCCTACTTACAGTAAAAAAGCTTAACAATGTAGACCAACAAAAAGAAAATAAATTTGACTACAGTGAATTGCCAAGTTATACATCCAGCGTAGGGTTTCAAACATTCATCCTGTTTTGGACGGGACAGTCCCACTTTTGGAACACTGGTCCCAGTGTCCCCAGAACTTTTTTGGGGGCGCACATTTCGTCCAGTTTTTTCCCCTGAGCATTGCCGCATGGGTAACAAAATATAGTATTTTTATTGTATTTTCATGCAGGCTGCTATGTTACTAAAATAGAGAATTTATTGGGACTAAAGGGAAGTTTGCACGATCAGTAGCATTACACAGAGACCGTACAGTACCTTGCAAATCTGGAGAATTACTGAACAGTCAGCATTCATTTTTGCAACTAGAGAACTGCAGGCGGATTTATCCACTGACCGTTGCTAAAACGAACTGGCAGCTATCCTGGTCTGAATCATCACTCTGGCTGCCTGAAGAGGTTAGACTAGGGTAGTGTTATATTAACTGTTCATACAGGTACCATTGTATTGTGTTGAATTATTCTCTTCATCCATGATATTTGTATATCTGCATTCAAATGACTTTGCTTCATTTGTAGCTATGGGCGACAATTGTGGAAATTAACGCTGTCATGTCACACCACCATGCCATGTTTACAGCACAGTGCATTGAAGCTTGTCATGGTTTGAACACTTTGTGCATTAAAATAGTTCATCACAGCAATAGAAGGGGTTGTAAATTGTGACAAAAGTATGGAAACATATTTTCTATTGAAATAAGTCTAATTCTCTTTTACCACAGATACCCTCTAATAAATGTATGGTAGTGAATAATGCAAAATAATTTGTGAACTAGCTAATTTCACATTTGTAAAAATATTTTTTAAAGCTTCACAACATTTTTTTTTAAATTTATTTTAAATATACACATTATGTTGTTTTTAACAATAATGAAATACAGTAGTTTCAGGCCTCCATGTACCCAGTTAATTGCTTTAAAAACGGTATTTACATTGATAATTGAGTGCTGTATATAATATAAATCGTTTAAAACATTTACAAAAAAAAGAATCATGTTCTCATTTCATTTTACCTTTCTTCTTTACACAATTCTAAATAAGCGGCCTTAGAGGCAGGAAAAATCTCTTTTGAATTTGGTGACCCCTTATTTTTATTTCTGTGTTCAATGTTTTATAGAAGTACAATATATTTTATCCTGCAAAGTTTAAGAAAAAAAAAGAGACAATGGAGTTCTTATATTTAAGATTAATGCTATCTGTTGCATAAGTGTGATAGCTATATAAGATATTGTATAAATATTTCACTTTATCACTGCTATTAGTTTAATAGAAGAAATATTACACATTAATAAAAACATTCAGGGTTTCAATTACTGGGGAACTGGGAGTGGGTTTGATCCCTTTTTATTTCTAAACATACTTTTTAACATGTTTAAGCTGACAGGTATCATTTAAAACAGAAAGGACCTTTAAAAAGCCTTTAAAAAAACATTCCTGCCTTTTTTCAGTGCCAATCAATGATAATGAGAAAGCGTCTCCTGATAATCTAAAAACTTTTCTGCACATTATACACAGGCTAATGCTTATGCTTATATTAAGGAAAATTAAATAGTATTACTTTCGTAAGAAGTGACAGCATTTCATTTGATCAGAAAAGGAATACAATTGACTCTTATTTCAGCTTGATCCATGTCTCAGTCTAAAAAAGCCTACTTGGAGAAAAAATCCTCAAGCAGGTTCAGAAGCATTTAAACTAGAAAGGAAGGGGGAAGAAATCAACAAAAAAACAGAAGGGAGACTGCATCAAAACAAGAACAACAACTCAGGTAAGACAACCATTAAATGTATTTATCTAAATACTAGAAGTATCAGAAACAAAATTTTAGAACTTGAAGCTACTGCACTAACAAGTAACTATGATGTGATAGGTGTTACTGAAACTTGGTTGTCTGAGAGTGATGGGGACGAATATAATATTTGTGGGTATACACTGTATAGGAAAGACAGGCAGGACAGAAGAGGAGGAGGGGTAGCGCTATACATAAGAAACAGTCTTGAAGCCCAGATGTTAAACCTGGACAAAGAAAATAAAGCCGAATCAATATGGGTCAGAATAACGGACAAAAATTCAAAGGGCATAATAATAGGAGCATGCTATAGACCGCCAGATTCAGACGGTGAGCAAAATAATCTGTTATACAATGACATTAGAAATGCGTGTAGCAAAGGAGAAGCCATACTAATGGGGGATTTCAACTTCCCCCATATAAAATGAGAAAACCCGATGGGTAGCACGAAGGATGAAATTGAAATGGTGGAAATGGCAAATGACTGCTTCCTAACACAATTTGTCACAGCACCGACTAGAGGGGAGGCATGCCTTGATTTAGTCTTTTCAAATAACGAAGGCAGAATAACTAAAACAGAGGTCAGAGAACCATTGGCAAACTCAGACCACAACATGGTCTCATTTGAAGTGTTTTTTAAAACCCCAAAAGTAATGACTAAAGCTAAGGTTTACAATTTTAGAAAAGCAAACTATGAAGGTATGAAACAGAGACTAACAGAAGTAGATTGGAGTAAAATAGAGAAAACACCCACAGAAGAAGGATGGTTGTTCTTCAAAAATGTAGTACTAGAGGTGCAAAACAATGACATCCCTAAAGTAGACAAATCTAAATGTAAAACTAAATTGCCAAAATGGTTTAATAGATCAATTAAAAAAAAAATTTAGCGAAAAAAGGCACTTTACAGAGCATTAAAAAAGGACCAAAAAGAAAGTACACAGAAAGAGTACACATAACTGCAAACGCAAGTCAAAAAGGAAGTTAGAAAGGCCAAGAGAGAAATAGAAATGAACATTGCTAAGGGAGCTAAAACCAATTCCAAATTTTTTTTCCAATATTACAACAGCAAGAGAACATTCAAAGAGGAGATTAAATGTTTAAGAGATACAAATGGCAAAATCGTAGATGAAGAAAAAAAAAATAGCAAATATATTTAATGACTACTTTTCACAAGTTTTTACAAAGGAAGATACTGACAACATGCCCCACATGTCATCCAGTTCCTATCCAGTTTTAAATAACTTTAGCATGACTGAGGCAGAAGTGTTAAAGGGACTAGGAGCTCTTAAAATAAACAAATCCCCTGGGCCGGATGAGATCCTCCCAGTAGTACTCAAAGAAATGAAAGAAGTAATTTACAAACCGCTAACCAAGATCATGCAGCAGTCTCTTGACACAGGGGTGGTACCGACAGACTGGAAAATTGCAAACGTAATACCGATCCACAAAAAGGGAAACAAAACTGAACCAGGTAACTACAGACCAGTAAGCCTGACTTCTATTATATGCAAACTTATGGAAACTATAATAAGATCCAAAATGGAAAATTACCTATATGGTAACAGTGTCCTGGGAGACAGTCAACATGGTTTTAGGAAAGGGAGATCGTGTCTAACTAACTTGCTTGATTTTTTTGAGGATGCAACATCGATAATGGATAATCGCAATATGACATGGTTTATTTAGATTTCCAGAAAGCTTTTGACAAAGTCCTGCGCAAAAGATTAATTCTCAAAGTGAACGCAGTTGGGATTCAAGGAAACACATGTACATGGATTAGGGAGTGGTTAACATGTAGAAAACAGAAAGTACAGAAAGTACTATTATTCTCCACAAACTTTGCTTTTGTGACCAGGACAGTGATATTTCAAAATATCACTATTTCCAATGGGAAAACGGGCGAATGTGTGTCTTTTTGTTCACATAAAGTCAGAAAAAAACAACATATGAATCCAAATTAACATATATTTATACTAAAGCAATACAAAAATGACTACAAAAGATTTAGAAGTGAGTAGTTTTTCAAGATTTACGATTATACTGTAAATACAGACGAATGAGGTGAATGAGGGACTTCATGTCCTTGAAAATGTTATTGTGAAGCTGAAGGATGGGATCTGTTCAGCTGTGCTGGAGAGGAGGAGATGAGCAATCTGTCCTGGGACTCTGAGTAAGAGAGATTGCGGAAGCGCGCTTGCGAGAAGGAGTCAACGTGGGTGTAGCAGATATAAAGATATAATTATTACTGAACAACACTATATGCTCTCTTCTAGCCAGGATGTTGATATTGTTGTCATGCAGGGTTTTTAAGAGTTTGGCTAACAGCCAATCCTTATAAAATAGCTGCTCCGGAGGCTTATTCTGCTGGCAGGGCGTTTTCATTTCCGTAGTGCCGGGGCAGCAGGTCTGGGTGCTGGGTAGAGCTCTGCATTAGAAGTAGACAGTGCTGAGTGTCCATTGAAGAAATGATGAGATAGAGAAATGAATGCGATATTTTGAGAGACCCAACAGGGAGGGAGAACGAGTCGCAGCATATGCAAAAAACAAAACACAAGAGAAAGAGCTGAGCTGTGACTGGGTTTCAATAGGAAGTCATTGATGATAGACAAGTGATATTACTCAATAATGAGAGACAGGTGAAATTAGGACGGGGAGAAGCCCTGGCTCACGCCCACTGAACTCCAGTAAAGTTAACATTAACCCTTTGCGATCCAATGTCGGACCATGTCCGACATTACGATTTTCCCTTTCCAGTCCGATGTCGGACCTTGTCCGACATCATCGAAAAGACATAAAGCACAGGTCTCGAGTCATTTTTTCTCTGGAAAAAGCCGAGAAAACCTTTCAATGGCCGAGTGAGACAGATAGTAGCCGAATGAAACCGTAAAAAAAAAAAAAAAAAAAAAGGTGCGTGTGAGCAATAGCCCTAGAGGCTGCGCCATACAAAGACAAGCAGACATAAACAAAGGAGGTAGCTGCTTCCGCATTCAGCGCTCAAAGAATATCACAGACATTTGCAGAGCTTTTTGAGATGTTATAGTTACAAAATAATGACTTGGATCGCATTATTGAGGACTTTGGTTATAAAACGAGTGATCAGGAAAGGATTAATCAGTATGAATGTCTATAAAGAGGTATGTGAAAAATACAGTGAACACAGGGTGGAGCTTGGCTGGAGATGCAGTACTGATGTCACTTAGCATTCCTTTAAACCGGTTTTACTTGGGGGAAAAAAAAAATTTAAACAGCGTGTGTAAAATAAACAGCGCATGTGCAAATAAATTGGACCTGACGTGCCTGACAGGTGCTGAATAAATGGACCGAAATGGGTTAAAAGAATATTGATTTTCATGGTATAAGACAAGTCTTCTGACCAGATGTCTAATCTCTAAGAGTAAATAAGTATACAGTTTATTATTATTATTATTATTAAAAAATTAACATCAAAAGAACCAATCTAAAAAGTTCCTTTAATATTTGTAAACGTCAATATATTTGGGCCGAAAAACAGCCCACATGTAGCTACTGCCAAAATAAAGTGGTTTCTAAGAGAGGAAGTGAACTGTTTGTGGTTCCTAAATGTTACCAACAAGTACATTTTAAAGATTTAAAATTGTATGCCATTCTCCCCACTTATGAGCACAAAGTCCATCCAAGTTAAAAAAACATCCGCCTTGCAGCATATCAAGAGGCATATCATTGGTGGAACTGATAATAATGAAAATAGAGCCTTCAATGAGATTGACCTACAGTAAGATAACAAATTTGAGTTGACACTGATGGAAAATCTGGAAATAATTTATTATACTTAAGAAAAAACCAAAAAACATTAGCAACATTACATGTTTTAGATCAAACACACTGTAAACAGCATACTTTCTCATGCACAATTCAAGTGATAGTGCCAGTCAAAGAATGCTGTACAATCTGGCAGTTGATGGCAACGGGAGTAATTCATTACGAGCCAAGTATTTACGCACGCAACAAAATAAAATGTGGAATTCAAGACTTTGATTCCAAAAGGGAAAAGGGGGCGATAATAATCCTGGTTGGATTTTAAACAGATAAATTCAAAGTCTTTTGTATGAAAGTTAAAGTATATAAATTATAAAAACACTGCCTCGATACATAAGCCAAAGGCCATTTCAGCTAAAATGCTGCTTGGATGTTATCTTCTAATTACTGTTAAATGGTTCAGTGCTGGGTAAAATTCATTTCTCCGTTTTCTTATAAAGCAGCTGTTAAATGTACCAATGGCAATGCTTTTTTCTTGTAAAGCAGCTGTTAAATGTACCAATGGCAATGCTTTTTCTTGTAAAGCAGCTGTTAAATGTACCAATGGCAACGCTTTTTCTTGTTCATGGGTTCTATTTTTCAGACTGCCTGCAAAGATTCTAATGGAAACCTTCAGGCCATTTCATGAAAATGTAACAGATGTTTCTCACATTGAACAATCCATCTGTATCAGAACACTGGCAAACATCTTTGTTTTGAGATGGACCCATCTAAAAACCTTGGGCTTGCCATTAGTCTGATATCAATGACCTGTCAGTGTAAAAAAATGTACCATTTTTATGGAATTTTCCTGAATGTTTTTTTGACACTAGCATAATATCTTTTATGGCTTGTCCAAATGATGGAAACAGCCCAATGACTCATAAGACCATATTTGGACTTCTACTGGGTACATCCTCTAGCATCTGTTATTTGTAGGTAATATGGCTGTAGACGGCTGACACAGATGATGATGCTACAGATGTAATGTGATGCGTACCTTTCTGCAGCCGAAGGTGGTTTCAGTTTATTAGGAAGCCTTTTCCCATTACACTAGCTGCTATTATAATGTGACTTATAACCTTTCCTACTAAGGCAACATTACTCATCTTGACAAGAGCTATAAATATAATGTCAGGGTTTTTCTCTGAGACCTGTAGTGGCTCCCAATGCCTTCCAGTAACTATGCATAGCTGGTCTTGATTTCATATTAACAAAATATACAAAATCAACATACATCTCTCGGCTGCAAAGCTGTAAGGTTCCTACTAACCAGAGCCATAATAGTGAGAGACACTGCAGTGTGTACTTTGTTGGTCTGGAATTATGATTAACCAGATGTGTGAAATTACAGAAGGCCCCCACATTTTAACCTCTAAATGGTGAAACTAGGATTTTTAAATATAGTCATTTTACAAGAATGTGATTCCAGCCAAGTTAATAGGATGCCTTGAAGATAAGAAGATTAATTGTGCTTATGGCATACCGTCTACATTGTTAAGTGGGTACTGAATTGCCCAGACCGTCCATGTTGTTGGTTTTGACTGATGACCAAGCAGTAAGAGAAAGGGATGCTATTTCACCCATTCATTTCGCAGTGGCGATGTATGCAACTGGTAGAATAACTAATTCCCTCGGTTTCTGTAAGCAGGATTGCTTGAAACCAAGGAGGAAAATGTCTGTTATTCATGAAAAAAAACTCTTAGAGAAAAATAGTCCTTTAAACAGTTTTCCAGGGAAGAGAGCTTAAAGTGCTCTGTGATTCAATTCCATATACTAAACGTTAATGATGACAAGCTTTCTACAGTCTAGTACTTATCAAAGCTCTTTGGCAAGGAACACCAAACTTATTGGTTTAGTGAAAGATTACATTTGTAACCATAAATGTGGCATTCATTTTGGAAAACCTTAATTTTTTATTTTTTTTTATTCTATTATTTGCCATGTGTTAAGCTTCCACTTGCTGGCTGAACATAAAAAGATTGTATCTGTAAAATTCCCAAAAATGAAGAAACAGTTGATGGCAGATGACTGCAGTATAGGATTTATATATTGGGGGCAGAAGTCAGATGAGGAAGGGGTTAATTGAAGGTGTGGCTTATCTCTGAGCCTCAGAACAATAGCCACTTTTATCCACCTGAAACCAGGAGCTAATTTAAGGATTGCAATCAACTGGAAATCAACACAGAAATGCCAAAGAATTATGACTTTATAAAAGAGACATATACAGTATATCACTGTCTGGGTAAAAGGCATTGTAAATACTCTTACCTGACAGGATAGAATGTGCTGACACTAGTGTATTTATTTTATTGGCATCTCTTAACATGCCTCCCATAAGAAGTCAGAGACTATCTAGAAATGTCATCCAAAAGTTGACGGTAGGATCGTTAAACAGGTGACGGGAGCAACACGTCATCCACTGGCACTTGAAATGCACTCAGGTAGTATTCCTCCTTCTTCAGTGACCATACAGTAAATGTGACAAGGGCACCAGGGTACCAGCCTTGCTGGAGTCAAACAGATTCTGCTGCAAATTGCTGCACACCAGGACTGACCGTGTGGTAGTTAACAACTACAATGTTGTTAAGGTCTGTTATCTAAAATCTTTATTAAGTTTTATTCCTTTTATCTGAATGTGTTGTCTTTTTTACTGCCTTTGGTCATGCTTTATTTTATGGGCCTTTTTTTTTGTTTATTAACTGTTAACAAACATTATTAAGGGTTAGGGTTAGGGTTAGGGTTTTAATTTGCTAAACATTACTACAGTAATCATTTGAACTGATTTCAAGCATATGATCGACGGGGTATTGATCATCTACAGGGCTCTGGTGTTTGATTGAGTTGGAGGCGTCCGTCGTCACCGCTTAGTGAGTTAATACCACTTCCATCCTCATGCCCTCGTGCAGGTGAGAGGGCATCCTCCACCATTGCAGGGCCGCGGAGCACGTGTGAGACCGTGCTCCGCGTCAGCCGATGGTGTCTGTCGCGATTGGGGTGTAAATGAAACGCATTGAGCCATGCTTGGAGTGGATGCATGCACAATAAACACAGCTAAATGGCTGATACAGTTGCGGCAATCAGACCCAACAGTTTTTGGTACCGCACCAAAGGGACATGCGATCCCTGTTGAAACAAGAAGAGGCAAACCTGAATAGATGATAAGTATGCACGCATCATACCTGAGTTCAGCCGGAGCCCCAAGTGCGTTGTGCACTGCACCAGTATAAGCCGACTATTCGCATCGTTAATGGTGAGGCCCAGCCTCACCAGATGCTGCGTCACAATCACCGTGTGGGCCACTGATCCCTCTCACGACTGAGAGCAAATTAGCCAGTCATTGAGATAGTTTAGTATTCTGATCCCCTGAAACCGCAAGGAGGCCCGGATAGTGTCCACGCACTTTGAGAACGTACGGGGAGCTAGGGGGAGGCCGAAGGGCAGCACGGAGAATTTGTAAACGCTCACCTGAAAGGCTAAGCAGAGGTACTTCCTGAGCTCTGGACAAATGAGAACGTGAAAATATGCATCCTGTAAGTCCATGGTGGTGAACCAGTCGCCCGCCCAGACAGAATGTGATGATGAGTCAACATTGGGAACCTCCTCTCCTTTAAGAGCTTGTTGAGGAATCTCAGGTCTAGGATAGGGCGAAAGCCGTTGTCTTTCTTGGGTATCAGAAAATACCTTTAGAACCCCTCTATGCAGTATTGCTCACCAATAGAAGGGATGGGTCTGAGGCCGCAAGCCTTCAGAGCCCCTGCTGCAGCTGCTGAAATTGGGGCGGAGCCCACTGAGGCGGCTGCCTAGGGCAATGACCCTGGAATTGCCTTGTGGGACATATTCCCTGAATATGATATTACATGAACGGGTATTCGAAATGTAGCTGGATTCATTAATGAAACTGTGTGTTAAGAAACAAGGCAAACTACTGTGTCTTGAAAAGGGGGCCTCTGGCTTGCAGACATGCTGAACTATGTGACCTACTGATTAGAGGACCAGCATCTGAACTGGATTAGGCTGAGCGGACAGTTGAATTATGTACAGATAATTCACACGTGCAACAACAATCGTTTTGACGCAAGGAAGAACATAATCTAGTGATGTCCCAATGGAAATGGACATTAAAACTTCAAAGGGCTGTGAGTTTAAAACAAAGGCAAGATACACAAATTATCTCATGAAAGTGGCTATTTAGCAGAGTGAAAAAGACTATATATATATATATATATATATATATATATATATATATATATATATATATATATATATATATATATATATATATATCCAAGCAAACTAAACAGTTTGCACTCCACATCAAATGCTAAACAAGGTGCTGTCACTCTGGTAAGCAAAGCTGCAACTCTGGGACTCTGCCTAAAAACGGAACCAAACGAGACTCTGCCTGAAAATGGATCCAAGACGAGGAAGCAAGATGCAAGCGAGACAATGACCACAAACAACGAGACTGAGGCCTGGCTGAAGTACTGTCGTAAAACTTACAGTGGCTGTTATCAGACAAAACAGTATGGGTCTGTTGTACACCTAAAACCACAGTATCCAAAGAAACTGATCCCTGCTACCCGCGACGACGACAGAGTGGACGGGTGCCGTTGTGGATCCTATACCAAGGACTGAAAACTTTGTTGCAGCTGTTTGTTGATTCTACCGAGAATTGAAAGCTTTATTGCTGAGTTTGAGCTAATGTAGGATTGAAGACATCATTGCAGAGAGGAAAGCTTTTGTACTGGACACTTCAACAGATTGAGTTTTCAAGCTAGCAGACCAAAAGTCTAAGCTTAAAAGAACTGTTGAATATAATTCCAGTTGCATTTTCCTTTCATGGAACTAAATTAATTAATTGTAACACATTCACATAGAATTGAACTGTTAATAATTTAGTTGGCACACTTTGCGTGTGAAATAACTTTTAGTGAAACTTGATGAAGTAACTATCTAGTAACTAGTAATCTACCTCATATTTTTGTATGAAGAATTTCATCAAAAGTAAGCCTGCCATATACTTAATCTATATACCATAAGCTTAATGTGATATATTCTAAGATTGTCTGCATCATTTCAAACTAGCCTCTGAGGCAACCTCAGAGCTAGGTTCTGCCTTGTTCAACGGCGTCGGTTCCACTCCCTCCTCCATCTCCGTGGGCTAGGAGCTCTCACCCAGGAGGCCACCCTAGACAACGTGTCCTCCTCCACCATCACAGACTGCGATTCCGGCTCAGCCTGGGCTCCCATGCTGAAGAAGAAAGAAGAAAAGGCTGAATCAGGAGTCGCGTTTAAGCAGCAAGCCAGCTTTCAGTCTGAAAGGCAAGGGAACTGCAGTTGACTCAAAAGCTCTTTTTCACAATCCACTCAGATACTAACACAGAGGGTCTTACCTTACCGTCTTGAGAGGCAGAAAGAGAACATGGCTTCTGTGATTTGACTATTTAATCCCTCTGTATTTGGGACAGAGGGTGTCATTCCAGGAAGGGGCCTATCAGCAGCTCTGGTATAGAGAGCTCAGAAAATACCTATCAATAGGCAAGCATATCCCATGCATAATGTTTTGGTGGTCGTATTCGCATTGAAAGGGAACTAACAGTTAACAGAAAATAAATAATGTACATCAACATGTTTATTAGCTGTTTGTTAACAACTAAAAAAATGGCCCTTAAAATAAAGCGTGACCCTGGCTTTCCTTCAAGAAAGAAAGACTCCCCCACAAACACACAAACATACATATAGATTTATTGTAAAAGCTGGAAATCTTAAATATGTAATTTAGATCCAAAAATAACTGTCTGTTGTTCACATTGTGGTCAGTTGCTGGCGAGCTTTGGTACACAGAGGTAAGCATAACTGTGACTTTGTTTTTTCCCCATGTGGTCACTAAGTCTATAAAAAGCCTGGCTAAATAAGTCCATGAATAGCTCTAGTCTAACCTTCAATGTCTGCTATTTGTGACTATTGAGAAATCTGTTGTTGGTCCGCTCTGTTATTCATTCCATGACAGGAAAAATAAGGAATTACGGTACAAGTATAGTTGAGCCCCAGGTGATCTAGCATGTCCATGCAGCTGTGTTAAAATCCAAAAGGCTGGTTCACTAATAACAGGGCCAATGCCGAGAAACAAGCTCCCAGACCAGAGGTCTGCCGCCAAATATCCACTACTGTTCCACAGAGCCTGTATTATGGAGAAGGTATTTCACGGAGTGAGAAACAACAATGATTTATTTTATTTGGATCCCAACTCTCAGCAAACCCAGCTGCTTGTGAGACAACTCTGGCCTTCCCTCCTCAAGCATTAACCTCACTTTTTTCCCCCTCAGGGCTTCAGCGTGGCTGGAAATAGTCAATTTTGTTCAGGAGGAGGCTGACCTTTTCCACAGTATTAGAATGCAGGCTTAACTCGTTATTTAATAAATACAACAAGTGTTGCTTTTCTTTTATGAGCCCTCTGGGCCTTTTCGGCAACCCTGAAAATGGCAGTGGCTCATTAATAAAAATAGGAAGCTAAGTCTCCCCAACCACCACACCCCTCCTGCAGGCAGGCTGTGATACACATGTCTGGGAAATTGGACTCAGAAATTACAGCACAAAGGGCTGCTAAAGAAGTGACAGAGTTATAAAGCAGATCCTTCAACTGCCACACATTATGAGCATTCCAGTTGTACTGGGTCAAATTCTAACACTAGCCCACTGTCTCACATGTCATTTGTCTCTGTCGGCAATTTGGAACTTGGCTTTAGTGTCCTCTGATATATTTGTCTTGGCATTCATACTCTTCTGTTGAGTGTTTCTCTAGAACTGTACAAATTTGTCAGGAATGATTAATCTATTATTATGTAAAATTGGGGACCAGTTTCTTTAATTTCTAAAGTAAATCCAAAAGATTTCAATAAAGTGTCAAGACGTGCAAGACACAGAAGCCAATTATGTACTTTGCTACTTAGCAAGGGCCCACGTTCTAGCTGTCATATTGTGATATTTCTTCCTGCATCACATCTGGAGGAACAAACCCATAGTTTTAATATGGCTGCCAATTCAATTAGTACTCCTGAGAGCCAGCTAAGAAAAGTCTTAGAGCAACTTCATGTTTAATTAAGCTAAATAACAATCAGCATATGGATGTATACACAAACATTATCCTATTTAATGTACAAAAGATGAAAGTTATTTACTCCAATGTACCGTTTGTGTTCTCCAAAATCTGTCCTTGAACTAGTAATTAAATCTATTATGAGTTCGTGAGAAGCGGGACCCAGCTAAACAGCTCTATTTGAGAAGGATTGCACAGCCCTCGAAGGAGTGTTATTGTAAGCAGCAGCCCTGCTCCAAGACTAATTGTCTTGCTGCATGACAGACTTCAGATGTGATGGCACAAGACAAAGACTGATGAATTGGTGCTGAAATGCATAGCTCAGCATTACTTTTAGGAATTAGAAGCTCTGTCCCTATTAACATGTTAATGGAAAGCGCATGGTTCAAGCCTCATTCCATTATCTGCTGAGCTGTTCCAATGTTCTTCAGTTCAATGCTTTAATGGAACCATGTTTTGAGATGAAGCCTCTGCAGCAGAATAAAGGCCACTTATAAGAATTTCCTTTGAGATGGATATTCTTCCTAATATTGACAGGGAATGTGGTTTCCCTCAAGGACATGGAACCCCAGATCTAAAATATATTCTAGCACAGTTAGGGGCAGTAGTAACTGATACAGAACCATATCTACTGTGAAACCTTAATCTTAAGAATAGTAAAGTAAAGACTGGAGTGTGAATTTTGTGCTTGGGCACAACAGGTCATTCTAAAATTAATAGCGTTCAACTTTAAATGCTGGTATCCAGGGTAAACAGAGTCTGAAAGTGTGTGATAATAAATTGTGTCTTATCAAAAAGTTTTAAAAATTTTTGTGAGTAATAATAATTTGTCTAATGTACCTGCACTCACCAATCAGATCATTGCACACAGACAAATAGGCGTTTTCCTTTTTTTCTTTTTTTTTTTTGGGGGGGGGGGGGGTCTGTTTGAAGAAAATGACCTACAACTGAATTGAATCTTACAGATAAAAACACCACATGGATATAAAATAACATATTTCTTTTAAATAACACAGACAACACTGCAACCTGATATTTCAATGCCAAGGACTTCTCTCAACACAACTGCTCTACTGCCTACAGCGTGTTGTATCATTTTTTAACTGGAATAATATATTCTAACCTCTCTGTCAAAAATTCCCACAGCCATAACCCTTTTTTATACAGTAACAACTCTGTACTGACTGGCATTACCAGGAGCAAGAGACCCAGTTTTCCACTGTGTGCAAATCCACGTCATACGTTCACTATGGAGTGGGCAATTTGCCTGCAGTTTGCCTCAAGTGGAAAATATAGGCCAAGGATTAAAGGCCAGTACTTTTTTTTCACACAGTTAACATTTGAGTACACTGAATAATTGGTAAAGAAATGAGCCATATGCCTCTTCAGATTATGAATGAATGTATTTTATTCCTTTATCAAAAGACCCTTGTTTTTCAACAAACAATGGACTTTGTAAAAAAAAAAAAAAAAAAAAAAAAAAAAATATATATATATATATATATATATATATATATATATATATATATATATATATATATATATATATGACTTGCTATTTTTAGCTCACTTTAACATAACTAACTTAATAATGCTCTTTTGTGCCAATATGGGTGACTATTTTAAGCAAGATATTTTTAGCAAATATGACTTGAACTAAATTGCAAGGATTGTTTTTTATACAGCTGGCTTTTATGTGTACCCAGGAAATCTAAAAGGATTTAGACAGTGTACAGAACGAGGCAGAAACTTAGCAAATTAAACTTAATGTCACAAAAATAAAATGTTACACCTCGTCAGAAAAATGTAGGATTAAAACACTAAATGACAGTTATAGGGAAAGACCTTAGACTCATTACTGTCAGCAATCAAAAAGGACATGCAGAATGCTTGGGTTAGTAAGGTTATACTTGTGAGTCTGGTCATCACATCACCAAAAGAACATTGTGGCTGGGTATCAAAGGGTTCAATGGAAAGAGCTATGAAGATAGGTTGAAGGAAGGGGATGTGTTTAGCCTAGAACAAAAAAGAATTAGGTGAGACTTGAGGACACAGTTGGAAATTGAGTGGAGATTAAGTCAGGACAGAGGATAGGACACTCTTATTTACTTAGATAGTGGTAAGGATATGGAATAGGGTAGTCGTCTTGATGTTGAATCTCTGGGAACCTACTGCAGTGGCATTCTTTATGTGAACAACATCAATGTTTATAATTTCAGGCTACTTTCCAATAAAAGATATACAATTGTGGCTCAATTTGTTAGTATTCAGCTAAGTTCTTTGCCCACTGTATATTCAGTGCTTATCAGTTATGGTCTTTTGAAGGTATTTGGGTATTGTTTGGGCCATGTTATCTATATTTCTCTATGGACGAAAAAAAGAAACACCATTGTGTTGATACCTTTTAGTGGAACACATGAAAGCAGAAAATGTACAACCTTTTAATATCACATGCAGTTATGGACAAAAGTTTTAAAAACTATGTAAACATAGATTAGAGCTCTTATTTAACATCATGTAATCAAAGAAACTACAAAATGATAATACAGTAATTATTATTTTTATGGCCTTTTTACATTAACTGTTAACAAACAGCTAATAAACATGTTAATGTACATTATTTATTTTCTGTTAACTGTAGTAAATGATATATAATAGGCCAGCTAAAACTGAAAACACCAGAACCCTATGGATGATCAATCAAACACCAGAGCCCTATGGATGATCAATCAAACACCAGAGCCCTATAGATAATCAATTAAACACCAGAGCCCTATAGAAAATCAATCAAACACCAGAACCCTATAGAAAATCAATCAAACACCAGAGCCTTATAGAAAATCAATCAAACACCAGAGCCCTATAGATGATCAATCAAACACCAGAACCCATTTTGGAGACATATTTTGATAACCTAAACTTTACTTACAGTAGCAAAAACTGAAATAACAATACATTGGGCTAGGGTGGGTCCTGTATCCAATATGTCATATTGTGGCAGAGCAGAGGTCAGCCCTTTAGAAATTGGCAGTTATGGGGTTAAATTCCCCTACCTGCCTGGGTTTATTGTGTTCAAGTGGCTGGGGTTGATTAAAGTAATTAACGATCAATAAGCACCCAGCCACCTGACATAAAAGGAGGCCTCAGCTTCCCGTTAGGGAGAGGAGGGAGCTGAGGAAGCAAGCAGATGGTTGTGCTTGTTGTTTTTGGTTTTGTGAATTTTTCTAATCCGGTGAAGGCATCGCCCAGCCTGGAAACCTTTGTTTTTGTAAGTTTTGCTTTTTGTTTTATTATTTGTGTTTAAATATCTTTGTTTTTGCCCTTGTGCCCTTTTATTTTGTGTTTATTTATAATTAAAGCATTATTTTTTTGAACTACAGTCTGTCTCTGGGCCTCTAGCGACTAGCCAGCCTGTCACACATATGTTCTTTGGTTTGCATCAGATTGACTGAATGTCCATCCAGACTTGGTTTTTGCCATTGTTTTGGAACTCATTGTTTCGATTATATGAGAAAAGACCTTTATGCTAATCTAGATTTATGTATGTAGGGAGTTAGCAGATACTTTGGAAACGAAGTTATGTGTGACTGTCTTATGCTGGGAATCCAAATCCAGTCAGCATATCACCATGGAACTCCACATGTCTTCCATGACCTCAGACTGACCTGCCACCTGAGCTCTGCTCAACACTCAGACCATATGGAAACACCTTTGTGCTTCCTTGTAAAACTGCACTGGGATATTTAGTATCTCAAGAGTAGACAGAACTACTGAAGTAATCCCAAGAACTTTATTAACAAGTTAGTGTGTTTAGCGATTCTAAGATGTCATGGAGGACGCTGTGTAAATTAAAATATTATGGAATGACATCTCCAACAGCACAGTGCCTCTTGCCACTATTCCTGCCTGTTGATTGGGTTTCTTGCCACACCTGATGTTTCTTGGAGATCTTCCACCCATATAATGACCAGCCCAAGGTGCAGATTACCTCAGCAACAAGAAAGAATCTCTCTTTCTCTACTGTTACTACAATCTAACAGAACCATGCACCTAAGTTATGAAAACTGCATGTGACAAGAAGCTCTCTCTGACTCTGCATTGTCCAGTGCCTATATAAAGATGTTTTCTGTTACATACCATTACTAGTACAGTACAGAATGCTCCTGAGACTGTCCTTCTTCATGCATGTGTGTTTACTTAAGTAGCATGTATGTAGGTATGTAAAATAGTGAAAATAATAGCCCCTCACCTCCAGGGCAATCTAGGCTGGTCTACACACCTACATTACAAAATAAGAATCCAAATGGGTATGGCTGCACCTTTCCATTTGGATGCATGTCCCCAGTTCAGATTCCCTTCTACCCAGTTTTACTTTCTTTGGAATTTGATTCTAGTTGAATCTGAGTGCCAGTACTTTCATACCCAACTCTTATCTTTTTTTATCCCTGAAAATACATTAAAAGAAGACAAAGACTGAACACCAGTTCCGGCTGAGCTGCTTTTCAGCCATTGGATTCTGGGGTCTTTTATTTCCTTCATTTAACAGCTGAGTATGACATGGCCTGATCACTTTATTTGGAGGATGGTGAAAATTGTACCACCCTTAGTACCATGCTGGATACAAAAACTTATCCTGCCTAACTCACTAACTAAACCCTATTACAGTATCATTGTGTACCAATGTGCAATATTTGTTCCAGATAAATTGTCATTCATGGTATTACTATGGTTTGCTCTGGGTCTATTCGGGGTAATACAAAGGTATTTATATCCCAGTAGTATCTTTGCCTAACTTTTCTGACCTCCAGCAGTGCCTCCCTAGTGAGAAAACATATGTATGGGAAGGGCTCTAGCCTTGTACGCCATAAAATAAACAATAAATGGGTTGTAAAAATCCCTGAAACAGGGGAGAGTAATTCCAAAGCACTACATTGCTCAAGGGAAATGTTTCCATTTATTTCAAGAAAATCCATTGTGGTTAGTCTCCAATACATTTAAAATACCCAACAGATGTTTCTTATGACCAAATTACGTCTCTCCCTGACTATGAGATGCTTTTGATGTCAAATACAAGCATAACCTGCAAACAGTAATTAAAGTTGCGAGACCAATCCAGTACCAATTCCTACAGCAGGCCGACTTAAGAAAGAATAAAGTATGTGTCAGTTGGCTGTTATTTTGCTTGGGATCTTCCTCAAGCCACAGGGCTGGCAGTACAAAAACATTTACACAGAATTTAGCCAAAGCATTTATTAAGCCCAACTGCCCAGAGCAACCTTGCAACTCTGACAGGCAATCATACTTCATCTTCTTTTAAGGACTGTCCAAAATTATCACCCTTATTTGCAATTTACGTTTGTGGCAGCATTTACTTCATACGTTTTATTCAATTCAGAGAATCTGAGCGGAGCGGAGTGGTGATGTCTTCATAATATCCTCTGCTCCGCTTCTCTCTTTCTTCCATTGCGCTCCACTGTTTGCGATTCCCGCGGCCTCCCCGCTTCAAACAAAATAGGCACGCTCCGCTCCACTCAGATGGTATTAAAAATTTAATAAATAAAAAAAGATAAACTAGCCGTTTTTCCCCCCACTGTGTTTCCGATTGGAGATAAAAAATTATAAAACTGCAATACGATTGAGTGTTGAGTAGGTTACTTTTCACTATTATATTCATCAGCACAAACTCTTGAGTATTTGTATGAATACCAGTAAAGACCACCCTGTCATATTATATGAACAATCATATACATGCAATTTGTACTGCTGAAACTGGGTTGCATATTTGCTTTCCACGTGGGCACATGAATAAACACACCTCTACATGGAGTGCAACATAAGAATCACATACATACATCATCACGGCATAACAAACGCTGACAGAAAATGAAATGAGGACGACAGCACAGATGAGAAAAGGCCGCTGCAGTACGGTATTAATCAATTAGGATACACATGTCACTGCCTGAGATTACATAATAAATACTTTGCATTGTGTAAAGTCTCTGGTATGTTTATGTTGTAAATATATGACATGGCCAGGCAAGTATTTCATATGTTTCAATGACAGTTTCAAGTCTTAATACAGACATAATAAGTCCACACAATAGGTCTGGAAAAGTTTAAGCAATAAATGTTTTATGGTGGATCGCAAGTTATGACATCATTTTTATTTTATTTGTTTTAACTTATTTTTGGCAGCAGCTTAGCTGTTTTGCTGCCTACACCTCTAAACTTGTGTGCAATATGAATCAGTGTAACTGCAATTGTAACTTTCTGTACATTTACTAGTTATCAATATTGTTTCTGTAAATGTATAGACATTTACTGTTGTTGCAGTTCTACGGTAGGATTTCTTTTAATTTTTTGTGTAATGCTACACATGTTTTAACAGTGTGCTTTAAAAAAAAAAACTGTGCTTGTGCTAGCACAATCTTGTGTTTGTGTTTCAGACTAGTTTTAACTCAGCAAGACAAAAGTGCAGGTAAGAAAATGTAATTAGAAAAAGAGTGACAGTTTTGTCAGCTGAATAATACAATAGTTTGAGTGATCTTTCAAACACATATTGGAACACTGTTTCTTAGACGTGGCCACCTGTGAGTTCTTTTCATGAATGACTCAGAATAACTAACCTCTGCTTAACAAAGCGGAATTGAAAGAAATCTAGCCTGAGCCACGCTAATACAATGACTGCCAGCACTTTCGAGATGAACTTCAATTCTGTCAAGCAGAAGCCTTCCAGATTGGTTTTAATTTGGTAACCATGGCCGCGTAGGCAAAGCAACGTACTGCACTTATTCCTGTCATGTGTCAAAAATAAAACAGATACTGAATAAACACTTGTCTCTTTGAAAAATATCAGATGAGAGTTCAAACAATCCGGTTTTGTTTAAGATTGTCAGGGCTAGTGACCCCTACTTTCTCAAATACGTCAATTTCTGTTTCTGGTTTGCATTGCAGTGTTTTCTGTATTTATCTGTGGTATAATTTAAATCATGCCAGGGTCAGTGAATGAACTGAGAGAAGACCTCTTTGCTCTCAATTTAAAATCAAATAGAAAACAGAGCTAATGTGGATCATTATATCATCAATGACATGTAATTTAAACTTCTTCTTTACAGAAGAAACTAAAATCTTTTGGCCAGCAAGAAGTGCGTTTGTCTCTGAACCTGGAGCTCAGGCTCCTACGTTGTGTTTCCGTTACTGGGGTTCCCGAGTGGCTCACCTGGTAGAAGCACAGCTGCATGGTGTGCAGGGTAAGTCATACAACACAGATTCACGCCCTCACTGTGCAATGCAGACTGTCTTTAGTGGGGATTAAGAAGACAGGGACTTTTTTCCTCATCGTGCTACAACGAACCCTGCTGGCCAGACACCCAGTGAGCTCAGAGCGAAAACCTGCAGAGCTGGCTTTTGTCCTCCAGAGGTCGGTAGCTCGCTGACATCTGCTCTCGAGTTCCTGGGCGTAAAAGAGGAAGTTGTCTTGGTCGTGGGATAAGAGGACGCCCTCTGAGCCTTTGGATCTCCTGAGCTATGTGGGGAATTGCTGTGGTGAGGAGAACATCATTGGACATTCCAAATTGGGGAAAAAGTAAATAATTGGGCACATTTAGAAGTGAAATAAATAAATAAATACATTTTTTAAAAAAATGAAGAGATTTGTCTGGTCTTGTCTTTGTGGTGCCTTCATCTTGTCATAGCACCCACACATTTTAGACATATGTATCATTTTTAGTAATACTAACAGAAACTTATAACATTCTTTGCTAAGCATTTTGATTGTAATTATTTCTAAGTGTTTTCAAATACTTATAGGGAATAGTAAACAAAACAAAATTCTGCAGAAGCATGGTTGCACAGTAAAGGAGATTTTTTATTTGTGTAAATTACCATCTGGTCAGCCACATTACACAATAACTTAATGATCTAAGGTACATCAATAAAAATATACAAATAGCATATTTAAAAAAAAAGTAGAATACTGTATACATATATAAATATATATTGTGTGTGGTTTACTAGTGAGGGGGTTAAAAACCTGTTCTTGAGGGGGGAACCAATAAAATCTGTGGCCAGGTTAATCTGGATAACAGATTGCCATCCTCTCAAAGTGCTCAATCCATAGAGCCATTGTTAGCTGACTCCTCCTTTTTTGTTTTTAAGATATGTTTTCACATGGTTATAAACGCTATGCAGTGTCCTGTAAGAAATAAAGGTTGAGACTCAGGGGTTGCTTTTGTTTATTGCACTACCCCAGGTACGCAGGTTTGAAATAGCAACGCACAGTGAATGCCATGAGAAAATAAATTAAAATGGTCACTCTCATGGAAACAGGTTTTCTGTTTGAGTGTCAGGTATGCCATCTATTTTTATGCAATTAGTTCTGTGCCTGAGGGAACTGAAAACCAGCAGTCTGTTCATCATAAATACAAAGCCATACTTTTCTTATAATTGTGTTTGTGGTCGAGAAGTCCAGATGCAGAGCTATGGTTTTCGCTGTGTCATACACATTTGTACAGAACCGAAGTTCCTAGTTAAGTATACTGGCATGGGCATTGGTGAAAATCTTTCACTCAACAGTACAACAGTACATAGTACAAGGGAGTACAATAAATCTCTTTCTTGTAAATACTGCCCTTTTTATCAGGATCAGTGCCTTTACCATTCCCAGGACCAAGCCAACCAACCCAGGAGGGCTTTAGCAGATGTCGACAAACTACCAGCCCCTGGATGACAAAGGTCAGCCTTGCAGGTGTCTGCTCACAGGATGCCTAGCTCTTTATCTGCTAAGGAGAAACAGTCCCCGCCAACTGTGGTTCCCTAACCCTCACCCTACTGTATTGAATATCCCATTATGCTTAATTTATTAATTAACTTGTAAGTGTAGGTAAACAACTCACAGGTCATGGCCATTCACTGGGTCATGGGAAATGTTGCACCTGAATTGACAGGTGTGTATGATTGCACTTTATAAATGCTTGCAATGCTGTCTACAAGGTGTTATTGTACTAATGGTTCTGGCCAAACTTCTGTAGGTGCTAAAAGTTTGATCGCTTCCAGGGAGAATTCTCAAATAAATCATTGAGATTCCCATGAACAGGTGAAGAAAAATGCAATTTTGTATCTCAGTGGATGCACAATTATTTTCTTTATTTTGTATTGTCTCTGTTCTTATGGTCTTTGTTCCTATGATGGTCTCAGAAGAAGATAGATGCTGATGGAATTAAACAAAACCTTAAGCAGTTAGTAGTGATATGTTAATAGAATACAAATAAACAGCTAAACTGCTAAATTAATTCAGCCCTTCACTGGTTCATCACAGGCCTAATTTGTAGGAACTGATTTTATTTGTATACTTCTTTGCAGAAAGAAAATGGCTAGAAAGGCATTTCTGGCTTAACCTCAGTTTTCTTTTATTGCAGATGTCCCATATATATATATATATATATATATATATATATATATATATATATATATATATATATATATATATAATATTTACAGTAGTGTTGCGACTCCTATTAATGGGAGGTGGTAGGGGGTCCGTTATAAAACACCTTTTTTATATAAAAGCTAGGATGCTTCTTCTTAAAAAACAACTAGGCCAAAAAGCCCTGAAGAATTACTTAAAAACAACATGCCAAACATCTATAATGGTTTAACAAAACATTAAAACAAGGTTTATTGTTTTAACCCAGGAATTTGGAGTGGGGATTTTGCATTTTTTCTAGTCCAGGGGCCAGAGCTAGAATGTAGAATTTACTTGATAGCTCAGGGGATTGGCACTTTTCCATTTATAATGTAAGTATTTTGTTTATTAAGTAATTTTGTCAACTTCTGGTTAGTTATAAGTGTAGCTGATTATCATTAAAGTTTAAGGAGAACTTAGAAAAAAACATCCACTATTTTGGCGATTGAAAAGCCACAATTCCTCTTGTGTTAAATATTTTACTTCAGGGATCTGTAACCACAATTCAGTCTCTTATTTTACAATTGGTAATTACTGGTAACTAATGCTGCAAGTATGTGATATGATGAAAAACAGAACATTCATGTTTAAATAGAATAAGGATATCGAGTTTTCATGTACAGCAAAATAGTCTGATTTATGTCTACAGTAGTGATTACATTACACCTTCAAAAAGCTTGATGCAATTGCTACAAAACTGTGGATTCACATATATTAGGGAGGTTGAAAGAAAACATAGAGGGAATATTCTGTTAAAGGCAAATAACAATAAATTGGAGGACATTGGGACAAACCATTCATTTTTGTTTATAAAATCTTACTGATTAAAGAAGATGCAAGTCCATGACTGGCACCCAGAGTTTCAAGAGAGATGACGCTTTTTTGTGTTTTATAATATAAATCTCGTCTGAAAATAGATGTTAAAGGTAGGCACAGTTACAGTGCTTATTATGATGAGTATAACATGTCATCAAGTGTACAGAACAGCTCTATATTAAGCTGTAAAGCAACTGGTCTGTTTGCTTTCTTATGGAATGCTGTGCAGAGAGAGCTAAATGAATGAGTATCGTAACTAACAGACAGCAAGGAATTATACTGTATTGTTATTTGTTTATTTAGCAGACATTTTATCCAGGGCGACTTATAGAGAATAGGGTGTGTGAACTGTGCATCAGATACAGAGTCACTTACAACATCTCACCCAAAAGACAGAGCACAAAGAAGTTAAGTGACTTGCTCAGGGTCATGCAATGAGTCAGTGGCTGAGCTGGGAACCTCCTAGTTACAGGCCCTTTTCTTTAACCACTGGACCACACAGCCACCTATATATAATTACTATATAACACTTCAGCTTTAGATGTTGCTTATTTGCTGTATACAGTGTCTTGTTTTGTTTTGGGTCCAATACGAGGGTTTGTATACATTATTGCGGACTGCTTTTTTATTGTGGCAGAGTAGGGGCAGGAGAGAGGAAGGTGTAGTCCTTGAGGTGTAGTGCAGGACTAAATCTCCCAGAATGCCTTTGGTTTAGAAGTAGAGCCCAGATGGGAAACACCTGGCTCTAATGGAATGAGGAACACCTGCCTGCAATTAGGCAGGCAGGTATAAAACCAGGTCAAAATGTCTGTGGGGGGGCTGTCTGGGTGAAGCCTGGGTGAGCCTGGGTAATACCTGTGTGAAGACACCCGAAGAATATCATATGTGGCTTGTGGTGAATATAATATGTAGTGTGTGGTGAATAATATATGTACTGTGTGTAAACCTTGTAAATGGCTTAGCCGTCCTGTTGATAGTTTATAGGTCATAGTTAAAAGTTCAGTTAGGTTTTATTTATTTGTGTTTGAGAATGAAAGTGTACAAAAAATTGCTAAAACTAGTGCTGTCTGTGGGTGAGTGCTGTTTCTGCCGCTGGCCAGCCTTGACCGTCTGTTATGTTACACAATATACGTACGTTAGTTTCAAGTTTCACATTTTCTTTGTCCCTTGGCAATATGTCTGGCTCCACAAACATATTGAAAATGACATATTAGGCGATCTGAACCCCCCAAACACTTTGAGCATCATTGAACTATAAGCTATTTCTGAGCTATATGATGCAAATAAGGGTCAAAACGCTAAATGACAGAAACAAACAAGCTAAAGGTCTTGGCCTTTCACTGCAGCATGAAAATGAAATGTTTCCTGTTCCAAAGGTTTTTATGTAATGTTAATGTACCCCCCTGAATCTTTTTCTTTATTTGCACTGGTGTTGTAGGTTTGAGTTTATTTTTGCAATATTACGTAAACATGTCTCCATTCCACCTTCTGTTCTCTGTGTATCTCTAGCAATATCGCTACCCTCTCTTTAGTCACTCTTTATTTTAAGGTGTACTGTTTCCACTGGTAACACTTTACATTAGGTGTCTCTAATTACTGTGTACTTACATAGCAGTTACATACCAGTTACATAATTACAATGTTATTATGCATAGTTACAATTTAATGTGTAAATCTTTTCACACAATCTGTATAAATACTCAACAAAGTTTGGTGGTCCAGTGGTTAAATAAAAGGGCTTGATACCAGGAGGTTCCTAGTTCAAATCCCAGCTCAGCCACTGACTCACCTTGTGTGACCCTCTGCAAGGCACTTATTAACCTCCTTGTTCTCCGTCCTTCATAAAAACTGATTCTAGTTGTAAGTAATGAATATATATTTTAATTGAAAGACAATACTACAATAAACAAGTTATTAATTATATGTGTGAAATAAAAAATAAATAATAATAATAAAAAAAAAAAAAACATGTAATTGCAAGCAGGAGAGGCAGAGTTATATTTAGCAATTTGGCCATGAATAAGTTAAGCAAAGTTATGTAAAACCTGCAAATATGTACAGATCCATTGTTCTAATCACAGATACAGATACAGACTGTCTCAGCTGAAAATGATCCACTAAAATGCTAAAATATAACTATGAATATTATCTTAGTTGTTGGGGGGAAAAAAAACATTCAATGCAGTATAGGCCTTTCTAGCGTGACTTCAAATGTTCCTTTTAATTATGAAATTGCTCAACAAAAACAACACACATGTGTGTTAATGAAATCCAAGTTTGCTTTATCAACTTCCCATCTACCAGCACAAGTTCGCTGTAGCTTGGCTTCCCAAACTCTTGTTCCTGCGGTTTATATGATGATCCTCGTGCAAACCTCTGTGCCATCTTAACATGATATAATACTGATCCTGATTGCCCCAGCTCATTCATTCTGGAGGCAAGCCGTAAGCTGGCAAGTGCTTAAATACATAATAAATGCAAAAAAAATTGGAGGAGTATGTTTTCTGTGTGGTGTAGAATAGCACAATATTGAATTTACACAATTACAAACAGATTTCTCCTGCAACTTCAAAGGGAAATAAATGAACCTCAGACAACATCTGTAGTTTATGTATTTCTGTTATTTATTTATTTGTTTGTTTTTTCATTAATATAGTACAGCCTCCTAATTAGAGCACAGTCTCCTTTGCATTACCCATCATGTAGGTCAATAAGTGTTTAGAAACATTCCTACACACAGTGCTGCCCACAGACACTTGCGCCACTGCCTACACACAAAGACCACTTAGTTCTTTGGTTTTGTTTATGGGAACACAGCCAGCTGCTGAGCTCCAATTAAACAGATGAACCCCTCTTTTACCTTGTCAGCACTCCCAGGCCTGTTAAAAGAGGCTATTGACATTGCATGGAAACAAAACAAAATCTAACCTTGTGAAGTTGATTACGTAATGGGATTTTACCACTTATATATTTTTATCTGCCACTTTTAATAAATCTCCTTAATGTGTTTCTCAGGAGTTATTAACATAGTCTTGTTTATGGAACCAGCAAAAAGCGGCTTCGTGCCTTCTAAATAATTATTTTAATGATAAAAGTCTAGCAGACATTGCCATTAAAGGTGTTTCTCAGGACATGATAATATAGGAACCGCAGCAAAAAGCGGGCTATATCCTCAAATAATACTTTTTTAATGATAAAGTAAAAAGGTAAGGAATATATATATATATATATATATATATATATATATATATATATATATATATATATAATTATATATATTTTTTATGTACATTATAAAGGGGGAAAAAAAATGACATGTCACCTCTAGTTGTTGTCACTACCAGTTGTAGAAATGTATAGTTTTGCATTTATTTACTGTCCCCTAAAAAAATTACAGTAAGTCTGTTAGTTCAGACGGTGCTGTTCAGCTCTAGCTGCTTGCTATAGATGAGGGATGGACAAAGTTACCCCTCCCACTCCTGGTCTTTTTCCAAACCAGCTCTAAATTGTTTAATTGAACCAATGAAACCTCCATCTAGACCCTGAAGTAGTAATTATATGACTGTACCTGCTAAACCTGGAGTGGAATAATCCTCCAGGACCGGGATTAGACATCCCTGGTGTGCAGCACTAAAACCTCCACCTAATTTCCCACAACCAACGTCCCAGAGAAAGGAAGCTGTAGAAAGTTCAGATAAGTAAAATATATATATATGTAAATCAGGTCAGGTTGTGGAGTAAAGGATTGTGGGAGGGTAGTGGGTGGAGCTTTTGGGAAGGACCAGAAGTGACAGCACACAGGAGCCGGAAATGGAGATTAGTCCTTAGAGCCCTGTACCATCAATGGTATCAGGGCAGGGTTTTATTTTACAAAAACAATAAAAATAGAACAGTCCAGTATTGCAAAAAAATAAACAAGAAAACCACCTGGAATACCAGCAATGGTAAACTCAGGTTTGAAATAAAAAGAGTAAACAAAAATGTCACGGTTACAAAATAAATAACAACAAAGGAAGCACTGGGTTTCGTTGTGGTACTGCGGTGGGTTTCCTCTCACCGCTTCTTAGCTCCTTTTCACAGATTAATGGCCAGTCCTCGGTTCCTCAATCCGGTAATCCAACAGTGTCCAAGATTTTCAAGCTTCTGTGAATAACAGCAGTGAATGAAAGCAACACAACAAGCACAGCATGTGTTTTCAGTTCAGCCCAGAGAGCGCGAATGGCAAAACCATACTGCTTAAATACTGCCAAGTCCCACCCCTGCAATCAGCACGCTGCCCCACGTCAGCCAATCAACGAGAACAGCACAGCTGATTGCAATGATGGGACCCGACAGCCGCATCGTTCTACCTTGGGCCAAGATGGCTGCCTGACCCGGAACTTCCTGCATGGTCAGAGTTCAGCCTCCTGATCCAATCACGGTCAACCCTACACAGCGCTGCCGGTGGTCGGGAGGGCAAATTACGACAGGGACTCCTTCCAGTCCTATCACAAGGATGAACACGTTTTTCTCTAAAAGACTTTGCTTCACACAACACTGCCCATTACAATTGCACACTAAGATTTCCGTCTGTGCTGATTTAAGAAATTTACAGGATGCCTCAGCACATACAATTCTAGAACAGCCGGCCAATATCAGAAAGGATTGGTCAATTAGCTACCCTTTAAAAGTGTCTCCCAGCAGCTACTGCACAGCCTTCATGTGTAGGTCTGGTTTGTATATGAAGAAGGTTAAAGCCGGCGGATGAGGCAATCCCATTGCACAGGTTCCAGGTTCAACTCCCTTTCCAGATCTGAGATGATAATCACCATCCATGTTCATGTGTTGTAGGAAAAGTTACTGTAAGGAACCATGACATCATATATCTTTGTTTTACTCATGGATTCCATTACATAGTGAGAGAGTATGTGAAAAGCAAAGTTAAGCATAAGGGGAATTGTAATTGTAAGTCTCCTTGACTTCAGATCAGAGGTGTTGCAGTACAAGGACTTCATGGCAAGTAGTAGGTATCCACTGCTTCAAGAACTATTACTTTTATTATCGGTTGATGAGCAATAATGTGGTAGATAGTGCTGACTCGCCACCATCATTATGGGGATAAGATAGAACTTGCCCCATAGATTTTAACTCTATGTTGCATACTTCAAAACTAAAACAAAAAACTTGATGAAAATTAGTCCAATCTCCAAAAAATCCTATCCAGAAATAGAAAGATAAGATGATTAGCATGAAAATATTTCAAGCAAATCTTACAATAAATCAATGAGTACTTTAAAAACAGAATAATAACAAAACATGGCATGGATTACTTGAAAAGGATTAATGCAGTCTCTCTCTCGATCTCTCTCTATCTCTCTTCTCTGTCTCTTTCTTTCTCTCTCTGTCTGTCTCTCTCTCGCTCTCTCTCTCTATGTCTCTCTCTTTCTCTCTCTGTCTCTCTCTCGCTCTCTCTGTCTTTCTCTCGCTCTCTCTCTGTCTCTCTCTCTAGCTCTCTCTCTCTCTCTCTGGTTCTCTCTCTCTCTCTGACCCTCTCTCTCTCTTTCCTGGATGATGACGATTTGATATCTTGATGTATCTGTACATCCAGGTTGGCTATAATCTTACGCATGTTCGATGGCGGGATATTGGAGAACGGACCCTTGTGGGAGTCAAAGTCTGTGGGCTGGTTTATCACCAAGGTTAACATGGGAACATTTAACTTTCGGTTTCTCAGCATAGTGTTGATTAAACTGATGGTAGGTCAACTCTTGGAGACCATTGACAGCTTTAGCAACAGGCCTTGCGTCACACAGTGTTGTAGGCAGAAGAAAGGTCAATGAAAGTAGTTGCTGTTTTCAGTTTACGCTGGAAGCTGAACCTGTCCCACTGTTGAAAGAAGGAACCTTTAAAGTAGGTCTTCATGTACATTATTTTTGCAGGATGTGATTGAGTATGACTACTATATTATGCATGAAAGATAAGAATGTATATAATTATCCATGCTTTCTGGTTTTACTATGCAACACATACCAGTAATTTGAATTAAATATGACAAATAGGCTGAAATTACATACGCAAAACCATGAAAATATACAGCTTTAAATTATTACAGTAAAAATAACTGCAAAGTTAAAGCTGACTAAGCACAATATATACTTGAAAAGGAGCGGTATAATAACTGACCAATACAAAAGGCTATCCCTGTCAGTTATCACAGTTCAACAATGACTCAGACAGCTCATGTCAATGGTTTGAGACAAAAAAAGCAATAAAATAGCCATTACATGTTGTACTGGCACACTCAAAAGGCAGTAGACAGGTTACGCTAGTCAACATTTTCTTTATAGCTTGTGCCAAAAAGGCCCATCTGCATTGTTCATAAAACATGAAGCTGAGGGAACAGCTGGCTTTTAAATTCCCCTGATGTACAGCCTTGACAATTCAAATAGCCATTAATACAGTGGGGTCTGTTCTGTAATGTCAAATGTCAAGTGTAATGTCGAGTGTTGACTTAGTATTCCTTAAATAATAAATTTGGGACTCAGTATGCATATAATATTACTGTTCCACTTTACATTAAGTGTGTTCAGTTACTGTGTATTTCTATAGTAGTTACTTAGTAAATATATGTTACGTACACATGATTGCAGTTTTATTATGCATAGTTACAATGTATTTAATGGCTACATCTTTTTGCATGATATAACCCTAACCCTAACCAGAACCCTAACTCTTTTCTGATACAATTGTGTTCTTACATATATCATGCAAAAAAATTTACAGGTTTACTATACATAATAACATTGTAATTATGTGTAAGTACAGATGTAAGTAACTACTATGGAAAAACACAATAGTTACCAACACGTATGTAAAGTGTTACCGAGCATGCATATGAAGTTGAAATTTCAAACCTGTGTACAGTTCTAACCAACATGTTGTTCATCTGTGGCTCACAAGTGCCACTACAACAGTCAGTTTGTTTTTGTTTATGAAGATCCAGATGACACTGACTTTTTCACCCAGACTTAGTCACTGCTCGTATGTTGGTGTCTGCCGGTTCTGAAAGAACATGAAAGGTGATTTCATACCAGTAATGACATGTTTGCCCTTTATCGTGGTTTTCATACGTACGTACACCTCACTGCCGTTGACATCCATTCCCTCCAGGCGGTAATAAGCAGAAGTAAATTACATCTTTCCATCATTCTGGCAATAAGTGTCTAACCAGACACTCACGTCAATGCATGCATGTACATTCAGACTGAGGGTATTATTGATCCCTGTTCAGATCCAAAATGTTCGCTTGTTGACAGCATCCATTAGCAGGCATGCCAAGCCTGTTTCTGCGAAGGTCACTCCCACTACAGTATTCTTTTCTGTTCCTTGGATGTTATTCACAAAACAGATGTTAAAATAAAAATACATAAAGGGTCTCTGTCCCTTCAAAGCATCATTTTAATAAATTCTCACTTCTTTCATTTCCATAATCATAATTTTTCATGAATGTTTTTTGCTTGTTCTTAGCTATCCACTGTTTTTTTTGGATGTTTCCAGAAAAGAAAAAAAAAAGTGTTAGCTGGGCTTTTATTTAAGCATGTGAAAGATTAACAGTTCCAGTACAAAAATATTTAGAATAAGTTGCACAAAAGAAAGAAATACTATTGCGTTGCATAAATAATTAATAACATATAAATTACAAATGATTAATATGTTATGTTGTGACAAAATGAACCTTGGTTACATATCTCCCTCCCGACCTGTGAGGGCGGTGTGGAAAAGGAACAACGTGCCCCAGACTCAACGGTCTGACAATTAATTCCAGGGAAAGGTGGAAGTTAGGGTTAGGGTTAGCCAGTGGAGTTCAGTGGTTTCAGATCAGATGATACAGACTCCACAGTCTGATTGATTACAGTTTTCTGTTGTTACATTGCAATCCATATATATATATATATATATATATATATATATATATATATATATATATATATATATATATGTTAGGTCTTTGGATTAGACCACTGGGTAGCTGAGAAGGCAGAGATGGGGGAGTCGGTGAGTTGCAAATGAACATTAACACAAGGGTGGAACTGGGTTACATTTACGCTTTCTTATTCAACTGGGAGAGGAACGTATTGTGTGCTGGAGACCACGCCACATCCCCCACCCCAAACTTAAGTTTAAAAACTCCTTTAATCTTGAGGAAAGTTGAATGCATTCATGCCCGTATCCTATAGGGATTTGTTTTCGCAGACTTGCAGAGTTTTCAACAGCAACTTTAGAAACCAGGACAAAGACATCCCTTGTTGACAGGTAGACATCACTGCAGTATTTTTAGTGCATACTTGTTTGATGTTTAAAATGTGACGCAGGAACTCTTTGCTTTTTTTCCTCTTGCTCTGCCCAGACCTGGGATTCCAGCTAATGGTCAGCAGTGGGTACTGAAGTAGGTCAGTCACGCAATCATGCACACACCGCGAGCAACATTAAAACATTCAATTATTATTATTATATATCATAAAGTATAAAGTTTGTTCTCTGGCCAGTTCACTTTAATATCACAGATCTCAGTGGAAAACTGTGCTTGATTCAATCTTGAACCTTATAATAACTTTATTTTTTCCACCTTGGCCACCATAAAGAAGCTATTGATTTTTTATGTAACCATACTTAGTACTGTATTGCAGCCACAATTCTGCACATATTGACATGTTAAATATAATTATTCTGCCTGGGTTGTAGTTGGAACACAAACCTGGACTGTTACCCTGTGCACACCATCCCAGAGAAATAACAACAACCTAATTTCAGTCAAGAAAACCTGCAATAGAGAATAATATTTATTAAAACTTACACAACAAACACTGCTTACACATATTTCTAAGGGAGCAACAATGAATGATATAAGAAGCTGAATTTAGTACAATAGTTAAATTAGTCAGGATTTGAGAGATTAATTCAAATGTTTTGCTTTGCTTTGGACATAAAATGTTAACAGTAATGAACCATAGTTCAGATAGAAATGACTTCTGTTGAAATATATTATTTTTATTATTATTACAATGTTAAACATTTGATGCAGAAGCATGCATATTCTTTTCAGTTGTCATAAACTCAAGTCTTTTGTATTTCTTTTTTTATAATCAAAAAGGGTTCTAATTTGAATATGAGTTGTGTCTTTTTGTTGAACTATTATACACAACTGTGTTTTTAGTTAGTGGATTTTCTGTGAAAAAAATAATGTTTGTTCTTTATTTTGAAAGATAAAATGCCAATGCATTGATTATCGTTGATAAATGCCTACACAATAATCGGATACGAAAGTAGGGTGTCGTTATATGGATATATTTCCATTAATATTTCCATTCTTTGGCCTCTCGCCTCGCCCTTTGAGATACCTTTAGCTGCCCTCCCCCTTAGACAAAGCCAAAAAACAGGTGGAGGCTGGGGGTGAGGAGATGAATTCTGACATAGAGCGGGGAACCTTTCTAGCTGATTATATTGGACATGTTATTTAACGAATAATGAATTAACGAATGAGATACCAGCCATTTGATTGACTAATGTTCTGTTAATGAAGGTGCCTAATATGCCTGATGTTTACGATTTTATTCTTGCTTAAAAAGAGAGTTCCCTGCCTGAATCACTGTTTTCCTGAATCTGCTGTACTCCACATGTAACAGGTTGCTCTTTTCTTACCTTGAATTTTTGTTGACAGTTGAATTCAGTAAACCACCAACGATTATTATTATTATTATTATTATTATTATTATTATTATTATTATTATTATTATTATTATTATTAATAAAGAATTATAAATGTGTTTTTGAATTGTCTTAAAAAAAGCCATTGTGACTATCCCTCTCAGAATAGAGAAAACATGGTCTACTTCTGTGAATGCCAAACATTGGCACACCTGTGAGAACTTGACTCTTTCCTCAAGCCTTGAATAGATTTATATTTGCTTTATTTATCTCTTGAGAGGAACATCTTACAAGAATAAAATAAAATAAAAGAAAAAAGAAAAAAAAACACAAATCATATTACCAAAGCCGTGGCGCTTGTCTTTGTTATTTACTCTTCTCAGAGGGGGAAATACAAGGGCGGTAAAACATCTGGTAAATGGGATTCCAGCCAAACCTTTAAAGTCTGCCACTGAGCTGAAACAAAAGCAGCCTAATCTTGGTATTGTCTTTAAGCCCTGCATTGCACATCATTGGAAGCTACCTGGAAGAAAGAGACCTTCTTTCAACATCTCTTTATGGCTTGTTACATAAAACAGCAGCTGTACTTTTTCGGAATAAGCTGTTTGCCCACAAAACTTATAAAGGTGGGGCGGATGTGCCTGTAAGAACGGAGCCAGGAAAGGAAAACAGAGAGAGAACGGATCTCTGCTCTTACTTGTTAGTGTTAACCCTTTGACTTTTCCCAAAAGCTTGCGGCATGTATTCTAAATATATATGTTTTACAGCATGTCTTCATTGTTTTAATACAGTAAAACCTGTATAATCTATCATCGCTTCTGACAGGATAATTCTGATTAGTACAGCGTGTTACTGTAAAAAACTGTACCTAAAAAAAAAAGGTTAAATGAAAAAATAATTTAAGAGCTTTAAAAATGTTATTAATGTACATACACAATAATGCCTCTGCAGACTTAAACATAACAATGCCTCAATAATATCTTTACCTGTTACACAATTAGCACACAAAGACGCTTACTTGCTGTGCATGAGGTATTAAAGCATCCAGGTTTTCACTGTTTTGTTTTTAAGTTGTTTCACTGTTTTGTTTATGCTAGTTTTAAATTTAGAAAAGAAAAATAACATGACCTGCTGCTGCAGAAGAAACTTAAAAATCATGCCGGGTTCCGGAGAAGACAGCTTCTGGATTGTAGAGTATATCACATATGCTGAATTGTACAGAATGCTGGTTTGTAGAGGGGCTGGATTAGATAGGTTTTACTGTATATATAATGCCTATTTGTTTTATATATATATTATATATATATTATTTGTTTTTTTATCATTGTCCAAACAAATTATAATAAATCACATTTTGTAGGAATGTATATGTTTTGAACTTGGATTGTTCATGATTAAGAATGACATGCTTAATTTTGGTTACCTAAACATTCTTGACTCAAATCCCTATTTGTATCTGTCAAATGACACAGGTAATTCCCCTGTGCATTTTAACAAGCATGTCTGTTTCCGTAAGTGGGACTACCCTACAGAAAACTGGGTGATTCGAATGTGGACTTTGCAGTGATTATTAGAATGTAAGCTGACATGAATGCAAGCATTGACTGATTAGATCATCAGAACATTACAACATTAGCACAACCAAAGAGAGTTTTGTGACTTTCCAGTACAAAAGCATGTTGTATCTACAATGTGCGCCAAATTAAAAAAAAACAAAAAAAACTCTTTTGTTGCAGGGGACTTTCTTGTTACCATACAGAAAAAGCTAGCCAGATTTGTGTCTCTTAAACAAAATGCACAACTACATGTGGATAACCTAGCAGTACTGGTGATAGAGAATGGGAAGGACACTATGTTTCAGCTTGATCTGGTAGAAACACATCTGTCCAATATTGCCCTGCCATAACATTGAGAAAAACATATATGCATGATAAAATAGATACATAGATACAAAAAATGATGAAAGCTGCTTTCTACTTAAAAAGAGAGCACTCCAGTTGTAATAGCTAGAATATCTGTGAAAGCACATTACACCACCACCCTCACCGCCAAAGGCAAAGCCAAACAAAACGAGGCAAGCACCTTTCAGAGGTCACCTCCACATACTTTGGATTTATCAACATCAAGAGGTATTTACAAGAATGAAAGAAATCAAAAGAAAAATGGAAATCATCTGTCCTGAAAAAGATGAAAGAAACTCAATAGACGGAATATGAGTTCCTGGCCCTGGTTCACAAAGGTTTCTCAGGTCATTCGTTTTTCTATTTTAAATTTTATTTGTCTACTGTCTGCTCTTCACATAGATGTGCAGCACTGAGCAGTATTGAAATGCTTTTATATCTTTCAAAGACCATGCTAATAAACAGGAGCCTTCAAGACCACATAAAAGAGTGAAAAAATACCTATTCAGTCACGGGGCCCCATGCAGTGGATTTGTATAGCAGTGGATCTAAAAACCACTGACAATTACATTGTTAAAATAAGATAATCTGGGGCATAGTTTCACTAAAGAGACTCTTGTCCATGCACTGTTAGAGACTGTGGTTTTACAAGCTTCCCAAAAAGCATAAATATATATCTATATATATACTCTTCATTGTTTGCCAATTCACGTAGGCGCTAAGAACATTCAAAATTAATTATTTATGTAACATTTACAGATTTAATTTCCTTTCACAAACAATGGTATAAATTGCCTTTTTAGTAAAGACCATGACTAAATCTGGCTCCGTATGTGTTCTATCATAACATGACCTCAAGCGTGTTCCCACAACACAGCATGTGTTTTGTATTCCTTATGCTTTAATTCTCTGACATACGTAGCAATGTCCACCTACAGTACATACACACATGTATTGAACAATACCAATATAGTGTAACACTGTAACAATAACATCACTATAACAATTTCAGGTAAGCACAGAGGTGGTTCTGGCAGGGAACTCACTTTAACCGTAGATCAAATCACATAAACATCAAGGCGCTTTCAATACCAGATCAAATGTTCAGTCGAATAGTTAGTATCTTACTTGTCCTTTGATAAAATAGAGGGCAAAGAAGGAATTTATATCTCACCTCATCCATGATGTACCCCCCCCCCCCCCCCCCCCCCCCCCCAGCTTCCACCTGCTTTTTGGCTTCATCTAATGGGAAGGGCAGCTAAAATGCTTCCCTGCCCATGGCTTCCCTATGGCCAGCCTCTCCACTTATCTATGAGCTAATTTATGGGCAGAGGTACCTCGAAAGGTAAGACCAAAGGCCATAGTGCAAAATATGTATAAAATGTAGTTGTGTTTTTTTTTTTTTTTTTTAATCTAAACTGAGTAGAAGTCAATATGGTGGCCAAGCCAAGTATACACAGCAGTATACCAGCACACACTACTTATCCACTGAAACTCATGATGGCTCTCCCAAGACTGTTATGATAAAGCTGGAAAAAAACATGGGATGAAAAATTTAGAATGTGACCTCAAGGGCTTAGTTGTGGTGATCAGGACTCATGTTGTTGCATAAACAGTTCAAATAATTGAATTATGGTTGTGGCTGTTATTCATCTGCCAACAATTAGAGCCAGACCAAGGTTAAAGCTTCTTAAGATGGGACTTTTGGTTACTATAAATGGAGGACTTCAGCTGTCACATTCAAAGGCTTTTACGAAATTGTTTTCTCAAATTAAACCATTTATTAATTTGCTACTTTAACACTGGGGATCCCTGTTGAATTATAATGTATAATGAAACTCTGACAGACTTGGATGAGAGGGCAATTTGAATTCCAAGGCTAGCATGAATAAGATAAGCAAATAAATGTGAAGGCTGCGTGCCAGATGTACTCTATAGCCAAGTACAATTCAAGATACATTAAACAAGGGTCTGGGTGGATTGAGAATGGGATGTAAAATGTTGTTCATGGTCTCCTGGGTAGGTGCAGTAATTGTGATGGATTTCTATATTGCTGTGAAAAGTTTCGCGGGCCGGGGTCCCCACCCACCCCCCACCCCACCGGGCTTCATCGAAGTCTTTAGAAATTTTAACAGCAGCTCACAGTTATCCCCAGCCAAAAAGCTCTAGAACAGAAACCAGGAACAGAAGACAAAGTTGGAAATTTAGTGGGGACAAATTTAGGACGGAGGTTAGGAGACACTTTTTTTACCTAAAGAGTGTTGAGGGTATGGAATTGGTTATCTAGCCAAGTTATTGTGCTGAATCATTGAGATCCTTTTTATGTTTTTATGTTCTGATTTGTGAAACAAGATCTGGGGGTCTATTTTAATAATTTAAGCCGAAGTGGCCAGTTATATAAAAACTTACAAAAAAAGCCTTTATTTAAAAAAAAAAGAAAGGATTTTATAATTTTAATTTCCCTTATGAAAGACAGTAAATTTAATTTGGAACCATACTGTGGTTCAGAGGGATGGGAGCAAGGGTTCCTCACCTTTATAATCTTGCTGTTCAAACCCTTAGTCAGAACTTTTTGTCCTACAATTTCTCCACAGCACCACCTCTGCAACTTCATCGGCACAAAAAAAAAATGAAGGACCAGTGTGCAAACTCAGTTTGGACAATGTTTAATTTAAGCAGGTTTAGTGGCAAAAGATATCAGGAATTTTCACCAAGGAAATGTGTGAGAAGCTATGATCCAGTATGATGAAGAACAAAAAGCTTGCCAACACGTTAATAAATGTTGTTCCTTTTGAGTTAATATTTAATACATGTACATACTAATAAAAAGTAGGTGTCACTCACAGAGCTTTACTACAACACCATCTTTAAAAGTGCCTTTAATCAAATTGAGCTCCATTTTAATAACTTGAACAACCTAGAATTTGTCGTTATGTAAGGATGGGCATTTGCCAACACGTCAGTAAGTTAATTGTTAAGAGTTTATAAATTAAAGTGTGACCAAAAGATGAATGTGTATATTTAACTGTGTTCTTTTTTATTATTTATATAATCGAACTAATTAGATTTTTCATTGTAGTAAAAAATCCTGAAGTTAAAGGTTGTAAAGTGTTATTATGAGGATCAAAATGTGTAATTTAAATATTTGTTTACAGAGCCAGCCCAGTATGTTTTAATAATCTTTTCAATATTACACTGTAAATAACTTTTGTTGAAATAATGCTTGCATCTCACCAAATAAAGGCTTCAAAATCCACAGGTAATTGTAGACGTGCTACAAAAATCCAAGGCATAGTGATGTTTGCATATCCATTTTACATGCTTCCACTAGGAAAATATTTTCTGTACCGCAGTGCAGAAAAAAAATAGCAATTAAGAGCCACTTTATCAAATAGTATCAATAGTTTTATTCATACACAATGCTCCATGTGGATAACATTGTGAAATCAATGAGGCTTGATGTTGATGAACATGATACAAAGAGAGGTGGCCAAAAAAGTAGATTTGACCTGCTTACCCTTACCATGAAAGTGACTTGTGCAAAAGACATCGGTTTATTCTGCAATGCAGCTGCAAGGATCACACATCTTCCTTTCTAAAAGTATGCACACTTCATGGATAAATGAGATTAGATTTTTTAAATGAATCTGTTTTAGAATTTTTTTTTTTTTTAAATGGTATTTTTCAGATGGAATCCAGGGAGTGTTTTCTTACTGGTATTTCCTGGGGTTAACCCTCAACACTTCCTAACAGAGAATATTGGTGACTGGCTGGATTTATCAGATCCTTTTGGAATTTGTCTGTTTAACTCATCCAACATGCCAGTCTCCATGGACCCCACGAATATCCCTGAATATTTTTCATTGCTGACAACAGTTTCCTTTACACCCCTGCTATAATACATTGAATCATTAATAAGATGCATTAACCCTGAATACATCACTAAACAGCCCGTTAATACTGTATGTACATTCGTTTGTGCACAATTCGTGTGAGCAATTTATTACAGAAATTTTGAAGCAATCTCCTACTCATACTCCCTTGTAAGCTAGTCAGCACTTGTTGACAATTGAAAAATGTACTACCTGTCCAGTCTGAGCTTGAACAGGATTCCAACACACCATGCTTGCATTCTAGCGTTTGACCATATGCGGAGGGTAAACACACCAGGGTAGCAGTACGTGTTGAACTTTGACCTTCTGATGTAGGGAGTCAATGCCACAGCATGCTTGAGCACTAAATTGCATGTTGGAGCTCCACATGGAGCCCAAGTTCTGTGACCTCTGTATACATTGGTGAGCGTCCAACTCAGCGATCTGTCATTTTACTTAATTGCAGCTAATTAAACAAGACAAAAATAAACATTACTTTGGGGAGATTTGTCATGTCTCTTGGTGTACTTTGCTGACAGGTTGAAAAGAAGCACAGATTCCTCCACAATAGGAATGCAATTACCATCTTGACAAGCCCCAGAGAAGCCAGGGTCATCTGTGAGGCAGCATGAAGGCTACATTCTATTCTCTGCATTGTGATGTCTAACAGCCACTGCAGTATGCTGTTTCTGGTGAAATGATACCTCTTCACCTCTTCCTGAAACTCAATCCCATTCAGTTCTGTGGTGACGCTACCCCTATTTTTCTTCCTGTTCTGTACCTCTTTCGCTGTCTCCAGTATCAAAAGGGGGAATTTTCATCATATTCCCTGGGTGATATGAATCTTTCTACTAGATGGTTGTTTGAAATAGAGTGCTTGTCAAAAACATCAGCAGAATGACTGTCTGGACAATGCTGCAGTGGTAATCGCACAATATATGGACAATCCAAATAAAATAACCACTGCCAACATTAGGAAACATTAGGAAACTTTCCCTTAAGTGGTATCTTTTTATTTTATCAGCTGCTTGGAAATGAACTTCAGGCTGGTCTTTTGCTCTGGAAGGAGACTGCACTAGAGTCATATATACAGAGTGTTGCAGAACCCAATATGTTTGGGCAAGAAGAATCTCTTTGTAGGGGTAGCTACAGGTATTACATACAAGGGCACCTTGTTTTATATTAAAGTTACCTAAAAAGATAATCTTCTGCTCCTGCATTTATGGTAACAGTTTACATCAAGTGTTTCTAATTACTGTGTCTTTATATAGTAGTTACTTAGTAAATGTATGTGTACTTTCACATAATTACAATGTTATTATGCATGGTTACAAGGTACTTAATGTGTAAATCGTTTTGCATGATATAACACTAACCCTGACCCTATTCCTAACCCTAACCCTTTTCTCATACAATCGTGTACTTACACATATCGTGCACACAGATTTACACACTACTGTAAGTACATTGTAACTATGCATAGTAACATTGTCATTATGTGTTAGTACACATGCATTTACTACGTAACTACTATGTAAATACACAGTAATCAGAGACACTTAATGTAAAGAGTTATCCATTTTTTACTCTTAAGCCCATGTAACACCAGACAAGTTTTGGACAACATTTCAAAGCCATTTGAATAGTTGATTTGAGCTACTTATACAGTTGCTTGAAAAGTGCTAGCAAATATCCCCTGCAGCAGTTAGAGTTACCTCTTAACTACACTACCTGTCAGCACACAGGTAGTGCACACAACTCTACACACAAAACACATTGTTCTTACCTTTGAACTCTAAACTGTTAAAGTCTGTTACTGTAAATGCCAGATGCAGCTGTGGTGCCACAGTTTTTTTTTTTGCATGCTCAGACCAGCTATATATAATAAGGAGTGCATCGAGAGAGAGAGAGAGAGAGAGAGAGAGAGAGAGAGAGAGAGAGAGAGAGAGAGAGAGGATGGATTCCACCTCTGGCTCTTAAACTGGATCTGCACCGAAACAAGTTAAACAACCAGACTGTCTTTTCACTACATTTTTAACCACGAAAAACTATAGAACAGCTATCTTCTAAAAATAGAACCCTGCTCCACACTGCAAACCCAGTTGTGCAAATGCTTGTGAAAAGACCAAGTAACCTCCATCTAGGTTACTCTTCCATATCATGAGGATTGGCACTGAACCAACTAATCATAGAAAAACACAAAGATTCATGTATGGTACACAAATATATTTCAATATCATTTTTTAAGGTTAAAAATGAACATTATATATATATATATATATATATTTGACTTTATAAATGACTTTACTCACATGAGTTGAAAATATCATTTTCTTCTGTATCTAACTAAAATACCTGGCTTTTCTTACATATTACAGTGGGTAATAGTCTATCTCACATCCACAAACCACCTGCATTATATATTGCAGGCTGACGTATCTTTATTGGAGCAGTGAATAGGTCAGTTTGCTATTACAAATGGTTTATTGTCTTTATTTTATGACTGGAGGTTGATATGTAAAATTATATCAACAAATGTTACAGCATTGCATTGTTCTGTGACAGCTCAGGTTGGGGAGCAGGGTCAGCCAAGAGTGAAGACAACAGGTATTACAAACTAAAGCTCTTCATCTGTGTGCCTGCTGTCACAGTTGTATCTATTCCAACTACTGAAAATCCCCCAAGTAGTAAATTATACCAGTGCCTTGACACTTTAATACGGTCTTAATGTAGAGTTACAGTGCATCTGATATCAGCTGAGAATTAACCAACTGGAACCAACTAGCATCACATCAAAAGAACACAGCATAAGCGTGCAGGAATGTTTCAATAGTCTTCATTTGTAGAGGATGCAGGCATGATGAGCTCAAAGGGTGACATGCTGTACTGTACAGAATCCATCATTGCCTAGAGGTAAATGAGATTAATAAACCTTGACAAAAAAGAGGGTTAAAAATAACCCTGACACTAATTTCTAAGCAGTACAGCATTATGGCTTTGCTTTCTTACTTACCTGTGTGACATAAGGAGCGAGACAATGGTTTAGGTATGTCAGAAAGGACTCTATATGGAGTATGTGTTTGAGATAAGGTTAGAACTTGTAGGAATTATTAGGCTTCCATGAGGCTTGCCAAGTGAAATAGAAATTAAAATACTGCAATCCTAATTTCCTAATCATAATCCAATTTTACCATGCATATATGTGTGAATATAATCAAATGTGCCTACTGTATCTGTGAATACCACCCCCCTCAGTTATGACCAAAGCTTACAAAAATTGCATAAATGTTTTTTCTAGTGCTTAATTATGAAGGAGGTAATTAAAAAAGCCATACAAACAGTGTTTCATTTTCTTGTTTAATAAAAATACTGATCTGAAATATCAGAAATGTAAAATAGCTAGAATTATTTTTTAATGACAATTTTCTGCAAAACCCAAGTGCTCCCTTGAGAAATAATGGACATACTTATTTTTAATGGGATTAACACCATCCAAAGCCCTTTGCCAATATAATTACAAAAGAAATATGTGATATTGCTAATGTCAAAATCATAATATCTTGCTCAAGTCTAGGCTCGCCATAATAATGGTTTGGGGCAGTCTAGTTAAAAAAAATAAAATAAAACAAAAAATACTACAAAAATAGACATGGGAAATATAGACCTGAAGTATATTAATCACATTTAGATAGCAAATGTATGAGAATAATAAATCTTTTATAGGTGAGACTAAATGATTTCTTCTAGTTCAGTTCCGCAGCATTTTGCATTTGCGTACAACTGGCTGATATACAGTTCAATATTGGTAACCGGGCAGGGAACATTTGTGCTTACATCTAGTTTAGTGGACCTAAAAATGTTTAGACATTGGCACACTTGTGCATTTCTTCTATGGTCAAGGCCATGATCATTTCTCTCTTCTGATATTGAACTAAATACTCTACTTGTTAAAAAAAACCCAAATATATCAAATGCCACAAGATTGAGAGTACAGAGTAGTAGATTATAATAACTTCAGTTCCCCTACGAGTACATCAGTATTGCTGTATTTCTGGTCTCGTGGGCACAAATCTGCCCATGGGCACTGATTTGAGGACCACTGATCTGAGTGTTGAGTGGGTAGGAGATTCAGCATGAGCACATACAGTATATGCTGGACAGGACCTCTTAAACAGGATACATAAGATTCCGATTACCTTCATAACTGAGGCACATACTGAGTGTGGGATGATTTTCCCAATCCAGCAGGACTACTCAGAATGGTTTCCACAGTGCCTCTGAGCAATTCAGTGCAAATGATGGCCATGAGATTCGAACCAGTTCCAAATCTTTTTAATTAGGACCTCAATTTGGAATGCAAACCAAGCCATTTCCAAGTAGAAGTTCCATTACTCATTTTCTTCTCACTTTTGTTCCAGACCTTAAGCAGTTTAGTTTCTGATAAATTATTTAATCGTTTGTTTGTTTTTTAAAGGATATCTCGCTTATTAGGTAGAATACCTTCCAGGGGTTAAATGACAAATCCTTGGTCGCCAGGGAGATGCAATCTCATAATTACCTTATTTAAAAAATGATTTTAAAGAAATCAAACTTTTCAAGGGTAAATCTGTTCAAAACAAAGTAAGAACATGCCAACAGCAATTAGCAAGGGCTGGGAAAGAAGCCAGCAATTTGCACTTTCCTTTCACATTAAATTAGACACATTTACTTGAAACTGAGTTCCAGAAAAAGAGACATTGTTTTTACCACCCTAGCCATGATTCCACTGTTCAGTCTTGCTCGGGTGTGTTCTTGTGGAGTACAGTTCTTTGTATAGTTTGTCTATGGTGAGGAGAATACACTCACCTTTAACTGTTTTTAATGATTATTTTTAATTTAGTGTGCCTAATTACTGTATTTTACTTCTGTATTTCTCCCCAATTTAGTATGTGCATTTATCCTCCCTCAATGCTGTAATCCCCACAAAGAACTTATATCCTACAGCAAATGTCAGGGAGCTACCAGCCCCTGGTGGTCTAAATTATTATAGCCCAGCAATGCATGAGTCTGCTTTGAGATCAACAGGCATCTGTTTGGCCAATCAGGTCTGCTTTAGCACAGTCATATTTTAAAAAGTACAATAATATAAAACCTGATCACATTTGCAAAACATTACTCCAGTTACATATTTAAAAATGTAACCCCAATTCATTTATCTGTTAACAATCCTGAAGTAGGCATCAGAAACATTTAGCAGCTGAACTTGTCTTAGTTTATGCGATTTATATATTTATTACTAACGATTATTAGTGAGCTGGTTGTTAACCGTTAATGAACAAAAAATAAATCATGAAGCATTTAGATGTGAAAATGAGCAAACGTTTTGTAAGAGCTTTGATAGTCTAGCCTTGTGTTGTATAACAGTTATTAAAAATTCCCTATGAGAAATCAAACTGTTAGTAATCAACATTTTGCATGGAAAATTCTCCTTTCTTTCTTTATGGGGTATAAAACCATTAACATTACAATTTGACATACAAGCTTTGGAATTGCATTATCTGACCACAAAGAAAAGTCAAGTAGATGCTGTGCTAATTATCTCCTGTTTCCATGAGCTGGAACACAGTTGGTCGTCAGCCACTCAGCTAAGAGGAATGCCTGTCAGCAATATGTACCTAATTACATACTCTTACCCCTGCTTACTCACTGGCAAACAGAACAAAAAAATAAAACTTTTCTATGCATAGGAGCTGATGGTTTCTACGCAGAATCAGGAGAGGTAAGGCGACCCACTGCACTTGCAGAGGCTGAGCACAGACCTGGTAACAATGTAAAGACCCAGATCTTGACCACTATATTTTAAATACATAATAATAAACCACTCAACTGTAGAGTAACATTTTTACTTGCGAGTCGACTTTGGCCCTTTAATGAGACATTATGAAATCTGTTATTTATGCAATGATTTGCAGGGGTTTTGGGACTTAACGTGATAATCTTCAATGCATTCTTATTTACTCGTCTTACCAAATGCAGCCAGGATGGAGATATCCAGTCTAAGGAAAATCACAGAAAATGGAACCAGTTTCTCCGCTCCACTCAATCACAATTTGTCATCAGGTCAGAAACGACTTATAAACCAAAAGTGGAAAAACATGTTGTAAAATGAAGAGGTTTCATGGAGTTCCAATGAAGAACCCCAGTCAAAGCCGTACTATAAGTATGTTTTTTATTATTATATTTTGTATAATAATAGTAGTTTGTGAGCCCCTGAAGTCCTGACGTTCATACAGTGACTTGAAAAAGTATTCAGCCCCCATCCCTTTTTTCACATTTAAGAGTCTCAAAGCCTGGGATTTTGATGCATTAGATTGGAAATTTTAATTTGTGAGTCACACATTCTTCTTCACAGAGTCCCCCCCAAAAATAAAGAAAACAATAAACAACAAAATAACAAAAATTAAAAAACTAAAATGTCATAATTTTTTTAATATTCATCCCCCTGGGTCAATACTTGGTTGAACCAGCTCTGGCAGCAATTACAGCTAGTAGGCTTTTCGGATAAGTGTCTATTAACTTTGCACACAGTGATGGAGCAATATTTGCTCATTCCTCCTTGCAAAATTGCTCAAGCTGTGTCAAGTAAGTTGGGGAACGGTGATAGACAACAATTTTGAGGTTTTGCCACAGATTTTCGATGGGATTAAGGTCAGGACTCTGACTGGGTCACTTAAGGACATCTATTTTCTTAATTTTAAGCCACTCCAGTGCTGCTCTGTGTGCTTTGGATCATTGTCCTGTTGAAAGACAAACTTCTTCTGCAGTTTGTATTTTTTGGCAGTGGGGCGCAGGTTTTTATCCAGGATTTCTCTGTATTTGCGCCATTCATCCTCCCATCAATCCTGACAATATTGCCAGTCCCTGCTGATGAAAAGCATCCCCATAACATGATGCTACCACCGCCATACTTTACGGTGAGGATGGTGTTACCTGGCTGGTGTGCAGTGTGTGATTTGTGCAATTTGACCATTCAGGCCAAAAATTTCCACTTTAGTCTCATCAGACCACAAGACGTTCTGCCACATAACTGCAGTACCTTCTAGGTGACGTTTTGCGAACTCTTTCCAGCAAGGATATGTTTTTTTTTTAAGCCAGGGCTTCTTCCTTTCCACTCTCCCATAAAGGCCCTTTTTGTGGAATGCCTTGGAGATTGTTGATACATGAACATCATCGTCCATTGCAGCCACTGACTTCTGTAACTCAGTCTCAGTTGGCCTCACAGTAGCTTCCCTAAGAAGTGCCCTTCTTGTCCGGCAACTAAGTTTAGAGTGGCGGCCTGATCTAGGCAGTGTGGTGGTAGTTTCGTACCCTTGGTTTTGTATCCTTCCCCAGATTTGTGCTTGTCAGAAAGATGGCTACAGTGGGTGACGTCAGACCAGAAACAGGAACCAACAAAAGTTGAAGTTTGTTTGGTGAAGCTGAGCGATTGTTTGCGCTCAGTATTTAATAAATGAAACAATAGCAATTGTTATGGTAAATTCCTGTAAAATAGATTTTAACTACTTCAGTGCAGTAAATATTGCAAGGTGGTAATAGTATTCTGTTGTATTTGGTATCTACAGTAACCTACAGCAGTAAACTGTAATATACAGTACTGTAGTAAACTAGTAGCTATAAACAGGTAAGGTGTTTGCAATAATAACAATTCCTCACATGCTTTTTTTGTATAATTATTTGTTAAGGAGCTCTGGCTATGAGTTGACTATAAGCCTCTTTCTCTTCAGTTCTAGTTACCTGGCATAGACATAAGACATGAAGGTTAGATTAGCCAAAGTGTAATTAAAGGGCCAGTCCCATTTAGTGCACGACAGTGGATTGCCATTAAAACTAAAGGAAATGAATCTGAAGCAGCAGAAGGTGCAGGCTCTATATTGTTATATTGGAATCCCTGTAGTTTATACAAAACGAGAAGGTTGCTCATTATTTTGTACACTGCTATAACCTGTGCCTGTATCTACTCTATACATTGGGTGTTGTCATGCGTTTTTAACATTCATTGACACATCTTTAGCATTACCTTTCTATCTGTCTTGAAAGCACTTTGCCTTAACCGGACGTCAATATAATTCCAGTGTGAACAGCCGCTTCAGAGATCAAAGACACACTGTTGATACCCACCTGTTCTATAAATACTATCTCTTGTTTCATTCGGCCACGGCAGGCAGAGATAAAGATGTCTTTGTTCTGTACAGTTACTGGTATACATAAGCTGTGTAAGAGGGATGGAGGCTGCTGGGATGATGATATACCAACATATCTTTTTATCTGCGGGGGGGGGGGGGGGGGGTCTATTTCATGACTCTGTTTACCCGCATTCCAAACTGGAAGTCAATAGTGAATCTATAGAACCAAATAAGATCCTTATCACAGGAAGGAAACCAGGATGATTTTTTTTTCCCCCCAAGTGCTTCAATAGGCCTTGATTGTGCAAAATAAGGCTGTTTTTACTTTGATGAGCTTAACAAATGTTACAAATGAAGCACAAGGAGAGTGGAGTTTGTCAATGCATGAGGAATTACAGTAAATGGTTGGTGGGGCAATGTTTAGGTTCTGTTTAATTATAAAAGAAGCTGTTCCAGAAATGAAAATATGAACCCATTATTCTCAGCTGTATCAAAAAACAAAAGCCTATTTTAGAAGGGTAACAGTAAACCAGCAGACACCTAACCAGCGCTCTTAAAACAGCTACTGCTTTCTTTCTTATTCGATGCTGTTGTCTTTCAGGGAAATGTATTTTATTTTAAATTAACATTCGGCTATGGCCAAAAGTTTTGCATCAGCTAGAAATTTAGGATTAAGACATAATTAAAATATATATACACTGAGCGTACAAAACATTATGAACACCTTCCTAATATTGAGTTGCACCTCCTTTTGCCCTCAGAACAGCCTCAATTCGTCATGCCATGGACTCTACAAGGTTTCGAAAGCGTTCTACAGGGATGCTGGCCCATGTTGACTCCAATGCTTTCCACAGTTGTGTTAAGTTGGCTGGTAGTGAATTTCTACTCTGAATAGCTCGTTCCATCTCATCCCACAGATGCTCAATTGGATTGAGATCTGGTGACTGGGCAGGCCACTGCAGTAAACTGAATTCACTGTCATCTTCGTGGAATCATTCCTGGACAATCCTAGCCTTGTGGCATGGGGCATTATCCTGCTGAAAAAATCCATTAGCAGATGGATACACTGCTGCCATGAAGGGATGCACCTGATTGGCAATGATGTTCAGATATCCTGTGGCATTCAAACTTTGCTCCACTTTTATCAAGGGGCCCAATGTGTGCCATGAAAACACACCCCGCACCATCACACCACCACCACCAGCCTGCAATGTTGACACACAGCATGATTGCATGTACTCATGTGGTTTTCTCCATACCCTAGTCCTCCCATCAGCATGAAACAGCAGGAACAGGGATTCATCAGACCAGGCAATGTTTTTCCAATCCTCCAGTGTCGAGTGTTTTCATTCCTTAGCCCACTGCAACTGCAGTTTCTTGTGTTTTTCTGAAAGAAGTGCAAAGGCAATTAAATCTTTTGTCTTGCCTATTTACCCCCTGAATGGCACATATACACAATCCATGTCTCAATTGTGTCAAGGCTTAAAAATCCTTCTTTAACCTGTCTCCTCTTCATCTACACTGATTGAAGTGGATTTAACAGGTTACATCAATAAGGGATCATAGCTTTCACCTGGATTCACCTTGTCAATGTATTTCATGGAACGCGCAGGTGTTGCTAATGTTTTGTACAGTATATACTGAACATAATTAGTGAACATAATTATTTTATTTAACATAATTAGTGAACATAATTATTTTATTTAACATAATGTACAAAATTAAGCACAAAACTACAAAGCGGTATGCAATTCAATATTTTAACGTAACATTATTCAGCAGGTTTTATTCGACTTTATGAACCAAAATTAGTTAATTCAGTTTTTATCCAAAAAACTTTATAGTATAGACATTTATATTATAGAAATCACGAATAAGCATGTGATTTCTATACTATAAACAAGGAGTCCACGATCATATTGAATTTTTCACACTTTAACACATAAAAAAATATTTGTGGACTGGAAATAAAACATCGTAGCTAACTTTTCAAAGCTTTGCAGGGTCTGTATCAAGTATCGATTGTTTCGGTATTGACCTCACATGTTCCACAGTAGTCATACAGTGTCCGTTTCCCTGATTCTGTCTTTCACGTGTTGTGCTCTACTGCTGTGGAACATAGTAGACAGCTTTGAAGGTAAAGGAAAAGCTAAATAACTGTGTCTTAGAGGATAAAAGGAGTCGGTACAAGACTAACTCCTTTGAGGTAACAAAGGGATATATATATATATATATATACCATGTGTGTAGCAGCTCTCACAAGAGAGCCTGGCTTTTTTCAGTGTTTCAGCTCTGATGCTGAAGGGCATGAGCTACCAGGTACGATGCTGGGTCGAAGTGAACTGCCAGTGTCTGACAGAAACCCAGCTTCAAATGCATTGAATACGCTGGATGTTTTTTATCAATGTTTTTATCTTTCATCAATTGTTGCTGGATCATCAGCTGCCAGGAACCAGACGAGCATTGATGGGCAGAACGGCCTCCTCTCACCCCTTGTGTTTCTTCATTTTTGGCAGGTGACCTGTATCATGCAGGATCCAGTTACTCCTTAGAAACACTGGGGCCCTGTTCACTGTTCTTTAAATCTTTCACTGGCACTGTATACATTTTTGACGTCTGACAATTTAAGTTAACCTCCACTGTAAAGAAACAAGCTTTGGGAGGGTGCCATTCCCAGAGAATTGAGACCGTCTGTGCTCTTTTATATTTATTTATCCTTTTGTTTTGAATTTCTTGGCTAGTGGTGAAGACCAATTCAGTGTTCAGTTCATCTCCTACAGTACAGCATCATTTGAGCATGTGTATGCATCAAACTGGGCACTGTGTTCAGAGATGTTGTCCCTCTGGAGATCGTAAGGTGCGAAGTACACAATGAAATCAGTATGAGAAAAACATTACTGACACACTTACGAAATGTCTACCTGTTTTGTTTTTGTTTGGAGCACATTAAGTTAATGTGCTTGTCCTTTCCTTGTCAGAGTTTGCAAATTCATTTGTCTCCAGCTTTGATAAAGAAATTTGTTTGGATATTGCAAAGAATCCCGCAGCACCAAACACATTCAACATTAATAACTGTATTCAAACGGAGTCATTTATTATTATTATTATTATTATATTGATGTTTCCAGTACATAAAAAGGCTGCACAAGTCGACAGATCTGAACAGACTAAATGCATGTGTCCTATACAGTATTTCTTTATGTGTCATGCACTGTGGTAAACATGGCTGTAGCGGTAACATCAGCAACCAAGAAGACACAGCAACAGGGGCAAAGGGCGCTGCTGCGCTCGTATTTTATTAAACAAACAAAAGTAATAACATACTTTGAAATGGTACAACAAACATATGGCTCAAGGGCCAAAACAACTAAACACGGAACGTACCAGCAATTGTTTCTCTCATAACGCAACTGTCTTTCCACCTCTAACACTCTCTTCCCTGTGCAGCTAGACTGCAGATCTTTTAATAGTGGTGACCGAGGGACTAACTGGGTAACAACTTCTTCTCCCTCGGTCACATTGTGCACAGGTTAACCACGAGGTAATTATAAAACAAAACTATACTACACACTAATATATCGGGCGGCACCTTGCTTGTCCTTCATTTTAAATCATACATAATAATACAATAATAATACTGGTTTCTAATAATAATAATAATAATAATAATAATAATAATAATAATAATAATACATACATACATACATATTATGCACAGGGGTGGGGAATAACCATCACATGCACTTAAAACTTTAATATATGTGTTTTTTTTTTTTTTTTTTTTTTTAATCATCACCCAAAAAAGTGACCCATAACCTAAAAGATGGGTACGGTTGGATTTTTTCTACATAGCCAACCTCTCATTATATATATATATATATATAGATATATATAGATATGATTAAGCTCCGAGACCTTCTTTTTGTAAGAGACCACTGCAAAATTATCAGTTTCTCTGGTTTTACTATTTATAGGTATGTGTTTGGGTAAAATGAACATTTTTGTTTTATTCTATAAACTACTGACAACATTTCTACCAAATTCCAAATAAAAATATTGTCATTTAGAGCATTTATTTGCAGAAAATGACAACTGGTCAAAATAACAAAAAAGATGCAGTGTTGTCAGACCTCGAATAATGCAAAGAAAATAAGTTCAGATTCATTTTTAAACAACACAATACTGATGTTTTAACTTAGGAAGAGTTCAGAAATCAATATTTGGTGGAATAACCCTGATTTTCAAGCACAGCTTTCATGTGTCTTGGCATGCTCTCCACCAGTCTTTCACATTGATGTTGGGTGACTTTATGCCACTCCTGGCGCAAAAATTCAAGCAGCTTGGCTTTGTTTGATGGCTTGTGACCATCCATCTTCCTCTTGATCACATTCCAGAGGTTTTTAATGGGGTTCAGGTCTGGAAATTGGGCTGGCCATGACAGGGTCTTGATCTGGTGGTCCTCCATCCACACCTTGATTGACCTGGCTGTGTGGCATGGAGCATTGTCCTGCTGGAAAAACCAATCCTCAGAGTTGGGGAACATTGTCAGAGCAGAAGGAAGCAAGTTTTCTTCCAGGACAACCTTGTACTTGGCTTGATTCATGCCAAAGCTGCCCAATTCCAGCCTTGCTGAAGCACCCCCAGATCATCACCGATCCTCCACCACGTTTCACAGTGGGTGCTAGACACTGTGGCTTGTAGGCCTCTCCAGGTCTCCGTTAAACCATTGGATGACAAGGTGTTGGGCAAAACCGAAAATTGGACTCATCAGAGAAGATGACCTTACTCCAGTCCTCTACGGTCCAATTCTTATGGTCTTTTGCAAACCTCAGCCTGGCTCTTCTTTGCTTCTCATTGATGAAGGGCTTTTTTCTAGCTTTGCACGACTTCAGCCCTGCCCCTAGGAGCCTGTTTCGAACTGTCCTCGCCGTGCACTTCACCCCAGCTGCCGTTTGCCATTCTTTTTGTAGGTCACTTGATGTCATCCTATGGTTGCTGAGTGACATTCAAATGAGTTGGCGGTCATCCCGGTCAGTGGAGAGTCATTTTCGCCCTCTGCCGGTCTGTAGCTTTGTTGTCCCCAATGTGTGCTGCTTGGCCTTGTTCTTATGAACCGCTGTCTTTGAAATTTTAAGGATGGAAGCAACCTGACGCTCACTGTATCCCTCTGCCAGTAAAGCCAGAATTGAACCCTTCTTTTCCTCACTCAAAACTTTCCTTTTCAACTCTTTGGGCATGGTCAATAGTTATTTTTTTATTACAATTACTTTTGAGGTACTACTAGCACTGTTTTGCCATCCAGCTGGTCCTATTGCAAGAGGATAGTGATGACCACAGGAGTGTTTTTTATACTTTTCCTTGTTAAATAAGATTTGGTTCAGGTGATCCCCTAATCAGTATCGCATTCAGTAGAATAAGGTGTGCCTGTGTTGGAATTCAACAGACACTGGAATGGAATGGCTGCCATACACATAGAGATACTGATTTAACAAAAATTTGCAGTGGTATCTTAATTTTTCCCAGAGCTGTATATATATCGAAATATGTATATGGTGTTCCACAGGGCTCCATTCAAGGTCCCTTGTTGTTTTTTTATTATATATGCTACCGTTAGGTGACATTATCCCAGTTATATTTGTCCCTAAAGCCAGGAATTTCTTCTGCCTGGGTGTTATTAGCTGCTTGCCTTACATACATCAAGCATTGGATGTCACATAATGTTCTAATGTTGGATTTAGATCAAACAGAGGTTATGCTAGTGGGCTCACAGAACCAACTAAAAGGAAATGTGGGATTACATTAGCTCAACCTTTGCAGTCTTATATCAAAACTTAGACTAGAAATTAAGAGTTTGGAGGTCATCTTTGATCCTGATCTACCATTTGAGACTCATATAAGGACGTTACTAAAGTATATATTTACCATTTGAGAAATATAGCCAAACTTAGACCAATTATTTCTGTACCTGATGCTGAGAGACTAGTGCATGCCTTTGTTTCATCTAGGATTATTGGAATGCACTTTTCCTGGTGTCCCAAAATGTTTGGTATCCCGCTTTCATTTTGGTCAGAATACCTCCGCTAGAATTCTGACTAAAACCAGGAAAAGTGAACATATTACCCCTGTTTTGAGTCTTTACACTGGCTCCCTGGGCTGTATAGAATTGATTTTAAGATGTTAATTTACAGGCTCTGAATGGATTAGCACCTAGTTATTTGCAGGAGTTACTGACCCTGTATCTTACACACTGCACTCTGAGATCACAGGGTGCAGGGCTGCTGGTTTATTCCTAGGGTCAACAAAAGCAACACGGGGGGAGGGAGGGCTTTTTCTTGTAGAGCTCCTAAATTATGGAATGCTCTGCCTTCGTTTGTCAGGCAAGCTGGGACCATTACAGTTGTCAAGTCAAGAATAAAAACGCACTTTTATATCTTATTGGGTTTTAATGTAACTTTAAAGGTACTGCTTTTGTGTTATTATGTGTATACTGTTATTTAAATTGTCTGACTGTGGCAGTTGTATGTGTGATATGCTATAAAAATGTATTGTGGTTTGTTCTTTTTTCTGCTGTGTGCTGTACAGTGCTTTGCGATACTTTTGTATAAAAAGCGCTATATAAATAAAATAAATATATATATAGTAAATATGGACTGGAGAGGACACATACAGCAGGAAACTATGGCCCCCGAGGGAAGAACTATAGTTACCAACAGGGGACTATAATTAAGCCTGGGATTTTGTCACAGAAATTTTTACTAAAAATCACAGAGCAGTCATGGAAATTTCACCACAATGAAAATTCATGTTTTTTTTTTTTTTAAATACAATATATCTACATAGAAATAAAATTAGTCTGTTTATAGAAGTAGGAAAAAAAAGGGAAATTACTCTAAATATGTATTTATTTATTATATTTTTCACAACATCTGGTTCAAGTTGCCTTCAAACAGTAGAGTGACCTCAAACACTTATTTCTCAGCTACGCTGAGGTACTTTTCTTGATTCGGGTAAATGACCCAAGAGGTATTGAAAAATCCAGCTGCAGGTTGACAAAATCGGACAATAGAGTTGCTTCATGTATGTTTCAATTTTTTCAACGCTGTCAATTGAGTTAAAGTGTGAACGGTTACATTGAAAAGTAAGGCAACCAAGCTAGTAACAGCATTAGCACAACAGAGCTAGTTCAACATAAGAACATAAGAACATAAGAAAGTTTACAAACGAGAGGATGCCATTCGGCCCATCTTGCTCGTTTGGTTGTTAGTAGCTTATTGATCCCAAAATCTCATTAAGCAGCTTCTTGAAGGATCCCAGGGTGTCAGCTTCAACAACATTACTGATTCCAGACCCTCACAATTCTCTGTGTAAAAAAGTGTCTCCTATTTTCTGTTCTGAATGCCCCTTTTTCTAAACTCCATTTGTGACCCCTGGTCCTTGTTTCTTTTTTCAGGCTGAAAAAGTCCCTTGGGTCGACACTGTCAATACCTTTTAGAATTTTGAATGCTTGAATTAGGTCGCCACGTAGTCTTCTTTGTTCAAGACTGAACAGATTCAATTCTTTTAGCCTGTCTGCATATGACATGCCTTTTAAACCCGGAATAATTCTGGTCGCTCTTCTTTGCACTCTTTCTAGAGCAGCAATATCTTTTTTATAGCGAGGTGACCAGAACTGAACACAATATTCAAGATGAGGTCTTACTAGTGCATTGTACAGTTTTAACATTACTTCCCTTGATTTAAATTCAACACTTTTCACAATGTATCCGAGCATCTTGTTAGCCTTTTTTATAGCTTCCCCACATTGTCTAGATGAAGACATTTCTGAGTCAACAAAAACTCCTAGGTCTTTTTCATAGATTCCTTCTCCAATTTCAATATCTCCCATATGATATTTATAATGTACATTTTTATTTCCTGCATGCAGTACCTTACACTTTTCTCTATTAAATGTCATTTGCCATGTGTCTGCCCAGTTCTGAATCTTGTCTAGATCATTTTGAATGACCTTTGCTGCTGCAACAGTGTTTGCCACTCCTCCTACTTTTGTGTCGTCTGCAAATTTAACAAGTTTGCTTACTATACCAGAATCTAAATCATTAATGTAGATTAGGAATAGCAGAGGACCTAATACTGATCCCTGTGGTACACCGTTGGTTACCACACTCCATTCTGAGGTTTTTCCTCTAATCAGTACTTTCTGTTTTCTACATGTTAACCACTCCCTAATCCATGTACATGTGTTTCCTTGAATCCCAACTGTGTTCCGTTTGAGAATTAACGGGACTTTGTCAAAAGCTTTCTGGAAATCTAAATAAACCATGTCATATGCTTTGCAATTATCCATTATGGATGTTGCATCCTCAAAAAAATCAAGCAAGTTAGTTAGACACGATCTCCCTTTCCTAAAACCATGCTGACTGTCTCCCAGGACCCTGTTACCATATAGGTAATTTTCCATTTTGGATCTTATTATAGTTTCCATAAGTTTGCATATAATAGAAGTCAGGCTTACTGGTCTGTAGTTACCTGGTTCAGTTTTGTTTCCCTTTTTGTGGATCGGTATTACGTTTGCAATTTTCCAGTCTGTCGGTACCACCCCTGTGTCAAGAGACTGTTGCATGATCTTGGTTAGCGGTTTGTAAATTACTTCTTTCATTTCTTTGAGTACTACTGGGAGGATCTCATCCGGCCCAGGGGATTTGTTTATTTTAAGAGCTCCTAGTCCCTTTAACACTTCTGCCTCAGTTATGCTAAAGTTATTTAAAACTGGATAGGAACTGGATGACATGTGGGGCATGTTGTCAGTATCTTCCTTTGTAAAAACTTGTGAAAAGTAATCATTTAACATATTTGCTATTTTTTTTTCTTCCTCTACGATTTTGCCATTTGTATCTCTTAAACATTTAATCTCCTCTTTGAATGTTCTCTTGCTGTTGTAATATTGGAAAAACATTTTGGAATTGGTTTTAGCTCCCTTAGCAATGTTTATTTCTATTTCTCTCTTGGCCTTTCTAACTTCCTTTTTGACTTGCGTTTGCAGTTCTGTGTACTCTTTCTGTGTACTTTCTTTTTGGTCCTTTTTTAATGCTCTGTAAAGTGCCTTTTTTCGCTGAATATTTTTTTTAATTGATCTATTAAACCATTTTGGCAATTTAGTTTTACATTTAGATTTGTCTACTTTAGGGATATAATTGTTTTGCGCCTCTAGTACTACATTTTTGAAGAACAACCATCCTTCTTCTGTGGGTGTTTTCTCTATTTTACTCCAATCTACTTCTGTTAGTCTCTGTTTCATACCTTCATAGTTTGCTTTTCTAAAATTGTAAACCTTAGCTTTAGTCTTTACTTTTGGGGATTTAAAAAACACTTCAAATGAGACCATGTTGTGGTCTGAGTTTGCCAGTGGTTCTCTGACCTCTGTTTTAGTTATTCTATCTTCGTTATTTGAAAAGACTAAATCAAGGCATGCCTCCCCTCTAGTGGGTGCCTTGACAAATTGTGTTAGGAAGCAGTCATTTGTCATTTCCACCATTTCTATTTCATCCTTCGCGCTACCCACCGGGTTTTCCCATTTTATTTGGGGGAAGTTGAAATCCCCCATTAGTATGGCTTCTCCTTTGCTACACACATTTCTAATGTCATTGTATAACAGATTATTGTGCTCACCGTCTGAATCTGGCGGTCTATAGCATGCTCCTATTATTATGCCCTTTGAATTTTTGTCTGTTATTCTGACCCATATTGATTCGGTTTTATTTTCTTTGTCCAGGTTTAACACCTGGGCTTCAAGACTGTTTCTTATGTATAGCGCTACCCCTCCTCCTCTTCTGTCCTGCCTGTCTTTCCTATACAGTGTATACCCACAAATATTATATTCGTCCCCATCACTCTCAGATAAACAAGTTTCTGTAACACCTATCACATCATAGTTACCTGTTAGTGCAGTAGCTTCAAGTTCTAGAATTTTGTTTCTGATACTTCTAGCATTTAGATAAATACATTTAATGGTTGTCTTACCTGAGTTGTTGTTCTTGTTTTGATGTGGTCTCCCTTCTGTTTTTTTGTTGATTTCTCCCCCCTTCCTTTCTAGTTTAAATGCTTCCGAACCTGCTCGAGGATCTTTTCTCCAAGTAGACTGGTTCCCTTGTTATTTAAATGCAGTCCATCCCGTCTATACAGATAGTCCTCGTTGTAGAATGTGGTCCAATGATCAAGATAGGTGAAGCCTTCCCGTGTGCACCACGTCTTCAGCCATTCGTTTTGATTAATTATTTCCAGCTGTCCATATGGTCCTTTGCAAGGTGCGGGTAGTATACCAGAAAATACCACAGTTTTGGTTTTCTCTTTTAATTTCCTTCCTAGCTCTCTGAATTTGTTTTGCAGGGATTTTGGTCTGTCTCTTCCAATGTTGTTTGTACCGATGTGGACGACTACTACCGGGTCGTCTCCTGTTCGTTCTAGGAGCCTGTCCACGTTTTCAGTGATGTGCTTGACCGAGGCTCCCGGAAGGCAGCACACTGTTGTAGTAAGGGGGTCCAAACTGCGAATTGAACTTGCTGTGTTTCTCAATATGGAGTCCCCAACAATCATGACCTCCCTTCTTTTTGCTGTCTGGTCACCACTGTCAATAGGGTCCTGGATGTTGTTCCTTTCATTCTCTTGTTGTTGGTTCTGCTCATCAAAATTCTGAAGTGACTCAAATCTGTTGGTTGTTTTGATTTCTGGTGGTTGTGTTTGACGAAGTTTCTTTTTTTCCCTGCTTCTGCCTACCTGAACCCAGCTGTTCTGACCTTCTATCTCCCTGGTGGCTTTCAGTCTGTTAGGGGTGATGCAGACTTCCATGAATTGTGGGTGTGCCAGTTCCTCAAGATCCTGTTGCTGTCTCACTTCTTCCAGCTCCATTTCTAGCATACTAGTTTATGCAAATCCTGGATCGCGCGGCACTTTACGCACACTTGGTTTAGCTCCGCTGGGTTTTCTCGGATTTCCCACATCAAGCAGGTGTCACAGATTACTGGCTTGAAGACCATGTTGAGGTTTTTTTTTTTTGAAGTTTAGTTTCTTCTGCAGCTGTCAACCTGCTTTCAAACTGCTTCGAAACTGCTCTGTACTTTTCCACGCCTGTACTTCTCCCACTCGCTGTCGCTGGGAAGACTGCCTCGTTTAACTGCGTTGTTCTGCTGTGCTGTCGGCTCCTCCCCTCGCCCGTGTCTCAAAACGGCGCTGAATTTGAATCAGCTGCTCCGAGTTTCAGCTTGTTTGTTATCAGAAAAACACACGCGGCTGTTTGACTTTGAGCTGCTGCTGTGTTTCCCCAATGTCCTCTGTTTTCTGATTAAAGCAATTCAAGATGCAATTTCTCCTTTCTGCTTCGAAACTGCTCTGTACTTTTCCACGCCTGTACTTCTCCCACTCGCTCTCGCTTAATAACATCATTAACACAACTGTGAAAAAAGCATTTTTAGGTTTTTTTTGGTTAAGGTGGAATTTTAAAGAGTGTTGGTAAAGTTCAATGTTCTCTACTAAAATGACAAACACCAACAAACAACACGTAATCCGTAACACCTGTGATCACTGTGACTTAATCCCAGAGTTAACCACTAACTGTCCGTCTGACTTTCTCACTGCGGCATGGAATTCTCGGAGGACATTTCATTTGTTTTAATTTTAGGAAGACAGAAAACACTGAAAGTGAAGTTTTTATAATGATTTGAGTGTTTGCAGCATCTTCGTTTTGTAGTTTATTTTTCACCGTCAAAAAATCGCTGTCCAGCAAGATGCGGGTTTGTCCGCCATTTTGCGTTGTTGTGTGCGGAGAGGAAGGACGTTCAGTGTGATGACAATTTGAGGAAGTTTGTAAAAATAAATATTGACCATAAGCAGCGTCACAGGCGCAATAGTTGGATCTATTTTTGGTAATGTGATGAGGTTTTAACCAATCACATGCCAGAATTTCTAAGGACAGATTCATATATATATATAAGCGATCTCAATTCCCGCAGGCAGGCGCATCACACAGGGCGAGGGCAGGTGTGGACCCAGGACCACTCGCACTGAAGCATAGCGCTGCCGATACCGAGCATATATCAGGCTTATGTCTTCGTATGTGATTACGTCACCTACCAGCCCTGCTGCTGCCTTCCCCTATGCATGCTACACTCTCCACTGCCAGCCTCTTGCTCACCAGACTACAGTCCGATGAGTGCGTGCCGGGGTACCTGCGTCCACTTCTGACACCAATGTAGTGATCTCGGTTCCTGCAGACAGGCGATATGCTTTAGTGCGAGAGGTCCCGGGTTCGTGCCCACCCTCCGCCTGTGTGTGGATTGCCTCACCCTGTGTGATACGCCTGCCTGCGGGAATTATCGCTCCTATATATATATATAGATAGAGAGAGAGAGACACACACACACACACACACACACACACACACACACAGTGCTCCTTCGTTTTAAAGCAGGTCTCAGGGGCCTCACAATATGAGTGTTGTAACCGAAGAGCATTATCAACAGAGGTGGTGGGGGCACCGTGGGACACACAACACACATCTGACTAAAATACAAAATAAAATAACTCCCTCTCTTTAATGCACATATAGTGACGCAAAACTGTAACTTTCCGTGAATTAACCATGCATAAAGCACCATGTAATCAACGCTATATTTTTTACAAAAAAAAAAAAAAAAAAAAAAAGATAACATTCCCACTTATGGATCATTTTAATTAGCAGTTTCTAAACTATAAATAGCCTGGCTAAACACTAAATGCTGAATAAGATGTCTGTGTTACAAAATGCCAGCTCAGCCTTTCTTCAGTTCAGACACTGTATCAAAAGGGAGAGACAGAAAGGGAAGTTAGACTGAGAAGTTGTTTACAGTTTGAACAACACCGGTGCTATATTTATCGTAGAAATATTACATGAAGCACTAGTATAGGGAAGTGGGGGACATGCTGTAGGAGGGTTATATCCAAGGTATGTTATAACCAAGAGCCTTATAGTGAGGGAGCACAATATATATATTTTTCCATCTTTTCCATACATTGTCAAAATACTTCATGAACATTCATAGAGCGCTGTGGTTATTTTACTCATGAGAATAACTGTAAACAATTCCATTAATAATCATTTGGTAATAATCATTTGGTTTCATTTGAATATACCAGGAAGTGTCATATTGTGCTCTTTCAGATGACATAAAGTTCACCAACAAAACAAGTATTTGGTAATTCCCTATTAGAAAAGTAACAGTTTCTAAAGAGGGACAGCAATGTAAATAACAGGAATTCCAATGAGGATCTAATCTTCATGCACTACATTGAGGACACTTGTGTTTCAGGTTTCTGCATAATAAGCTTGGTTGGTCGCACACATAGAACAGTGCATCAAGACAATCACTTAAAGTTTCTAGAGCCAAAGCATCAGCATATCTTATATCAATTTGTAACTGGTGTCAAGAAGCATGTGGGGGATTGCAATTTTTATGCAATGAAACATGCATGCTGTAGCATAGACTCCTTGTGGATGCAGTTCCTCACACCAGTATGTCTCAGCATAGCCAGACGCACACAAGCAAGTCTTTGTGCATTCTATCGCAGTTAGAACAAAGCTGATACAATTCAGAAAAGGTAATGAAGATATTCTTAAATGCTTTCACTTATCTCCCTTCTCTCAGTTCCGGGCAGGCTAACAGGGAAGGCACAGATCGGTGAGTCAGAGTGCAGGTCAATTTCCCTGATGTTCTGATGCTATCAGGAAAGCAATCTTTTAAAGTGAGCACTCAGCATGACAGCAACTATATGAATAAAACAGCAGCTGGTGGCCCAGTCGGCAGCAGGTGCTTTCTCATAGTCTGCAGATGTAAATGATGCTACATCAGCCTCGGCAGGATAATAGTACTTATTCCATTATAGAGAGTGAATCTATCTTCATTCAAGCCCAATCCGGGTAAGATTTAATTTCACTATTCAGGAAGCCCATTGTTTTGTCCCAGTGATGTAATGGGCAATGTGATTACTTGCAAGAAGACTTTGTTTCAGCCCTTTGTTTTAAGGACTCTTACCCGGATATTGAATCAGAATCCTACAAAAACTACTGAGGGGGAAGAAGCACTTGGACTGCAGTCTGAGTTCCTATAGTCAATTCAAAGAATGTAAACACTCATCTCAGGTAAGTCAGTTTAATGAAATGCTTTACAAAACTGGGGGAAGGACATAGGCAAGCAGCAATCTAAAGTAACCAGGTCAAAACGAGGTTACAGGCATTTTCTATAAAGTGGCTGAGAGAATCTGAGCCATTACTACACCAGCAGTGCCCCTGACCTGAGCTGTACCAGGTCCTAACTTTGATTCTTCCTATTCATCTTCATCAGCCTGAAAACTCAGGCTATTTGAGAATAGGGATTAATTTATTACACAACAGGGACCTGAATCAATCTCAAACCTGTCTATTTTTTTGCACTGTGTACAGATTGACAAAGGGTTCAGATTTCCCAGCCACCTGATAGTCTTCATTAAAACAGAACGAAAGCTTTTAATTGTACAAGGGGATTATGTGAATTTACAGCATAATTTGATCATTTGCAACGGATTGAATAATAATGGTCACATTATGAACTGCCTGTGTTTTTTTTTTAAAAGGTTTCCTTACATCAACATCAATAATGTGGTATAGTGTTTAGCATACATAGGAGTACTTTAATGGGTATATAGGAATCGTAGTTTACATATGACAACTATTGGATTTAATATTCACGGTACTGCTATGTGCTTGTATTTAAATTATATACCTCAGAACTTCCCTATTACATTATTAAAATAGCCGCACAGACAGTCCCTTTAGAAGTTTCACTGCATTGCAATCACCTTGCTCCGATAGCCTGAAAAGCCTCCCTAAAATGTTTCTAGAGACATACTAACACTGTTTAAGTCTTAACCTTGATTGATACATAAGACAGGAGCCCTTTACTGACATAATTTGCCTCAGGCTGTGTTGACCTCACTGTTATTTAGGGCTTGGTCTTGTAGTCCTTTATTCTTCCTTTGCCTTTTATCTCATCACCAGAGTTGGCATGGGTCTTATTAATATAATTATGGAACCACATATAAGACAGAGACTGCTGTTTTTCCAGTAGCAGGTGCCTAATTGTTTAAGTCAAGGGTCAAAGATCACAACCCCCCGTACTCTTCAGAGGCATGTCTCAGCAAACCTTTCAGTGCGTGAACAATTAAAACATGCTGAGCCTCCATAAAGACCTCCCAAGTAAGAACGCCAACACTAGTGAAATAAAATCAGTTTAAACAGATTGAGATGTGAATACAGCCTTTGTCCATGTTGTTTGGATGCTAAATGTAACCTTTTATGTACTGTTCATTGCTCCTGCATTGGATTTTCCCCCCTGTGTGTTTTTTCTGAATTGCTTTGTGTTTGGTATGTGAGGTAAATAAAGTGTTGGCCAGAGAGAATGGGAGACTAGATCACAGAACTCAAGACTAAAGGGTGTGGTGCATTGAGGCAGTGTCTGAGTGCATATCAAGACTAAAGGGTGTGGTGCATTGAGGCAGTGCCTGAGTGCGTATCAAGACTAAAGGGTGTGGTGCATTGAGGCAGTGTCTGAGTGCATATCAAGGTTGAAGCAGGAAGCAGTGGGCCAGAGCCACTAAGGAATCATGGACGAATTCTGCCTGATTTGCTAGAAGCATTAAAGCCTTCAGCCTGGTAGATACGTGGGTATCCATTGGCACCAAGACTTTCATTACCAACGTTCTTCGGTTTGGCCAGAAATGGTGGGTAAAGACAGGACTAAACCAGAGTCCCACTTGACAAGGTGTAGTTCCTGGTTATTGCTGACACCTTAGCAGCACTGGTCAGGGGTCAACACTAACCTGACACATCCATGGTAAAAATACTGTAGTGCTGCTAGGAATACACCTTTGTAATTAGGAGCATTTGTTTGTAGCTACAAAATACAATTGTACTTTCTTTATAATCGCATCATATTTAAGCTGTAAATATCCATGCACACAACAAACCTGGCAAAGCACATTTTCAGTTAAACATGTAACACAACAAAACAATGTATAATACATATTTTTGTGTTCATGGTTTTAACATTAAACCTCTAATAAACACACAAATAAAAAAAAAGTGCAGAGTGGAAAGAAAATGATTAAACCTTGCCCCCAATCCAGTTTACAATTTACCTATTGCCCGTATAATTACCAAGTTATTTCTTTCTATTAGCTTTATGAGAAACATTGTTTATATTGCCAAGGATATAGTACTTTGTCACTATTAATACTTAGTTTTGATAAACTACAGAAAACTACCTGTGAGCACTATGGCTTTGCAGGGGTGACGTCAGACCAGAAACGCACTCCAAACAAGGACTGGCGGAAGAGAACTGAGATGCTATGGCGGTTAGTTTATTTATTAAATAATAATGCAAACTAAAAGAGTTAAACAAAACCCACAAAACTGAAAATAAAGACCGCGTTGGCCAAACAAACAAACAGACAAAACAGACGTGGACGAACAGGAAACAACTACCGTGCTGGAACTTCCAGCACGAAATAAGAATTGTTATTGAGATGTCTCCTTCTCTCTCACCCATTCTTCACTCACAAACACACAATCCTGAGTAAGTGAAACACGCTGCTTTTATGCAGCTGTACCGAGACTCGATTACTAATCAATCATTCAATTGGAGTCTCTATACAACTGCAGGTGAAGTAATACAAGTGCAATTCCCCGTGCTCGCATATTATTACATTTTACCTGCATGTGAAGTGCTGTGCAATCCTCGTGGCTAAATACAAACATACATTTTAAACACTTGTGCTCGTAACCCATATTTATAGCCTATGTATTTTATACATAAACACCAACATTAACACACTACATACAACATAAAACACTAATAAACATAAAGGGGCGGGAAACTCCGCCACACTACCATGAACACATCAATACTTTGTATTGTACAAAACATATTCCTGGATGATGAAAGGGAGGAATGTTTTCAAGGTTGTTGAAACAGCTAACTTAAATTCTATTTCAAGGCCAGTGTTGTAAGTTCCGAGAAAGCAATTGGAGCTTTGTGGTTTAAATACTGCTGCACAGAACATACCTGTCAGCAATGCTTAACATTTCGGACAAAGATTTAAAATTGTGCAGATACATCCAAAAACTTTCATTTACAACTGCAGTGGAAGAATAATGCGAAAGCTCAAAACAAGAAAGTAAGAAATCAAGGATACCTTAACTCTTTCTATACGACGACTTGCTATAATATCTGTTTCTATGCCATGACTATACAATCTATTTATATATTACCTCTTTCTGATCTTTGTCATTTCTTACTATACAATCTCTTCCTATACAATCTTTTCTATACCATAACTATACCATCTCTTTCTATACCATCTCTTTCTATATCATCTATTTCTATACCACCGCTTTCTATACCACCTCTTTCTATACTATCTCTTTTTGTAGAACTTTCTATACCATTTCTTTCTGTAGAACTTTCTATACCATCTTTTTCTATACCATCTCTTTCTATATCACCTCTTTCCATACCATCTCTTTCTATGCCATCTTTCTATACCATACCATCTCTTTCTATACCATCTCTTTCTATATCATCTCTTTCTATACCATCTCTTTCCATACCACCTCTTTCTATACCATCTCTTTCTATATCATCTCTTTCTATACCATCTCTTTCCATACCACCTCTTTCTATACCATCATTTTCTATATCATCTCTTTCTATACCATCTCTTTCCATACCACCTATTTCTATACCACATCTTTCCATACCACCTCTTTCCATACCATCTCTTTCAATACCAGCTATTTCTATACAACCTGCCACACATATATACTGCTCCTCTGAAGTCTAGTTTTTGATTGAATGGATCCCTGTCTATGGCAGTTGAAGAGCATGACTCTTGGTCACATTGGTGAATAAGGTAATTGAATATGAATTCAGTCAGGAAACTCATGCAATAGATTGTTTAGTAAAACAGACTAGACAGCACTACTACATTATACATAGTATGCACTGCATTCTTTGGCCAAAGGCATGTCATGTACTCCTGCCTAGAAATTAGCTTGCAGATGTGGAGAGGCAGACCACAGGGAAGCCATGGACAAGGGCTGCCTTCCCCCATTTGACAAAGCCAGAAAGCAGATGGAAGCTGGGAAGAAGGAGGAAAAATCTGGCACACAGCAAGGATGTAATGGATTGAGGTAAGATATAAATCCCTTCCTTGCCCATCACTGGATGTATTGTTTATTGAAGGATAAATAAGAAACTATAGTTATAATAGCTATAGCTATTCGATTGACAATTTAATCTGGTGTTGGAAGCACCTAAAATATGTTTGATTCTCACGTGATTTGATCTAAGGTTAAAGTGAGTTCCCTGGCAGAACCACCACTTTGCTTAATTAATGTTGGGAACAGCCAAACCTAAGTATTTTTCTATCCAGTTTCTAACTTTGTTTCATTTTCAGCCTACATACTAATGCACCACCATGCCTTGTCCTGAGCACATCCTCGAGTCAGCTGTAGAATAATACTTTTTTTGTTCGTGATAACTCATCTACAACTCACCATTTGTGAATACTCCAAGACTTGTTGTATTTAAAAAAGTAAATCATGTCAAATTGTACAGTATTTGGCAAAACAAAATTCAATTAATGAACATTGTACTCTGCAGTCACCATCATGTACTCCTGAGTGTCATTATCCTGCTAACATTAATATCATCATATTATCCAGTGTTACTTTGGAGGTTGAAGGTCCCAGTGCCCTGGGCACTATTAATGCTGTGTTCTTTTAGAAATACACAGCTCTATCAGCAGGATACAACTACACTAGAGCTTCAACTTTAGGGACTAAATTAGTTTTAAAATGTCTTTATGCAGGAAATTGCTTCGGTTGACATGGGCTGGGCAACTGGAAGATTAGCAGCCAGATACACATTCGAGTTGAAGGTAAAGAAGCACAGATTGCACAGTTTTAATAAAGAACAGTGGAATGCAAGTGCACTACTAAACATCAAAGATGTGTACAGCTAATGTAGTTCCTACTGTGTCACCAGGAAATCAAAAACAGCAATTCATCTTGAGAAGGTTAGCAAAGGTCCACTATTCATTAATACATGTAAACCATCTGAGCAGTTTGGATTAGTCTGATAGGGCATTAACGTGTGACAAATACTATTGGGAGATATTACTGTACAGCATAATGTCAGCCTATCAATCCTGAAGAAACCTAAGAACTATGATTATCAGACCGCAGTATTAATAACAAACACAGCAAACACATGGTTTGGTGAAACTCATACTTCTAATGTTAAACGATACAAGACACTAACAGGCAAGAGGTAATATGTACTGTACTGTTTTGATATTGCACACAAAACCTGGAAAACTGGTGTTTTGTGTCATATTACTCCTCCTCTGAGATATGCGCCTTTCTTTCATCTGCACGGGTAGGGCAATGAAAAATAAAGCATGACAGCTCCCCATGACCCTTACCTGTGTGCTTTACGGTACCCTGTTAGAGAAATATGGGAATGCTTTGAAGATCACAGCATGATGATCACAGACAGGAAGGCAAAGGTTATCAGAGACATATGCTTCAGTCCCTATAGGAATACAGCCAAGGCCATTTGAACATGATTTTTCCAAAGTGATTTGCATCAATCCCTTCTTTAAGTCAAGCAAGCTCTCAATGCTGAGTATATAATTTAATATTCTTGCATAAGGTGGGCAAACCGTGATATTTTTGGTATCATGTTCCCTCAATTGTAACGGGATGGCTAATAAAACAAACATTTTACATTCACCACCAATTAGCTATCAATACAAAATTACAGCTATCAGTAACAGCAGATCACCATAATCCACTATTCTGTATGCAAAAAAAAATGTGTTTGACATTGTGACAGGGATAGCCCTATCGCTGGTTCTTGCACTGATGTGTGCAGCTAGAATGCAAAACAGGACACATAACAGGAGATGCGTTACTCTGCAACTTTTAGAGCAGGTAGGCTTGCCTGGCGATGAGCTGATCGAGAGGTCCGCATTGGCTGGGAGGAGCACCCAGGGGCTTCGTGTAGCTCAAAAAGTGTCTGCACCGCCGGTCGAGGCGACTGCACAGAGGGACACTTTGTTGACATCGAGGAGGAGATCGTCCGCTCCATAGGATAACTACTACGGAACCCTTCAACTGCAAGACGGTGCCTGTGAAGGCTCTGCCCAGCTGGGACTGTTGTAAAGACTTGGAGTTGCTGGGAGGCCAGGACTTCAGGAGCAACAGCCGTAGGTTAATTCAGGGGATGTTGATCCCAAACCGTATAGTGAGGGTAACATAGTGTAGTAGGTTCATGGAGCAGGATGTTTCTTTTAATGAGGTTAGCGCTTGCCTTGTGTGGCAAACTTTTTTTTTAGCTTTGTTTTGTTTTGTTTTCTTTATTAAATCTGACACTAGGGCTACCATTGCTGGTACCCTACTGGCATACTTGTTTTGTAATTAAATCTGCAGCCTGTGCAACATGTCAGCACCCAATGCTCTATGTCTGCCTTATGATTATTCAGTCTCCACACACGTAACACTTCCCCCTGTTACAGACATACAGACATATTTCTCAAAAACTTGTGCTGAAGAATGTCCAGGTTTCATCATAATGAATACGTGATTATCTAGATATAAATGATATAAAACATCCATATACCCTCCGCACCACCCTCCACTTCTGATACAACACTCTCATTATGCTGTGCTAAAGAATGTTCTCTTCAAGTACTTTTTAGTGTGATTTAGACTTCAGTAATTATTTCGTTTCAATAAGATTTTTTTGAAGGTCATGCCATGAAATTCTATTCAGTGTTCTTGTTGACCAGAAAATGTTGTCCCTCCTAAATCTTAAACTGGTACTGTGGAACCATTAATATCACACATGCATAATTTAAAAATATACCATTGCATGACTATTCCTCTTAAGTAGAACTTATAAAGTAGCTTCGTAAAATGATTACAGTCCCAAAATAATAAACACAGCATAAACACACACAAAGACACGCACACAATCACAAGTCCAGAGTGAGTGCTAACGTACAAGTGGTGAAATATATTTTATTCGTGTACAGTTGTGAAGTGTAGTCCGGGTTGGTGCTGGCCTTAAGCGACAGCTCCCAGTACATGCTAGCCATCTAATAACAACAAACAAGTATAATTAGACATGACAAAACAAACAAACACTAAACACTCACGGTAAGTTTTTATTTCTCCTTTTAGAAGTTCACTCGCAACCTTAACAAAGGAACAGATCGCTTAGCTACGCCCCCTTTTGTACCATCAGTCACGCCCCCTTGGTTAGCGAGTGCAACCATTTCTCCTCCAATCCGCGGTTGCCACATCGCTTCCCTTCTGGGGCGATGACTTGGTGTACCGTAGCTCCGCCCCCTTTCTAGATGTCCGGCTTCCACCTTCCTCTGGAATGAATTGTCAGACCATCCAGTCCGGGGCACACTGTTCCCTGTTCATTCTTTCTCTGTCACAGCTATTTATGTTGTATTTGTTTATATATGAAAGGGGGGGAAATGAAGACATAGACTATGATAGTCAGTGTTTAAACTGTAAGCAAAAGTCCTGCAGTTCATTTGAAGATGGCACAAATCTTGTTGGAGAAGTCAGCTGTATGTGCCAGATGCTGTCATTTTTATGTTGTTTGTTTTTATTATAATTTTTTATATTCACTGTGAGTTTGACCATGGCTGTGGCATTCGGTTGAAATTTGTACGCATTCCTGTTTACTCAATTGGGCATCTTCAATTTAAATGCTTCTCACATATAATATTGACTTACAAATTGGCAAGTGGGGTGGTTAATGCATGATTGTGTATAATCAAGGTGCAGAAAATCAAAGTCTTACTGCAAGAGTGCCTTCATAGGTTGTATGTGAGGTGTCTCCTGTTGTATAAGAATCGTTATTTTAAAAAAAAAATTTTGGGAACCCAGAACAGTTCAGCTTTGTGGATCAATCAACCTGACAAAATATTATCTAGATTTTGTGGACATTCTGTAATGAAATATACTGCATAACTTCCAAGCTAGATATGTCCTTGTGCATCTCAGTTATTTTCTGTTTACCAACCCATTTTGATATGCCACCTGTAGTACTAAATCATTTGAAAATGTGGTTAACATGTTCACATATGAATAATGCTGTCTTCCTAACCTATGCCCCCTCCAAAAATGAAATGCAGATGAGTCGATGGTTATAGCATAAAAAAGTGAATTTGAAACAGATGGCTGCTTCCACTTCAAAAGCCCAGAACAATGATTCAGAACCCTTATAATTATCTCTGTGTTTTCACCTGTGATTTATTTAACATTTAAGGTTCCAGAGCACATTACATTATACATTAAACAAAATGTAAAGCACTAACAGAAGACCAGGAAGTCATTGCACCAGAGGGAAACTGTGTGATGCAAGCTGCACAGGGACTGAATGAATGAATAGATGAATAAGGAAGATGCTTTGGCTTTGTATTCACATAAACCGCCTGGCCACTTTATTAGGACTTTTATTTCATATCAGGTTGGGCCACTGTTTGCCCTGATCACAGCCGCAACCACAGCTTAGCATGGACTCACTGGGTGGTGTTAATCCTTTCATCACTAACATCGCAGCCATGAAACTCATACCTTTGGCCTCCTCTTTTAGAGATACCCCTGCCCATAGATTAGCTCTCAGATAAGTGGAGAGACTGACCGGAGGGAAGCCATGGGCAGGGGGCAGGGAAGAGGCCCTCCCCTGTTAGACAAAGTCAAAAAGCAGAGCCTGGGGAGGAGGAATTGAACCAGCACACAGTGGGCACGTAATGAATTGAGGTAAGATTTAAATCTTTTCCTTGACAATCAATGGACGTATTATTCATTGAAAGACAAATAAGATATTATAGCTATTCAACTGACGATTTGATATTGGAAGTATTAGAAGAACCTAAAATATGGCAATTTCATATATCAGGTATTGGAAGAGTGTAAAATAAGCTTGATGTTTAAAATCTGATCTAAGGTTAAAGTGAGTTCCCTGCCTGAACCATCTCTTTGATTAATTTCACACAATTGGTGCACAGGTAGTCAATTCTATCCCAGACATGCTCATTTGCTACTATACATTGTGCACATTTCCCATGTACATTTGAGAGTTTTAAACTGTCAATCATTGTATAATTATGATGCTGTTTACTGGAGTAAAAATAGTTTTTAAAAAATCCAGGAAGTGCACACAATATTCAACTGTCCAAGGATTGAAGATGTTGCATCGGTTATCAAGTTTTATGCTAGGTGGCACGAGAGAAATCCCTCCAGGCGTGAGCTTGGTGGTCATAGCAGACATCCCAGAAACTCTACACACAATTCACAATGATTGGCAGTCTCACTAATACCTAATTTCCACTGCGGGCCATAGCCAAGAAAAACGCACGTTCAACTGACTGTGTTCGCCAAGGACTTTGGCTTTTTTCTCAAATGCATGTATATTCCACACAGCACCCATTAACTGTTTCTACATTTCAGTTGGTGGATTCTGAAGTGGAAATAAGGTATAAGAGAGGACCAGAGGAAGTGTGTGTCCCTCCCAGTTACATTGTCCTTCCTAATTCAAGAGCACAAACACCGCACAGATGTTCCACATGATTTAATGTTCTCCCACAAGCTCTAATCTACCATTTTTTGGCCCATGCCATATTGGAAGATTAAAATAACATGATGATAAATAGCTTCAGCTCATTTCATATTTCATCAAACCCTTTAATCCCTACAGTTACATGCTTGGATGCTGTATCATTTGCTTTTGAAGAACATACTGTTAAGCAAAACCATAAAAACTGGAAACAACGTCAAAAGACAAAAACTATTTAATTTGAGTATTTATTTTACTGTGAGACCAGCATTCACACACAGAATCACAGGCTACAAATCCAGAGGAAAATGTTACTGCCAAGACTAATTCTAAGTCAGCAAAGCTGAGCCCTGGTGTCTCAATGCTATAACATCACCAGGATAAAGGTCTGTACTTTCAGTGCTTGTGTGACCCGACAAAGCCAAGATTTGGTCTGCAGACCAAAAACTTTAACCATCCTGGCTTCCAGACATCACAAAATATGAGACATTCCATAACTGCGTAAATTGTTCAACTGCCTTAATTGCTGATACCTTTGGCTTTATTCCACACGGCTATCATAATCTCTTGCCAAACGCTTCAGCCCCCTTCGGCAAAAATAGATGGCTTTTCCCTCATTCCAATTTAGTTGAAATCTTTTATTCCAAGACACTTGTTTTTTTTTATTGCAATTATTTTAAATCGTTACCTTTCCCTTTCAGAATTGGACACCAGCCATTATATATCTTAATTTGCCAACCTACAAAAGGGTACATCGATACAAAAGAGGTAAACAGGTAACAGTAATTACCAGTGATCAAACTGAATGATTTTACCGGCTTCAAGTCCTCTTGGCAATGTATAAGGGATTCTATTACAGACAATTTAGTTGTCTGAATTAGGAAATTGAAAAATAAGTTCTCATTCCATGATTTTAATGAAAGCTCTACCTCTGCTGCAGGTCAGGTACAGTCCATGATTTTTCAAAAGCATGTCTGGCTGTCTAGATTATTTTCAGGTGAAGCCTGTCTTCAACATTTTTAGCTACTTTACTGTGTGGAGTGAATGTAGTTCCATTGCCTCAGTGTTACAGCTGGTCCCAGCACTTCAAGCTGCTCATTCTCTTGTGCATCACTACGTCACGCAGTGTTGTGTTCTACGGTGGCGTTTGTCATTGATCTTCCACAAGGCTTTCTTGTAATAACTCTGCCAAACACTTTATACGTTCTTATGTCCAGTTTTCCCTGATTTTTCCACAGATAACCCAGTACCGCTCTTTTTCTACATGCCTCCTGGGAGTGTCCGCTCTAACAACTCCACTTTGCGCAACCTCTTGCACAACTAGTTGCCGGAACATCTGAATGCAAGCATTTCAGTCTGAGAAGTAGATAGGTTGGGTAGGAAATGAAATATTATGAATAGGATCCTGATATAAAGTTATCAGTTACATTGTAGTGTAAATTATCTTCACTGTGTCTGTATAATTCCACATGGCCACATGTCAAGCCCAGTGTCTGGTGTTTAATACCACATCCACATCTTAAACACGTCTGTGTCTCAAACTCCCATAAATCCATGACACTTGCTTGTGTTTGCTTAGATTATTGACAGGAAATCTGCTCTGTATTAGGGCTTCTTTAGAAAGGAGCAAGCGTGCCGAATAGGCTGGCCTGAATACATATCCTAAAATCCCTCTAAAGGATGAATTTCCTCACATCAGGAGGGGATTCATAATGGAAACTAGGGGTGAGCTCTGCTCAAGTTTTGACTGACATGCACCAGTAGCAGTTCCACCAAGCCTCTAGCATCAAACACGAAGCTGCACATATACAGTAAGAACATGCTTCTGTGGTCTCCACAGGAGAAACATACATTTTCATACAGTATACAAATCAGAACCTATAAAATGACAATATTTAAGAATGTTCTTTGAATTTGAGCATTCAGTTCATTTTTGTGCTTATGTAACTTTAAACAACACATGCAACTGTAACAGGGAGGAGGATGGATGGGAACCGGTTCATCCGCATTCATGGTTTTAGTGTTTGTAACCTCATCGCATCTCACCGACAGGGGACAGAATCTAGAACGGCAATGTATCACACAACACTGCCTGTTACACAGACAGGATTCACACATGACAAAGATACAAAAAAAAAAAAAAAAACCTCATGTCAACAAGGAAGTTCGCTGAGGCTAATATACACTGTTGGTCCTCGTATTGACACACGCTCGAGAGCCAGTATTCCAGGGGACACAACACTTGAGACTGCTGGATTTGAGAAGCTATCACCTACAGCATATACAGGTACTGGGTTATCTTCTCTCTGCCATGGGTGCCGGCAGACAGAAGCACCCGGTACAGTCACTAATACAGCCACCCATAGATTTTGCCAGGTAGTTAATGTTCATAGCGCTCCTTTATTTATGTTTATAATTACAGGTAGGACCATCATAAAAGCCTTTGCTAAGTTTGTTAAGACAGTTTTTATGTAAGACTGGAATATGTGCTAAACTCCTAAGTGACAGTTAAAACTTTACATTCCATGGTTGAGTAAAGGAAGTGAGTCTATAGAAACCATTTAGTATTTTATTGTAAAGCGCTATTATGTTTTAACAGTTTAAAAGAAACAAGTGTAGATAGTGTTTAAACATTGTTAATTATTTGTTCTCTGTGGCAGTGAGATGAGCTGGGGGGGGGGGGGGGGGGGGGGGGGGGGGGGGGTGGGGGCCAGATATTGCCTATTGATCCCGGACTCTCATCAAGCAGCTTCTTGAAGGATCCCAGGGTGTCAGCTTCAACAACGTTACTGGGGAGTCGGTTCCAGACTCCCACAGTTGTCTGTATAAAAAAGTGCCTCCTATTTTCTGTTCTGAATGCCCCTTTATCTAATCTCCATTTGTGACCCCCTGGTCCTTATTTCTTTTTTCAGGTTGAAAAAGTCCCCTGGGTCGACGTTGTCAATACCTTTTAGAATTTTGAAATCTCATCTGAGGATAATGACTATTGTATCAAAGTTGGCCCAATGAGCAAAATGACGAAACTGCTGACGCACAGCCAATGTTGGCCCAACTAAAAATTGCTGCCTGGGAATGTCTTAAACTGGGATATTAGTGAAGACTGTGTGTGTGTGAGGGTACATTCATAATTATAGTAATTCATAGTTGTTTAATCAGAGGCTGTAACCTCCAACTCCACAAACTAGCCCCTGCGATGGCACATCGTGCCTATGATGTGGTCAGTCCAAATGGGTTCATTAATAAACAAGTTGGAGCTGGGAGAATGTCACATTTTCTCGGGGGGACGTGGTTTGCATTCTAATAATACAGTCATTACAGGAATAACAATAAAATAAAATAAAAATCTAAATACAATTTTAATTTTTTTTATTTAGCTGTGATACTGGGACTTATACAGTCTGGTAATTATTTAGTCTCTTATAGAGAACTAATCATGGGTGGCTTTGTGTTTAATAAGAATCAGAGACAGCTCTGCAGTGAGGTGCATCATTGTCTAAGAAAGAAACAGTTCCGAAATGTAAAGAAAGTTACTTGGAAATTGGATTTACATTTGATGGCCCTGCAGATGAACCTCAGTGAGTTGTTTGTGGTGATGTACTAATGACAGCTAATGTTCTAATGATGGCTAATGACAGCTTGAAGCCTTGAATGCTAAGCAAAAAGTTGCAGCATTTTGTATTACCTCCTGGTCAAGCCATGTATTTGTACTGGACACGTAATTTTGCTTAAACGATTTTATATGATAATAATATATATATATATATATAATTATATATATATAATACGATTATATATTATATTATATATAAGAGACGAATATGTTGTATACAGCATACAAACAATCTAGATCGGGTATGCATACTGAAAAACTACAGAACTAACAGAAAAAATCTATATAACCCTCTTAATGAACACAAACAACAGCAACTGTATGTAGTCATTCAAATATATACTATGTTTGCAAAGTACCATTGCACTCTGGTACTATATGTTACATCGTACCTACCGCATTATGATTGGGGGAGTTGCAATAAATAGCTCCCTTGTTCCAGCACAGCAAAAAGAACGTTTTGTTTCTGCTTTCTCTTGGCTCGTTTTTAGCCCTGGTTAATTTAACATAAAAGCCATATTAGCTGTCTGAATTCCATATTGTTAAATTCATTTGGATTTGCCAAGTGCTGCCAGCAGAGAGAGGTTTGCCTAAACAAATAACGCAGACTGTCATTCTGTATCAGAACTTTATTTTGCTAATGAGCAACAGGTGGGCTTTTTCTCTGATTGCGTGCATTTTTGTGGTGATCATTACCATATGCATCTCTTTGTACTGACAGCAATCAAAGACATGCATTCAAAGCCCAGCTCTCCATGTTATTTGAGCCTGATTTGTGCTGCTGAGATGGTTTTTAATGGTATAGAACGTGTGCTTGCTGTATATTTTGGCAAACCAAAATCCTTCATAAATAGAGGGTGGTAATGTGCTGTAACTATGCTGTAAGTAATTTCAGTGATGATCGTGGGTAACTAAACAGCTCAAACACACACCAGGTATCTCTAGCACATTTATTTGAATGGAACACTTTCTACTCTACTTTCACGCTGAAAGCATGTGCTAGCGTTACCAAACAATACATCATACACCAAGGATAAAACAACATATTATAAGTGTCTCAGCATGTGGAATTGCTTCTTTTTGGGGGTCCCCAAGTGGCTTATCTAGTAAAATGCAGGGCTGGCCTTTGTCTTCAAGAGGCCGTAGCTCGCTGACATCTGCTCTGGAGTTCCAAAATGTAGAATACTAAATTGGCTTTGTCATGGGATCAGAGTACACCCACTGAACATTTGGATCTCCTGAGCTGTGTGGGAATTGCTGTGGTGAGGAGAAAAAAGCTTTTGGCCATAGCTGTACTGTATAGTACTCACTGAATCATCTAGACATATTGTAACATGTAAGGGCAGGGGGTACTCCTTACAGTATATGGGTTACAAGATGGAAAAAACATGGGGCAATACCAGACTTCTCTGGGTTCCATGCTGCCTGTCAAGTACACATACCTGTGCATGTATGTAGTGCTGATAAGATGCCTGTGCATGTATGTAGTAGTGCTGATAAGATGCCTGTACATGTATGTAGTAGTGTTGGTAAGATGGGAGCCCCTGTTAAACTAGTCCCTTTACTTTACTAACATCATTGGGCCTAAATTTTACATTGATTAAATACATAAATTAATAAGAATGCGACAATTAGGAATTGCATGCCTTCATTATTTGTCACTTACTGTAAACAGTACCTAAGTTGTTCATATAAGTCGTAGATAATACCCTTTTCCAGGTAAAAGCAATACAAGTTAAGAAAACATTTCTTTGCACACGTGCTGCTGGTAGAGAAACCTTCCAGTAGACGTGTTTGGAAAAGCACATAACTAATTATACAAATCAGTTCTCAGTACTGAGTTCTTTGATAACCTCTAATTCATTACAAATAGTGCATTTTAAAAAGGATGCGTGTATCAGAACAAACAGTTTCATTTTTAATTAGTACTGGATGATCACATTTTAGCACTGCTTTTAAAGATCAACCTATTCTTTTTATTTAATTTATTTTATATTTTACAGTGGACCAATGTCAAAGAATTGTTAAGAATCATCCATTTCCAGTTAAAGGGTCAGACAAGCGCTATCAAAAGAGCAAAGCCCAGCCTACTTAAATGTTAAAACTTCCAGTTTTAACATTTAAAAAACCTCTTACCCTTCCTCTGTTGGCTTGGTCATGCCAAAGTCAATATTCTGAGTGTGAAGTCAGACCATTTTTCTTTCTTTTTTAAATCTGTTTTTGGAAAATTGATAGGTGTTGCATACAAGCTGTGCACTATATTCAAGTTATAGAGGTTCACATTATATAAGAGATTCTTATACATTACAAGAGATGTAGCCCTTTGTTACACATGTGCTTTACACAAGGAAGGGGAGTTATACCCATTTATACTGTGACAATTACAGTATCTTCATTATTGATAGTGTATATCTAAATGATTTCATTTGAATGTTGTTGTTTTTACCCTTTTTAAGATGTTAACATTCTGTATAGTTTCAGGTTATGCTGCTCCGACATTGTGATGTAATATTCTTTTCTATAGCTCTTTATAACTGCTTCCGCGGCTTTGAGTTGAGTTCAAAGATCACAGTGTCACACGTATGTGGACACAAGGCCAGACAGCAGGCCTCCAAGCAACTTCAAAGCTAGTTAGAGGCAATGTAAAGAGCTATACAGACATTAAATGTTCAGGATAATCTATAAAGATAATAACAATCCACAACACCATCCACTTAAACACAGAAAGCATTACACAACTTCAAAACAAATTGTACAAGCAGTCTTTCTTAGAGTCCAGAAGCAGATTTAACACAATGCAGTTTTCACTGTGGTATAAAGAAATGCTTAGCCTATCAAGATACATCAGTCACAACCTGATGAAAGCCTCTCCTGTTGAGACGGCTATTCCTAACATGCTTTACTGGGTAAACCCGGACTCTCCATCCTCACCGTTCCGCTTCAGCAGCTAGTTGAGCATACCAAGTTTCTTCCTCTCATACGCCTCATCCACAGCGTCCTCCCATGGCATTGTTAACACTACCAGATCAAGAAGGCATGCTGATCCAGACCACAAGACAATGTCTGGTTGAAGGTTAGTGGTGGCAATCTCAGGTGGAAAAATAAGCCGTTGACCAACATCTGCCAGCATTTTCCAGTTTCTATCAGCTTCCAGTTGTCCTGGGCGAATCTTGGTTTTAACACCTTTTCTTGGTGGTTGCTCTCCTGGATGGAGGAATATTGTCTTTTCTGTGTAATGCTTTGATGGAACTGGTGGCAACTTCTTGGTCAGGTTACGCTTGTCTTCCAATGCTAAGACCAAACATCGCAGCACCTGGTCATGGTGCCAAGTAAACCGTCCTTGGCTAAAACCCACCTTACATTCTGTCAAAATGTGCCTTAATGTTGCAGGTGGGATTCTCACCCAACCAGAGGTTTAGGTTCTGTGGTGATGGGAAAACATCATATGTTGATCTGATGAGGAAACTGATCCTTCTCTGTTCAATTGTCCATAGCTCTTGCCAGCCGATCTCGCATTGTTCCACACTCTCCCATCTCATCCACTCTCCCTGCTTGGCCTAGGAAATGGCCTTTACACACTTGATCCTCTCCTCCTGGTTTTTCACCTCATTGACTACCAGCTTCCTCCGTTGAGCTAGGGTTGCACTTAAACTCCTTTGTCAGAGCAGAGACTGGTAGCTGCAGTATTCCTTTACCATAAAGTCTCACTCTGCTGAGGCAGCATGGAACTCCAGACCATTTCCTGACGTATGAACTAATTTTTGTCAGTTTGTCATTAAGTATATGGAAAACTACAAAGCGGTGTATAATTCAATATGTTAACATAACATTATTCAGCTGGTTTTAGGTTTGTGCTTTTAAGATTTAGTATAATAGCTTTTAATTACAAAGTAATTGCATGTCTACAGAACAAAAAATAATACTAATTTAGGAGATCATTTTAGATTCTTCCATGTGAAAATATAGTAAATACCCTTCACTACCTCTTTGGGCCCTCCAGATTGTTAATCTGTCCCATTCACTAAAACCCTTGGCTGATAACATTGCTCAGATTCCATGCTCTATGCTTGGCACGCTTGCTGTTCATGCTCCATTAGCATTACACTACTCCAATTGGCCTGGTCCAATGACCTCATCTTAGCCCATCATCTGAGAGCTTTATTTCCCCCCTGTTTAACTTATTGAGGCGCCTTCTTATAATATCATCCAGAGGCCACAACATACTACGTCCAACACTATGTCCAACAGCAACAGACCACTTGACCTTTGAGGACAGGTTGGTAATGAATTCTTCATTAGTGCTCCTTTCTAATTATCTGTAGTCCTATCTCTATCCAACCTATGACTCCGGCTGTGATAATTAATACAATAATGGCATTTATCGATCTAAGAACTAAGCTCTTCTTTAGTCTTTATACTCATATGTAGTCACAGTAGTATCTTTAGTAAAGAAAATTCTCGAATATCATCAATACTGACTCCCATTTAGTCTTTTTGCTCAAGTGTGGGAAAGAACATGAATGCTACAGTATTTTCAAGAAACAATAATAGAAAAAGTGGACAGAAAATCTAAATATTTGAAAAACTCAGTAAAACAGCACAAAAAATTATTTGATTTGCATTTATGTTACTAATATGGTGTGGCAGAGCAGAGCAGAGCTCTGCCCTTTATAGATTGGCAGGGATGAGGTTAAATTCCCCTACCTGTCTAGGTTTATTGTGTTCAAGTGGCAAGGGTTGATTGGAGTAATTAACGATCAATCAGCACCCAGCCACCTGACATTAAAAGAGGCCTCAGCTGCCCATTAGGTGAGGAGGAAGCAAGCTGGTTTTTGCTTTGCTGTTTTGTGTTCTTGAATTTCTGATCCAGTGAAGGCATTGCCCAGCCTGGAAACCTTTATTTTTGTAACTTTTGCTTTGTGTTTAAATATCTTTGTTTTGGCCCTTGTGCCCTTTTATTTTGTGATTTGATGATAAAAGTATTATTATTTTTGAACTGCAGTCTGTCTCTGGGCCTCTATCCACTTGCCAGCCTGTCACATACAGGTTAACAAAATATGGACAATTTAATTGCTTTAAATTCCAATCACACATCCAGAATCCAGAACTAAAAAAGGTATTTGGTTGTCTAAGTAAAAAAGCATATTATAGTTGCTTCAGGCATATCATTAATTTAAATGTTGCTGTATAGTTTACATTTATAATCTGAGATTTAAGCAATTTTTAACACCTCTTTAGGGAGAGCTGAAATATGAGAAAATTAGTCAGTTTTTGTTTAATTGTATTCATAGCCTGTGGCGCTTCCTTTTTGTCTAATAGGGTTTCACATGCCTACAAAAGTGACATAGTTTGTTGTTTGTTATTTTATAATATATGTGTTCATCTCAAAGTACAGAAGTAAAGTAAGTACAATATAGGTGTTTGTCCGTCAGAAAGACAGAGACAGAAAGTTGATTAAGTTTGTTTTGTTTTTTTTACAATTTTAATCCAATGGAAATTATATAACGAATGAGTATGCCAAGATTCTAAGCTTGGCTGACATGAACTACTGGAATAATGTCAGATAAAATCTGATTGGCTGATGGTGTGGTATGTTAAAATAGAGACATAATTGAGTAGGCTCACCTGGCTTTGGAATAGGTGGCATTACATAAACCCAAAGGAAGAACTAAAGACAAAGTGACAAATGTACATTGCCTTTAAAAAATCTAAATCATAAATCAACTGATGTGCCAAATTTGCTGCAATTGACTGCACAGGATGTGCAGGTAGCAGAGATACTTTTGCAAGTACACAACATCCTCGGTCGCCTCTATTTGAGTATCACCCGCACTGCTCAGTTCCTTCGTAAGCAAGTCTGCCTCAGTCCCCTAGACACTGCAATGTTATTGGAAACACACATGTAATATTATATATTTGGCAGGCTTTCCAGAGTTGTATCTGAACACAACTCCAGATCTGTCAAGACATCTGATTCTACTTTGCAAGCTGCCAAAGGTTATACTAAGTGGAACTGCAGAGTGTTGTAGTTTGGTAATCGGAGGCCACAACTTATTCAATAACCACCTTTATTTAGGATATGATGCTGCACCTTCTCAATACAGTACTCTCCGGCTAAGAGAACACCCCTTGGGAAGCAAACGAAATGTTCTTTAAGATGTAGTTAGCCACCATACACAATATGAATCAATCAATAAATAAATACATAAGTGCATCAACATATGAACTGAATAAGTGAAAGCAAAACAATAGGCAAGTGTATGTTAATAAACTATAATAATAAGGTAACAGGCAAACTAACATCAATAAAACTAAAACAAAACAGCAGTCAAACAGTTTCACCATAAGGGTTAGGAGGCATCTTGCTTCAGGCTCTAGTGGTTTGTTGTGTTTGCAGCCTGATACTCTGCGCTGAACACTGATACACATGTTTACAGGCTCTTATTTCCTGACCATGCTCGCGTCAACAAGATTATATACTGACGAATGAGTCCTCCTAAGCGCTTAGTTTTCAACAGCAATCAGATACTTAACGCCCCCTTAGAATAACTAAACACTATTCTCAGTCCCTGAGTTGTATAAATTTAGGTGTTACTACTTTACTAGGAGTTTTTGATTACACTATTACACTGGATAATGCAGAAACTTGGCACAATAACATTAGATGCCACTATGCCATACTATACATACCTAATATTCAGACTTTATCTGCTTGTTTCTGAATAAATACAATTTACCAGTTCAGTTTGTAATGTTGACGTTTATTATAATTTTATTTATGTATTGTGGCAAAGTAGTTAACAGTGTGCAGGTGCAGGTGATCAATAAACACAGACAATTATAGTCCAGGTGCAATGTTGTTTAATGAGTTTGTATATCCAGTGTCTGACGGCAAAACAAACAGTAAACAGTAAATGATGCTAAGTAAATTGTAATCCCAGGGTTTGTCCTGAAATAATAGTGCCATTGTTTATACACCCACACAAAACACATACACAAGTCCGTTAGTGAGTGAATTAGTGCTTGTGTTGCAAACACAGTTTATTCATGATACAAGTGCAGTGCTGTTCTGGGTTTGTGCTGGCAGCTTTGGTGACAGCTCCGGAACATGTTAGTCGTCTAATAATAACAAGACACAATTACAGACAAACAAATACACGTGATACTTTTTCTTACACACATCACAGGTCCTGCCAGATTGTTCTCTAACCAAAAAGAAGTAACAGATTACGTCGCTTTGTCCCCTATTTGTACCGTCACACATGACTTCTTGGTAAACGATTGCAGCCACTCCTCCAATCCACGGCTGCCATACCATTTCCCTTCCAGGTTGATGAGTTAATACACCGAAGCTCCGTCCCCTTTCTAAATGACCAACTTCCTTTTAACCCTAGGAATGAAGTGTCAGGCCAAACAGTCCAGGTTATTCTGTTCCCATTACTTAGTGCCCTCTCAGGTCAGGAGGGAGATTCACCGTGAAGAATCATTGTCTTTGTCATGTATTTATTTTATTTCTTAGTAGCCCTGTTTTCTTAGTAGCAAGTGGTTACATTTTAACCTTATTGAACAAACTAAATGACATTTAGGATCAGTTTTAAAAAGCATTAAAAATAAATGTATGTGCAGTCATAGATCTAAACTAATCAACCCCTCTTCCATTACAAAACAAAACTACAATCTTAATGTCATTCAGATCAAATTCAGAAAAACAAAAGACTGCAACTGTAAATACACGTGTATGTTCTGTAGTTATTAGTATGGTCTGTATAAATTATTTCCAGCTGCAGTACTATTTAGCCAATATCTGGAATACTTTACAATTAACAGTTATTTGAAAGTACTACATACCTTTCAATATTACTATGTATGACTGTAGCCATGTGTTCCTCTTAAATTAGTCTGAATGCCAAAAAAAGAAGTAGAATTGTGGTTTAGAAATGCTAGAGAGAGAGAGAGAGAGAGAGAGAGAGAGAAATTACATGCTGCAATCTATAACAGGAAAACCAGCTTTTAAGAAAAAAAGAAAAATCTGTCAAAAGAAAAAACGAAAATAAAGGCAATGAGCAAAATACATTAAATCAATACTGTAGAGGTGGGGGTGTTGCTTTGTCAGTAACAGTGGAGGTGGATCTTAACCCTGTGCGCAACAAACATTTCATTACAGTGGGTGCTTCAGGTATATTTTAATCACTGAGGGATTATGGTGTTTGTATTACAACATTTATGATAAAACATTATTGTTATTTGAACTCTTTCAACCCAGCAGACCATGTTTCCCCCAAACATTTCTTTTCTGTCCAAGACTCTGTTTATAATGTATTGTAGGACGGTAGTTTTAGTGATAGGGTTACTATTTAAATGTGTTTGGCTTAGTAGAGTCATGCTTTAAACTGCATTTCTGGTTTCTTATGAGAATTAGAAACATCTCATCTTTGGCATGAAGACCTTTTTAGTCTTTACTTTAGTTTTTTTACATGCAGATTTTTAAAGTTCTGCTCAATAGAAGAAGAAAAAAAATTCTTCTGGACCATACTACTTCTGGTCTAGCAGAAACAGAAAGAAAGTGATATGGCACCAGGAAGAAGTATGTATGTGTGAACAGACTAAATCTACAATGTGTCGTGCTTGCAAAATCTCAAGAGACCGTGTTAAACACAAACACACACACAAAACAGACAATGAAGGACAACAAAGTTTTCAGCACAACTTAGTGGAAAAATAAAAATGTTAATAACATCATGTCTTTTTTTTTCAACTTTTCAAGTAATTGTTTTTTGTTTTAAACTTTAGTTATCGCTGCTTTAAAAATCATTGACATTGGTCCACGTTGTAAAAACAGCACCACGTAATTCTGCACAATTGTCTGTGTTGCTTTGAAAAGCCCTATGACTGAATGGTAGGGGATGTTCAGGTAAGGGTTAAGGCTTGCTCACAGATCTGTGAGGTGGCGTATTATTGGCACTGTAGCCAGTGTGATTGTCCCTCACCTTTCCCATTAGAATTAGGATTAGTTTTAACTCATTGTGTCAATGATATACAACATAGAAACATGGAACTTCTTTCACCAGTTTTGTCTTTTCTTACAGTTTATCTTTTCAAGCACAGACCCTCAGAACAGGCACACTGAATGCAATTCACATCTGGGTACTACTGTGATGAGAATACAGCACTACAATAATGCCCTTTTCCATTCGGTTCGCGACACAACCCCCCCCCCCACAAATCTGTTACACACATGACATTCTAGTTGTTTAGACTCGATTTCTAATTTGACCATACTCTGTAGTATTTTTTAAAGGTTACACAGATACAAAACTAAGGCATGGCAACATTTTGACTTTGTATGTACAAAGCAAAGTTTATTCCATCAAGGATCATTCAGTGCTGGCTAAGGCTGAGGCGATGCATCAATTTATTGATGCATCGTATCGTTTGATAACTATCGATAGTCAAGCCTGTGCATCATCTTCTGTAAAGGGTTTAAGCAAAGGAAACTTTTATTTTTTATTAAATTTGTAATCAGCAATTCTTTTTTTGCATTAAGCTCAGAGCTTCTCTGTTCCCTGAATCTGGATGTGATTGAGCTCACTTTCTCTCCCCTGTATTATCTACATAAACACACACACAGATGATGCTTCTTTCAACAACCCTGTATTTATTACACTCGCACTGACTCCTCTACATTCAGCCAACTTACGGCAGTTATACTCAGTGTCCAAAGATGCTGTGTCATACGACAGCCGTAAAGAACTATCTCAACCGCAACTGAAAACAGATTAAACAGTGGCTGGCTAGAATGCAGTCAGCACTAAACATCAAAACACAGACATAACATGTTCCACCCCTTCCCCAGTTCAAGAGTGAAAGAAAGTGTCAAAGGTCTCTGGTGCAGCCTACTCAGACACTGTATGTGGGGCCAGGCAGGAGATGGGAAAGCTGCCTCATGTGGTTCTTCTCTGTTATGGTCACTGGTAGGAAAACTACTGAGAATTAGGGCTGGTCCCTCCGCAGAAACAGGAGGACTGACCTTCCAACAAGACCCATCACAGAGTTGAAAAGTGGCTGTACCCAAGCTTGTGGTGATGCATAGGTGAAGATCATCAAGGTTGCAGTTTGTTAGTGCAGCGAGGCTTCCTTATTCTAACCCAATCCAGTTCCTGCAGCAGTGGAGGTTTCACTCTGTGCACTTTGTCAAACCTTTCTTTCATTGCCAGTTGACATTTTGTCACTGCAGTTCTGGTCAGTAGTGATGCAGGAGGAGAACTGGGAGGGCGAAGCCGATCTAGTGGCAACTGTAGTTCACGGCCCAACATAAGAAAAGCAGAAGACGCCCCTGTGGTGGTATGTTTAGTGGCTCTGTAGTGTGGGAGTGTCTTCAGCAGAGCTGTGTGGAACTTATAGCCTTGTGATAGGTGGGAGCGGACACCAGTTTTCAAGGACTGGTTAAATCTCTCAAATCCTCCATTTGCTTGGGGATTGTAAACTGCAGTCTGGATGTGTTTGCTGTCCTTATTCTTCAGATAGGAGATAAAGTCTGTCAAAATAAACTGGGGCCCATTGTCAGTAATGGTAGCACCGGGCAAACCCCAGCAAGCAAATGTAGAGTCCAGGATTTGCACTTGTGTGGTAACTGAGGCAACTGGATATGCTTCTGGCTATTTTAAGTGTAGATCATATATGACCACCAGGAACCACTGATGCAGTGGCGGCGGCAGGATTTAATTCCTGGCTGGGCCCCAAATTTTCATGGACTGTCCGTTTATGACTTAATGACATAAACATAATGATGTAATTACCAATATGCATACTGAGGACTCTCGATACTGTCAGAAATAGCACCATATTCTCCAAGAACGTACACTCTACCAAAACATGTTGACAGTCGGACATCCGATTTACCACCAGCAGGCATAGCAGCACAAATTCCGTAGCGTTAGCGAGCTGCAAGTCACTACCACACAAAGAAAAAAACAAAAGCTCTCAAACGTGTATTCAACTTCCTAAAGTGAGCTTAAATTTAAAAAGCTCTCATACAGTGACTAAAAGTGAATGTCAATATTTCCCTTTGAGCTTTAGAAAAGTGTCAGTTATATGGGAACAAAAACAAAACAGGAATAGAGGCATGAGTTGAGCATAACACACATCTCAGCTGCACCAGTCAACTTATTCAAATTGATAAAATGAAATGTAGGTACTTGCATTACTGGCATATTTGTTGATCGTCAGTTCGTTTTCTTTTTACAAAATTTGTCGGGACATAGCTAATGTGTAAGACACAAATATAGCTCTGGTTTACTGCAAAGTTGGCCAAATGTTCTGTGTTATTATATTTCTTTGAACACACCCTTATCCAGGGCGACTTACAATTGTTACAAGATATCACATTATTTTGTATATACAATTACCCATTTATACAGTATAAATAACTAAACGGCAGCTGCACAAGCTGGTTGCTTGCATGCCTTGCAATGAAAGAAAAGTTCCTGTATGTTTGCTGCCGACGCGCTTAATTTCGATACTATACTATCGAAGACGCAAGATCTCATATCTCAGCCGTCCAATCACCAGTCTTTTTTTCATAACAATGACAACGGTACTGAGGTGGGTGGGACTGATATATTTTTTGAACCACGAGTTTGAGCTAGTCCAGTGGTCCTCAAAGTAATTTTGGCAAAGGCATAAATTGATCTTACTTGGCTGTTTGGGGGCACACTGATTATTGCATAGGTTCTTATCTTAAACACTGCCTTCTTGCGACATACACCATGAGTTATGAGTTTTAGCAGGAGTTATTCTTGGTTCACTGATGAAGCCACGTCTCAGGCAGTAATTGTCCATACTGCACTTATTCTTTGGTTTAAATAATTTATATAAAATACGCAATGCAAATATTTTTAAATAGCATGTTTACACAGTTAACCATGAATAAACTAAAATAAAAGAGGATAGTGTCTCGCTTTGTTTCAATTTGACAAATATGTCAACACTACTCTGTTTTAAAGATCGCTCATCTCCAGTACAGTTATTCAGAGAAAGTGGATTCGCAACTAAATATACTACAGTGTTTCTCTTGTCTAGTGAAATAAAAAAAAGAGGCGAAATTCAGTGCTTACCTGACATATTAACACACTGCCTCTGCTCACGAATGATTAGACATTCCCTTTGGCCACTCACTCGCCTTCAGTTTTCATGCAGAATACCGTGAATGGCCTCTGCTTGCTTATGATTGGACAGCTGCGTAAAACTTGGCAGATATTTGACTCTCCTATTGGTTAAACTTACTGTCAGTACCTGTACCTGAAACAGACACAGTTTATGTCCCACCCAGCTAACTTATGATTGGGCTAACGCAGAGACGATTGGTTGATTGTAACGCAGAAGCCCTTTAGGGAAAAAAAAAGTCAAGTATGTAAAGAACAGCATAAGCGAGCAGCACTGTCAACAGATTGCTGTGACGTTTTTGTTGGAAAACGTGTTTAAAGCTTTCTTTATTTTCCCACACTACAACCCGCCAGAAATGTGTTCACGACCCATAATTTAAGAACAGCTACCGTGAACACGATGGCCAGGCTACGCAGGCATGAATTTGCCTGTGGGCACCACTTTGAGAACCACTGAGCTAGACTCACCGCAGTGGATTACAGTCTGATACGGTTTGGTATGAAATGTTTTTAATTGTCATTCGCTCCATAACTGGGTGGGCCCATAAGCAAAATGGGTGGGCCCAGGCCCCTCAGGCCCAAGCGTGGCGCCGCCCCTGCACTGATGAGAGGGCATGCAATGAAGTTCCCCACAAACACCTAGCTGCAAGTGTTCCAAAGGTGACTGTGGGCAGGGAACTAGCTGTAACGGGGCTGTAGGTGGCTGTCCAGACTTCCCACTGATAAGCCATGCTGTGCAGTCCTTGACGAGGAGCTCGATCTCTTTGTCAATGCCAGGCCACCATATCAGGCCTCTGCATCGCTGCTTCAGCTTTATGACTCCCAAGTGGCCCTCATGTGCCATCTGCAGCACCCGAGCCCATAACTAAGTGAATACTACAGTTCTGTGGCCCCTAGCCACGCAGACGTCACCCCAGCAGGACAGCTCATTCCACACACGAATGTATGGTGCCAGGACTTCTTCCATTTTCACGGCCATCCATTCGTTATATATTCTCGAAGGGCACTTAAGAGAGGGTCAACTGTGGAAACCTGGTAGAGTTCTTATATTTCTGTGAGGGGCCCCTGGAGCATATTTACTATTGCTTGCTCGGTGTCATTCCTGTTCCAAAGGTAGGACAGATCGTGACAAGTGATCTGCTGCTGAATTGTTGCACCCCGGTGTGAATTCTAGTTGGACATGTGTGGCAAAGTGGCTAGTGGAGGGGAACAGGTAAAGCGGTGATGCGATGCAGGAGTGACAGGCAGACAACAGTTTCCAGTGAAAAGGTGCTTTTATTTATAATCCAGGTCTGGTGACCGTTAAATAATAAATCCCCGGCTATACACAACAATGTGTAAAGCACGGGGATAGCAATAATAGGGCACAGTCCCGAACAAAACCAACACACGGTCACCAGTCCTGGGTGAGTGCAGACGTGCTTGTGGTGGGTGAAGACACTGTATTTCGTGACGGTTCCGTGCAGTGGTGATCCGGATTGTGCTGACCCTGGTCGACAGCTCCGGTTAGGTGAGTTAACTGTCTGGTGGTGAAAAACGCAGACAATTACAAACAAACACAACACGCAATTCCTCTTTACAACGAGAGCTCCTCTCTCGATCCTTCTCTCTCCAAGCGTTTTAACCCAAACGAAGGAGAAAACCAGCGTTACCCTGGCCCCTATATGTAATCCCGCATGATATCGAGATAAACGGTTGCAGCTGCCTTATTACTTGCAGCTGCCTCTAGTTTTCCTCTCAAATCAATACGGTCTTACAACAGAGTCGCGCTTCCCTCCAGGCTGACCCACTTCCCTGACCCGGAAACGAACTGTCAGGCCAGCCCTTCCAGATACTTCTCCTCTCGTTCTTTAGCGCCCTCACAGGTTGGGAGGAAGATTCATCACCAGAACTCATCTTTCCGTCACAACATGATGTTGCTGAAGCCTTTCTGCCCTACTGTATAGTCTGAGGGGCTTGTGTCCGGTTCCTGATGTTGCCAGCAGAGCAGTGAGGGCTTGGTGATCTGTTTTTAATGTGAGCTTTCAACCATATAAATACATGTGCCATCTCTCGAAGGCCCAGACACATGCCAGTGCTTCTCTCTCCCCAACGAGTACTTTTGTTCAGTTGAGCTCAGTGCTCAAGATGTGAAAGCAACAGGAAGTTCAATGTCATCCTGCACCTGTGAATAGACAACCCCCAGAGCCGTTGCAGATGCATCACATGTACAAGGGTTGGGGCAGCCATGCTGAAGTGGGCTAATGTTGGTGCAGAGAGAAGTTGAGTCTTTAGCACATGCACGTCAGACTGACAAGCAGGCATCCAGACCCAGTGTCCATCCTTTTTTTAGTAGCTAGCGTAGCGGTGAGGTAATGGCCGAAAACTTGGGAAGGACCCGGAGTACATAGTCATGCCCAGGAATGAGGCCAGCTGTGAGACTGTTTGGGGGTCTTACAGGCGGTGTAAGCCATCCATGTTAGATTGTAATGGAGAGGTGCCATTGGCTGAGAGCCGGTAGCCCACAAAGTCGATCTTGGAAGCTCCAAAGATGCACTTATCTTCATTCAATGTGAGATGGTATGTGAAAGACGCTAAAAAACTTGTAGCAGGCGGACACTGTGAATCGTCTGGGAGGGACCATGAACCACAATGTCATCGAGATAAATAGAAACCCCAGGGATGCCAGCAAAGATGGAGGCCATTATTCTTTGAAAGCAACTCGGTGCAGAGCTGAGCCCGAATGGCATCCCAGTGTAGCGAAACACTCCTGCATGTGTGACAAAGGCTGTCAAATCTCTGCTGACTGGGGCGAGGGGGGCTTGAAGAGATCTTTTACGCAGGTCTAGCTTACTGAAGATGGTGGAACCATGAAAATGTGTTGTCAGTTCTTCTGGTGTTGGCAAGGGATATCTGTCAGGAATGATGGCCTTGTTGACAGCTCTAAGGTCAACACAAAACAGCAGGCCACCTTAATCTTGTGCACAACAACCAGGTTTGCTATCCAGGGTGAGGTACTGATAGGTTGAATAATGCCTGCTGTCTGTAGGCGGCATAACTCAGCAGAGACATCATCCTGGATGGAGACTGGGACACGACGCAAAGGTTGCACAAAGGGCATCTCAGTGGGGTGAGTGGGGTGTAGCGAACAGAAAGCTGAATGGTGCCCAAGACATCAATATGGGAATTGCCATAGCCATGGAGTGCAGTGGAGGTGTGTACTACGGGTACTGTGGAAATGAACTGTTCATAAGTGTCCTTAATCAGATGAGATACTTTGACAACAGCATCTATCATAAGAGGAATAGGTACACTGTTCAAGGAGCACACACAGGTTTTGAAGCATGAAGGAGGTGAGCACACAGTGTGAATAGTGGCAGGAGCGTTTGGCTGAGTCTGATTATTAATCTGGGCAGGAGCAGGGCGACATCATCTTGCAAAATGTATATATTAGTTGCATTTTCTGCACTGTTGACCGCGGACAGGACAGTCAGGCACTCTGGACTCATGTCGGGTTGATCTGCAGTTCCCACATCTCTCAGACTATGTGTGCTTCTGCACTTTCTGAACAGGTTGTTTGATTATAGTTTCAGTTTTGACTGCAGCAGATAACAGTTGTGTTCCTTTAACAACTGCCTCAACCTGCAGACCAATCTGAAGAGCTTAAGTCAGTCTCCGATCGTCTGATTCTAATAGTAACCGTTCCCTTAGCTGAGCACTACATGTCTTCAATTAGTTGGTCACGGGTCATTTCCTTACACAAAAGTACCGAATTGGCACGGGGCTTGAGTTCACGGAGCGAGGAAATATACTGTGAAACAGACTCACCCGGCTGTTGCTATCGCTGTCTAAACTGGAACCGCTTAAGGAGGGCGTTGTGAGTAGATCCAAAGTGAGCTGCAAGTGCGTTGGCATAGTATTGCAAAGATCCTTCGATCCTCCATTCCTAGGCAGTGTGTGAGGATTGACAGCGTCCGTTCTACCACGTCAAGGCCAATGCGATTAGGTAAATGTAAAAAGATTTAATCCCGCGATTCTCTGGAACCGGTGTGTCTCCAGGCAGCGCTAGAATCGGAGTTGGTTGGGTAAGGGAAAAATATGCCATCATTGTCGCCAAATGTAATGTATATAAACACACACAGACAATGCTTCTTTCAACAACCACGTATTAATTACTCTTGCACTGACTCCTCTACATTCAACAAATTTACAGCAGTTATACTCAGTGTTCAAACATGCTGTACCATGCGACAGCCATAAAGCAGTAGCTCAACCGCAACTGCTGTGAAACCAAACCAGATTCAATACTGTCTGGCTAGAATGCAGTCAGCACTAAACATCAAAACACTGACATAACACCCTGCTCCGCCCCGTGTTAGAGTTTACTGATGGGATTGTGCAGTCTTCAAAGTAACAGAGCAAGTTAGCAGCGTTGTGCTAGAATTACAAATACTGTATTGACCGAGCTGCAATGACTTCCGATGTTTAGCAATTATTTTCTAAAGTAAGACGGCAAGAAAGAAAAGTAAAGAAAGTAATGTTTGGGATACTCCGGTAACGCAACTAATTTGCATGACCATTTAATAAGATGCAGAGTCACTGTAGCCTTTAAAAATGTGTATTTGTAAAAATCATACCATCAAAAAATCTGCGTTTTTCAACCATAACAGAGACGTTTTTACATATTACATCAACATAGTTATATCGTTTTCCAGTGTAACTATTTCAAATTAACAAAATTAACATGCAAAACCGTACACAGTATAAATAATGGTAGTTAAAATAGACAAAGACAAGCTTACCATGAAACGTTTTCTTTTGAGAATCCCCCATTCACAATGTAAAAATCAATGTTGTAGAACACATATCAATGTCTCTGTGGGTAGCTGTCAACATCATAACTATTTACAGTTTTGCTGTTTAAAGGTTCTTTACATTTACCCTTTAAGCACCCTGTAACTGAAGGTATATCAGGGGATGTGGCCAAGCAATCAGTTTTGTGTGTTGTTTTTGCCTGTCTATTTAAACTGTTATTTGTCATTATAGAAGGCTAAACTCTAGGAGCTGTAGCTAAACCGCCAGTAAATAAACCCGGACTACACCTCACCATTGTACACGAATAAACCTGTAAATCACCACTTTCACTAAGAGCACTCACTCTGGACTTGTGACCGTGTTGTGTTTGTGTGTGTTTTGTTTAGTGTATTATACCAGGGTCGTGTGTAGTGCTATATGGGATACGGAGACCTCCGCGTTTTTAGTTTTTTCCCCAAAAGAGGATGCAGTGAGTAGTAGAAACATTTTTATATGCTGCATTGCATAAAACGACTTTGTAATATAAACAAAATTATTGGATAGGGATGAAAATGGGATCTGTTGCTTTTACTTCTGCGTTTTAGAAACGCACTGCTGTTGCTGGTTTGCGTTTTATTGAAATGTCCTGCGTATATGATGCAGACTTCTGTGTAAACACGACCTCTGGAGATGGCAAACCTTCAAACAAAATCTGCATTTATTGGGCTACCCCACCCTCACTCCAAGTAAAAATTACAAAAAACAACCAGGATTGTTCCTTTAGTTGAGGTTTTTTAGTCTACACTTGAAGACATTGATTGAAGGGGCTTCTCTAATTGTGATGGGCAAGTTAATCCATTTTTGATGTCGCATCCTCAAAAAAATCAAGCAGGTTAGTTAGACATGATCTCCCTAGTCTCTGTAAGTCAGGTGTCTGCTAAATAAACAAATAATAATAATAATAATAATAATAATAATAATAATAATAATAATAATGCCCACCTGTGCAAGTTACTGGCAAAACCACTCAGTCAGTTCCCACAAGAGACTGAGGGAAGCCTGCTTGTTAGTAAACTAACAGCAATGGTAATGCGAAAGCTGTCACCTAAATGGCATCAAGATGCTCCTGGTCCTGCACAGCCCTGCTGAGCCCAGCAGCTACTCTCACTACATGTGTGTCCTGCACAGCCCTGCTGAGCCCAGCAGCTACTCTCACTACATGTGTGTCCTGCACAGCCCTGCTGAGCCCAGCAGCTACTCTCACTACATGTGTGTCCTGCACAGCCCTGCTGAGCCCAGCAGCTACTCTCACTACATGTGTGTCCTGCACAGCCCTGCTGAGCCCAGCAGCTACTCTCACTACATGTGTGTCCTGCACAACCCTGCTGAGCCCAGCAGCTACTCTCACTACATGTGTGTCCTGCACAACCCTGCTGAGCCCAGCAGCTACTCTCACTACATGTGTGTTGCAGCATGCAATACAGGGAAGCCTGTGTGTAGTCTCTGTGAAAACAGAAAAATATGATGAGAAAAGAAAATATTTCTCACATACAATAATACAATTACTTAAAGGGCGAATAAGGACCTTTTTATTTTATTGTATTACGTGTTCCCATGTGTTGCTACAACTGTTTACATAAGGTGTGTGTATTGTTTTAATTAATTATTTATTTACATTTTGACCACTTTTTTAAACTTTTAAATTGCATTCCCTTCCTCAAGATGGCTTCCCATGTACCCGCAGCATGATGGGAAATCCCTGGGAAGAGGCAACTCAAACCGCCGGCATCACACGGGCCCCAAGGCCGCTGCAGGATGTAACCAACAACAGGCTGTAGTGCACAAATACATGTAATTAGGAAAATGTAAAAGTGTAACAGTGCCTCAGCGAGGCAAAGAGGTTTGCAAGAAATGGCAGGATTTAGCTTCTGTGGAAAATTTATTGCAACGAGCCGACTACGAGAGCATCTGCGGTGTTGCTGATAATTCAAAGCAACTATCCGCTGAATAGCAGCCCTTACTAAGTTCTGTCTTTGTGTTCCCACAGTGCATTACAACCTCCACGAGCACGTCAAGATTACGCCAGATCACTCATGGGCTCATGTAGTTGTTCAAGAGAGACTGGAGTTGCGATGGTGTTCGGAAAACACTACAGTTTGCAAACATTGCGCTTACAATGGTCTTATGATGCTGGTTACTTTAAAAAGTTACTTTTGGGAAACGTGACCCTGGTTTTCAAAAGACTGCCCAGTTTTAGGAAAGACTTTCATTCCTCTCTTGTGCCTGGAAATGCAGCAACTGAAACCACTGCACAGCTGGCCATTGTATCTGACATATCCCACAAATCTGAGGTTAATTATTTTGTTTTCTAAAACAACAAATCACAGAAGATTAGATAACAGATCTTCAATTATACAAGAGAGTGATCCCTGTATGTTTTTCTCTTTCCAGCGTCAACCCTCTAGGGATCCTGAACTGATACCTGACCAGACCATTAATCGTATTATAGTTCCGACAGGCACAACTAGGTCTTGTAAAAACTATTTCCTCCACAATTGCCTTAAGCATTTCAGAGCCCATTAGAGGCTGTGCTTAAACATTCGTACCTGCCATGTCATACAGCCTATTTAAAGAACACCATTACCTTTACCAGACTTCTTCAAAGAATACTTTTGTGATTAACTTCTCTTAAACATCTTTTCAAGAACATGCCTGGGAGGGACACTGAACTAGAGGAGCATGTTTGAATATTTTGATATTTCTCTCAGACCTATCCATCAACTGATGGCTTCGACAGTTAAAACAAACACAGTTATGCAGTTATCTTGGAACAAAACACTATTACTAGGGCAAGCAATTAATTTCCTTTTGGCCGTTGCTTTTGGCAGGTATTTGGCTTAACCAGGATGCCCGTTCTCATCAGTAAAAGTGATACCACTCTTCAGATTAATACAAGGGCAAATTCATCTGTGAACCTACACAGGTCTGGAGAGATTTTGTTTTACTTTGGAGCTTTCCTTGATTCTGTTCTGTTTCCAAATTTAAGCACTCGCACATCCAACCCTATAATATTTTTACTTTAGTGACAGTTAAACGAGTGTGATGCATATCTGATTATTTCATCTGATTTGACGTGTATGTAGGTGAGCACATAACCTGCCCCCTACCACCTAAACAACCCCCTGCCCTGCACACACACACACATTTCATACAGAAAGAACAAATATGACTTGGGTTTGAGGAACTGTACAGGGAATAGTACATTGTAGTGTGCATTTGTCTTTTCTTTGGCACTGCTGCCATTTTCTTTATTATTTTTTTCTTGTATCTGACATAACACAAGATGAAGAACGTTCAAGGAAAATTTTATTCAGCAGGGTCAAGGTAGCATATTTACAGCAATCTGTCTCGAATGTTTAACTATTTGAAGACGGTCCTCCTGTTAGTTTCATTTTTCATCCAGAAGGGTATTTAATTGATTCTTTCCTTGAAATTTGTTTGCGCACGAGTTGGGGGAATAACACAGCAGTAAAAGACAAACACTTGTCAAAAATACATAGCTGAAAGGACTGTTTTAAAATAAGTAGTCTTCCATTTAGATGTACTGTAGTTGGTTTTGTTGGTACAGTACTACATTTTCAACATAAGTATTTTAATTCAGAACAATATGATTCTGAAAATATCACTTGCCAAAACAGAGGTCACGTGGACTGTAATACAGTGCACACTTTAAATCCAATACGTGTTGTAGCATTATGTAAAATTCCCCATTAATGACCCAACAACAAAATTAAATCAAAATGTTACCCATGCACATAACTGCATACAAAATAAAAGGTAATGTAATTTAGCAAAAGATGAAGATGAAAATGCACAAAAGCAACTAAAGATCACAGATTTTAAAAAATTTGCATCACATTATCTGAAACTGTTTAATGATTAACTTTTACATTACCCTAGCTGGTCTTGTTTGCTTTGTTTTGATTGCATTTTCCGTCAGGTGATAACTGGAGTTAGCGTTGTTGAATGTACCGAACAGTACCGACAGACTGATTTGTATGTGCAAAAAGAAAAAAAAAACGCAGGCTGTGATGAATAATTAAATTAGTTGTATCATTGAAGAGATGGGCTTTGTATCAGAAAACTGGTGATGGAGTCTGAAATCGCATGTGACGGGTAAGTGCATTCATTTGTTACATATATTTAATGGGGATTGATTTTATTATTAATACAAGGCGGTAAAACGCGACTGACGTGTTTCTGGGGAACGGGTATCCAAGTGCCGGTATATAGACACACAAAAACTGCTTCTTTTCACTTTTCATTTCTATTACATTGTACAGCGTATGGATTGACAAAGGATTTTTAGACAGAGTATTAAGTCACTGTTATTCTAAAAGTGGCTGGACCTTGTTTCCAAACCATGTTTGTGATAAGAACATTTATTGTAAATGTAACTCATTAATGAACAATATTACAATAGTCTTTGCCCCATGTGCAAACGTATTTCCTATCTCTATAAGTTCAATTTCTGTCGTCCATTCTGGTATCACTTTTAGTCAGGCCTACTGCATGTGTTAGAAAGCCCACCTCGTTGTAATAAGTTTTTGTAACTTGTTCGCTTCGTTAGTAATCTCACATAAGTGACTTCACCAGAGCTGCCGTGGTTCGAGCCGGTGACACAAGGTTTAGTTTCAGGTTACGTCTGTCGTGGTTGATATTAAGACGGCATTTTTCTCTCTACCGTTTCGCCATTCACCTGTGCTACCTTTGTGTTTATTGCTGTGTGTAAATGCTCAAAGGTGAGTGTGCCGGTATTTATAATTGTAAACCAGATATTAGTGTGATTAGTTGGTAACTCACTCAAACACACATATCTCTGCCAGTAATTTCTTTAGCTTATAAGCCTCGTAGATACATTTGTTCAGTACATTTGTTTAATAATTACAGTCCTTATCTGCATGAGTATGTACTTAATTGTATTGTGTTTATTATATTAATAACTTTCCTTTGTTTGTATCATTGCTACAGACCACATCCTAAAATACATTAGTGTACCTGGGAAAGCCTCTTTCCATGTTCTTTAATCGGAACACACATCCCTACCTTGAGCCAACTCAAAGCACCAGATTCCCAGGAGACCCCATCTCCTTCTGTATTACAGACATTTGATGTTAGCGTGCATCATGGCCCTTTTACTGTCCATGCTTTATTCTGACGTTCATGCTCCTATTTAAAGGCACACAGTGCTGCCTCAAAGCAGAGCCTTGTCTCTGCTTAAGGCTTTTGTTGATGGTTATTATGTTTTCCCTGCTATGAGAGAGATGCCTGCCTGAACCATTGCATCAATTTACATTATTTGACTTATTCCAACAGTAAAGCAAGAGGAACCACATTTATGTTAAGTGGAGTTCTAACTGGAACGTCTCAGTCTGCCTAGCAAAGAAAGCTGAGGATTCTAATGGGAGAGGACCAACATGGAGGAGAGGGCTGCTCCATGGTGTTGTATCTTCAGAGGCTTCATAACCTAAAACCCATGCTAGTCATTGCTGGGTATTTCTAACAGTGGTAGTTAACCACTTAATTCAACTTTTTGAAACAAAGTGTTTATAGAAAGCATTAAATTGGAACTGAGGGCCAAAAATAGAAGCATTCGTATTTGGCAGGTCAGGAAGAAGTCAAGTTGAAATATTAAAACATGAAGAAAAGTCAGACATAGTGTCTGGACTGAACTGGGGTGTATTCACAGTAGCTCTCAAAAACCTCATAAAAACAGTCCTGCTAGAAAGAACTTCTGCTAAACCCATCAGTATTGCTATAGAGGCTCCCTAGGACACTGCTTTTGTCCGGCTGATTATGCTCCTAACCCTCTAGCCCATGATTTCTAAACCGCAGCAGTCTGAACTTGAAACCTTGAAACTTGATCCCTTGTATAAAGTAGCTTTTTTAAAATTGCCAGTAATCTTGTTAAAAAAAAAAAAAAAAAAAAAAAAGTTTCTCAATAGATCAAGTTTCTTCTTAAGAAGTTTATGGAACAGTACACAGATGAAGCCCTAGAAACAAATATTACAAGAAAATACTTTTTGAAGGTGCCGTAACTAAATTCTCCCAAAATAACAGCTGTTATGTATATGGTGATATAATATACAGTAACCCTTGATAGTGATGGTTGTATCAGATGGAAATGACGTGCCCAGTTATTTCCCCCCTGTATTTCAATTTAGAATAGCCTATTCTATTAAATCACCACAGCAATCCAACAACAACTCGGGAGCTGAATGTCAGTGGGCGTCCTCCAATCCCACTGCCAAGCCGACTGCCTTTACACCTGGTTATTAATAATACACTATGTATCTATTAATGACAGTTAATAGCAACTTTGTCTGTTGCCTCTCTGGTTGACCATTGAAACATCTCACTGTGAGCTACTTCACCAGTAAATAAACAATAAAGAGGCACACCAACCATCTATATAATAAAATTCTATTAACCCTGCAAATTATTAGATTTCACCCCTCCTGTTCCCCATTCTCCATATGTGAAGGATGCTCATAAAAGGGAGTAGTGTTTCTTTTTATGGTATTATGCCTATTGAGATATTAAAATGAATACTGTGCTTTTATAAATAAGGTGTCTTACTACTGTATCAATCCACGGAGCAGATACCTGATATCTAATAAGTGGTGAGCAATTTTTTCAGTGGGCTCGTCCAGTGGTCAGGCTCTTTTGCTGGTGCCAATGACCAAGGCAAGATAACAGCAGCAAGAGCACGACCACAGTGCAAGCTAATATTAATTCACTGACATAGACTAAGTAGAGTAAACCCCCCACAACAAGCAACACAGGTCTTTTGAACTAATCTCACAATAGATTATAAAAAATATTGCAAGGGGTAGTGTTTGATAAATGAGAATGTAATGCCCATCCTCGGGGTGAGTTGCTTGGATAACCCCCTCGGATGGGAATTAAATATTCTATATGTCACAACGCATGTTACAAAGACAACATCCGAATGAAAGCAAAATGTTACAACAGTCACAAATAATGAAGCAAGCTGTGGATGAGGAAAAAAGTTATAAGAAATAATGTCTGCTATTAATTATTTCAGGCTTTTTTTTTTTTTTTTTGCAAAACACCAAAAATGCTAATTCAAAAATATTCATACTCTGACATGGAAAATGAAATTAATAGCTATTTGAGGCATCTTTAGCAATAATAACCTCTTTTAAACAATTAGGATATTTGTCAGGTTTTTGCATGAATCTTTAGTGATTTTTGTTCCAGTTTATTCAAATTCTGAGGACTTCTCTTGTGCACAGCCTTCTTCAACTCATACCAAAGATTCTCAATCGGATTTAGATAGGGACTTTGACTAGGGCATTTCAGAACCTTGATTTTATTCTTTTTTAACCATTCTTAAGTAGATTTTGATGTGTGCTTTGGATTGTTGTCATGGTGGAACGTCCAGCTATGCTTCAAGTCAAGGTTTGTAGTGGAGGGTTTCAGATGATTGGCCAGTATCTTTTGGTATGCTATGGAATCCATTTTACCATGTACTGGATGGATGGAACTAAATTTCCTGTGCCATTAGAGTAAAAACAGACCCATAGAAGGATATTATAACCTGCATGCTTGACAGTGGATTATTTTCATTGTATCCCTCCATAGACATTCTCCAAACTTAATGACTACCAGCATGACCAAATATTTGCCCAGAACTCATATCCATCATTCAAATGCTGTTTTGCAAACTTTAAGCGATTGTCCGTGTGACGTTTTCCTAAGACTGGCTTCTTCCTTGCCCTACGACCATTGAGACCTTCACTATGCAATACTCTATCTATAGCTGAAATGGAAACCCCAGTCCCAGTTGCAGCAGATTCACTTTGAATGTCTTTAGCAGTCAATCTCAGATTGTTATTAACCTTCCTCACAGTTCTTCTACTTGTTCTTGGTGAAAGAACTTTCTTATTTCCAGACCGAGGGGGCATTCTGACAGTACGGTCTTGTACTTGTAGCTTTGATCACCTTGTAGACAATACTATCATAGCATCAAAGAGTATGAATACTTATCCATTTCTGGTAACTTTTTCCTTCATCCACAAAAGCAAAACTTTTGCTACAAAAGATTTTTCCTATAATTCTTTGTTTTCGAGAAATTTCTAGAAATGATCAATTTCCAATGTGTATGTAAACTTATTACTACATTATCTATCTATGTGTGTGCGTGTATATATGCAGTGGAACGTCGCATATCCGACCATCACATAACTGCCCTGATCAATTAACCGTCTCACTAAATAAATAAAACAAATATAAAAATTAGGCTACGAGAGTAATGGCATTGGCGGCAAATGCAGCTTCCGCGATGGAAACAGAAAGTATTATGGCAGTCAGCCTTTTGGTGATAGGAAAGGGTTCAATTCATTCCATTTTTTGTTGTCACGTTACTTCAGCGGGAGGCTCATCAGCTGCCGCTACTCTTGGGCGTGACAGGGAGGGAAGGAAACACTGAAAATGCCAGTAGGAAACATTTTAAATAGAAAATAAATGTTACATTTACAGGGAAGGTGTCCTTTTTCCTTTTTATTGATGAAGATATGCTGTATATTTTTTAATGAACCGGTAGAAGTAACAATCTCTGCACAGATGAAGCAGGAGAGTGCAGCGGGTGTTTTCTTTGTGTGAGGGAGCCTGCCGAGAACGTTCTGGGGATTGGTTTAGGAAACAGTGCGTCATCACGTTCAATATTACCTGATACATGCAATATAGACCGCTTTTTCAGGAAATATTGATTTTTATAGATGCCATCTGGCCTTCTTTTGACCAATGAAACACTTGGACACAAGTCTAAGGTTTCATTATATATGAAACCTTTGATATATAGTGCCTCCACTTTATAACGCTGTAATCGGGAGCCATAGTTAAGAGATTGTGCTGTTTGTGTTCTACAAACAGCACAAAAAGACAAACTAAAAAAGTCACAGAACATGTAATGCCGACGTCACTAACAAATTGAACATGCAGGGTTTATATAACACTGCCAACTAGTCACTACTTTAAATGGTTTTTGAGATGTAAGGCTTTTACACTTTGTTGATACCAGCTTGTAAAATTACAAAACAGAACATTTCCATGTATGACATTTATGACATAGTATAATATTGGTAAAAAGGAAGCATTTAGTATGATCCATAATCATTAGTAACCAAGTTGATTAAGACCATCTGCTCTGCAATAAATCACAGATCTACATGAATAAGACCTTGTACATACATTTTAAAATAAACAATAATTGTTAAGATGCCTGGACATGTTTATCTAAATGTTTATTTAGCCTTGTAAAATATACAGAATGTACAAGAAAAATACATCTTGTTTAAATATGTTATTCTGTTAAAAGAAAATTATTTAATCATAAAAAAATAAATTAATAAACAAACAAACAAAAAAAATAAATTCACCCAGAACCATAAGATAACTGAACTGAACATAAGGGTGTGGAATCAAGAAGTCTTGCATTTTGAAAAGTAAGAATCTCCAGTATTGGCATTTTGACGTTTATTAGAAAAACAAAACAATACATATTTATATATATATATATATATATATTATATATATATATATATACTATATATATATATATATATATATATCATACACACACACACAATTCACTAAGAATAATTTAACAATAGATACGTTGCTGCTTCTACATGTTGACCTTATTCCCATTGTTTCTTCAAGTCTGCCACGGGTTCAAATCCTAAATCCAAAGCAAAGAACACAATATTAATGATGATGCCCATTTTTTTACTTGCTCATTATTTAACATTTATATAAATGTACTGTACAGGGTGTCTCATAATTCAGGAATCATAGGCAATATCATATATACCCCACTGACTATATGCACCACACAAAGTGATCTAAATTCATTCCTCTTTGCTTAGATAATTTACACTTGAGGGGGGAAAAACAGACTACCTAAATTAACAGTTATGACTGATGCATGACTTATGGGACCCTGTTTATATTGGGTTTCATGCTATACACTGTATATACCATACACACATGGTTTGAGAACGTTATTCAAACCTTCTCTCCTGGGTTAATGCAAAGTAACTTAATGACTTGAGCCATCTGGACTAAATCTAGTTTAGATGATCCTAAACTAATCTAACAGGTAGTTGTTTACAGCAGGTGTAACGGTTAAAGTAGTAGCAAACAAAATAGTACCATACATTTTCTCTGCCAGGCACTTTCCTTGATTATAGGTTTAAAATGGGTAGGTTTGAAAAACACATTGTAGCAAACACATATTTTAATTTTAAAAGATGATTATCTGGTACAGCACAAGGTAAAGAAATCTCTTTTGCAAGCCATGCTTTTAGACAGTCCTGCATATTCTGAGTCATTTCACCTGGATGGTGTCATTTTCTTTACCCCTTCACTGGCTTCGTTCCTGTCAATAACCAATCAGCTGTTTCCCCTATCGACTGACATGTTTTGACCCAGGAGTGAAATGACCAATAAGTAAGCACCAATTAAGTAAGCAGTAAGACTTCCTGGAAGGCAAGGCAAGCAAACTAAGAACACGGTGTAATACCAGATGTCTGTTGTTAATGAAAATACATATTTTTTATAACATGTTTCTTTAAAAACTGTAGATCTGAGAACTACGTGGCTAATTGGAAGTGCAACACAGGTACAGTTTATTTAAAAGTTTCTATAATGTTAAATACACAAACAAAAAATATAAGCCCTGCAATTAGGATCTCTTCCAGAACCATCCATCTGCAATCTTCCCTGAAACAAATTCCCTGAAACAATCAATTCAAGTCTACTTTCCAGGATTTAGCATTAAAGTGCTTGGTTCTTTCATGACCATGAATAGTTTCAAGGATATCATTATTTTAAGGGCTTGAAGGAACAGAATCATATTACATAATATACAGTTAATGCTAATCTTACTGCAAGTAAATAGTGCACTGAACAAGAAAGACTAAACTATGATGTACTGTATAGTACAGCTAAGGACAAGAGTTTTGCATCACCCTATAGAATTAACTAATATTGCTTCATAAAGTCGAATGAAACCTGCTAAATAATGTTACGTTAACATATTGAATTACATACCACTTTGTATTTTTTCATATACTTAACAAAAAACTGACAATTAAAAAATTAGACATTTCAAAACACAACATGAACTACTGTACAACTATTATGGATTCCGGTAGACACTTGCGATATAATTTTGTATTTTCTTTGATGTAAAATAAAAGATCTAAAATTATGTTCATGTAGTTTTTTGATTTAAATTACACAATGTCTCAATCCTTACTCTTTTACTCCCTCCTTTTAATACCTCCCAGGACTGTAGTGTAATATTTCCTACAGGAAGATACTGATTGTAGCAGCTGCAAGATCCCTGAAGAGCTTAACTAGCCTGTTCTGAACAGCTGAAAATCACTTTGTATAAAAAGTTTACCCTCCTGGTAATGTTGAAGTGCATGTGATCTGTATGACAAATCAGAGCAATTCTATATGCATTTTATTTAGATTCAATGAACACAACCATGACGGTAATGTTCCCATGTGTACTCTTCATTGCGTGCATTCAAAATATTCTTATGTTCATTCAAAACGTCACCTTTGATTTAAAGACTATAGATGTGATTCAACATGTATATTTTGCTTTATGCAATTCATTTTTAACTTAAGTGTAATATAATTTGAGCGTTTGAGTATTAACAATAATAACAACAACAAGTGAAGAGGGTACGAGTGAAGAGACATTTAGAAACTGCCAGAATAAGTACTTTTTATAATTACTAAAAAAATCTGATATGGTATTCATTACCATGGTATTTATTCTGTAACATAATACATTTCCTGTAAACAACAATGTTTCAACACATTCAGGGCAGAGCTTCAGAAAATCTCACTTCATATTACCTTAGTAGCAACTGCATTCATTATAGTGGAGCACAGTGACCTCTAGTGGGTGTATAGTCAACTGCAATGTTTTAAATTACAGTAACTTTTTAGGTGGTAATAAAAAGTGTTGAAAAGTTATACAATTGTGCTGATCACAGCTATTAAAACTATGCTGCACTGCGTCCTGTATGCTGGGCACTTTCTTAGGTGGTCCAGATGGTTTCATATGCAAATTGCAAATGTTGATGGATCAATAAATGTTTCCTGGACAACCCTCAATTCATGCTTTTCTACTGTATACTGGTAATAGAAAAATTACTCCTCTTCAAACGATTTATCAGATTTTCTACCAGTTTAGATCCTTTTGTTGTTTTTCTTTTCTCACATGAATCACAGGGTACAGAGTTACGCAACATCATTTTAAAAAAAGTACTCAAATACTCCACATCCGCTACACAACATAATCTACAGGAGTGATGCTTGAAATACAAACTGATACAAACTGAATGTTAACAACAAGAGGAATACATTAAAGTTCATTCTGATTTTTAATATCCACAACAAGTTGACTTTTCAAATGTTAAGCTAGTAAAAAGAATGACTACTTCGGTGGAAATCACCTGTAGTTTCAGGTTTACTGTACCACTAATTCATATTTTTTAAACAATGGTTACAGTAAAAGGTAGGGCAATGCAGTAAAATATAACAATATGATGTTTGAGTTGGTTTGGTATTGACTGAAGCACTGCCTTCCTGTCTTTCCTTTTGAATGAGTGAATTCAAGGCAGCTGTAAGCCACAGATTCCCCAAAGTAAAGTTTTGTTGCATTTGAAATTTTTTCTTTTTGTTTGCCAATCTAAGCCCAGTTGTTTGCATAAGAGACAGAGTTCTGGTATACACAGGAAGCTTGGAAAACAGCACAAAAGCGGGGAATTAAAAGTTTCCTCTTTCAGAATCTATGTGATAATGGATGTGAATGAATTGTATAGAAAAGAACTAATGGAGATCCCAGACCCATATCGCAGACTGTGTGGTCCAGTGGTTAAAGCAAAGGGCTTGTAACCAGGAGGCACCTGGTTCAAATCCCAGCTCAGCCACTGACTCACTGTGTGTGACCCTTAGCAAGTCGCTTAACCTTATATACAGTGAGAAAAGTAATCATTATAGAGCTGCTGGAATCAATTCCAGGTCAGAAGATGTACATGCTTGCCCCCCTCTGTGAATCTGCTTTTGTTAAGTAATATAATTTTATACCAAATCGACATTTGTTGCCAAACCTTTTGTCTTTAGTATGCATAAATTCAACATCATTCCAAAACATGATTTGAACCCAGGTTTACATTCTAATTCACCAACATACCTTCATTATGTAAACTCTGATCAAGTCTTACCTACCTGTTTTATCTTATTTGCTTACTGTGCAGAAGGCCAGGGATGCTGACGGGAGTTCTTAATGTCTGCAGTGATGTCTGTGAGGAGTGGTAAGGATTCGAATTTCTGAAACCAGAACCATTCCACGGCTCCCCAGATCTGTACCCTTGTGATGACAACTCCCCCATTCTGTATCCTTGTGACGATGACACCGTGTTGTTAGGAAGTCCATGTCCAGGCACCAGTGGACCAAGAGATCTGTCTCTATAAATAGACCAAAGCATCCAGAGTGGTTAGTCATTCATTTATAATACAGTGCTTTTCCTTCATTGGTAATTTTTTTTTTTTTTTTTTTTTGCAATCTGATGTCAGTTGTCTTTTTTTCCCATACTTTATTGTATGATAACGAAAACATGAGGGTGCACCCTAGTAACTACAGAATATATTAAATATTAAATATATTAAATATTGCAAGCAGCTCAGATCAAGTGGAAAAAAAAACTGATACACTTTTTTTTTTTTTAATAGTGTTGTTCAAAGCTACAAATTAACTAAATGTACTTATCGCTCATAGCATGAAGCTGCTGAAACCAATCAGTGATTTTCCAGTGGCTGCTTCTTTTCAATCTCTTTGGGCCTGACTTTTTCTTGATGAAGAAAAAGTAGAAAGAAAGCTAATAGCAAATCAAGAGCCTCTGACATTCCCTTTGAGAAAACAGCCTTTGTTGTGATTGTGATGAAGAAAAAGTTTCTCTTAATTCAGTATTTAGAAATATTTATTCATTAAACAATATGTGATTGCAGTGTTTCATCATATTCAACAGTAATTATTTGTCTAATACATACTTCCAGCCTTTTGCAATATATAGCTTATTTGGGATTTATATGGGAACTGTAATTTGGAACGGGGCTTTAACTTTAGTGCTGCTGGGAAAATATTGATAAAACATTTTGTTTTTAAAATACTTTGGCACAGACCTCATAAGTTAGTTCAAAGTGTTTTAAATTTGAATTTAATTTGAAATGTTCCCATCAATCTTAGGAATATCCAGGTATGTGTTTCAAACCTGACACTCAAAGAAAAGGTACACTTTTTAAATCTGAAATACTTCACACAAGTACAAAATGAATATTATAAAAAGAAAAGCTTTTGTCTGTTAGAAACCTATACTTTTTCAGATCAGCACTAAAGTTTATTAAGCCTGTCACATATTTCAGAGCCATGCCTATATTAGCCTATACAAAATGTGTACCATCGGTCATTTGCACTCATTTGGAGGTATACTTATAACAACAACAAAAATGTATATTATATATATATAACATATCTATATATATATATATATCGTGTAGAGCCGTCCTATATAAATTGTCCAGATCCGATCCTAGGTGCTAATCCAAAAAAAAATCCCTTGTGGTCGACACTGTCAATACCTTTTAGGATTTTGAATGCTTGAATCATATCGCTGCGCAGTCTTCTTTGTTCAAGACTTAATAGATTAAATTATTTTAGCCTATCTGCATATGACATGCCTTTTAAACCCAGAATAATTCTGGTCGCTCTTCTTTGTACTCTTTCTAGAGCAGCAATATCCTTTTTGTAGTGAGATGACCAGAACTGAACGCAATATTCTAGATGAGGTCTTACTAATGCATTGTAAAGTTTTAACATTACTTCCCTTGATTTAAATTCTACACTTTTCACAATGCATCCGAGTATCTTGTTGGCCTTTTTTTTTTTTATAGCTTCCCCACACTGTCTAGATGAAGACATTTCTGAGTCAATATAAACTCCTAGGTCTTTTTCTTCAATTTCAGTACCTCCCATATGGTATTTATAATGCACATTACACTTTTCTCTATTAAATGCCACTTGCCACATGTCTGCCCAGTTCTGAATGCTGTCTAGATGATTTTGAATGACCTCTGCTGTGAAGCTCAGAATTCCAACCTCAGAATTCCAGCCACCGTTGAATTTGCCCTCCTCGAGGAAGGTTCTCTGCGAGTCAAGCAGGACCCAGTCAAATTTAACTATCACTGTCATCTTCCCATTTTCTCCTCTAGACCCCCCTTGGGGGAAGTATCGGTTGCTTCCTAGCCTTAGAGACCGAACAGTTCAGTCTCACCTCCGTGAGGACGGCTCTACACAAGCCAAGAGGAATCCCCTTACTCTTCTCTAAGTTACAAGCACATATCTTCTATTATCAATTCCCGAGGTATCTTCCTCTACGCAGCCCTCGATCATATCCAATGAATTTGTATACGATTGTTTTAGAAAATGTCAGTACTAACCAGGGTCCCTCTACCCACCTAACTCTATAGGCTAGGACTTGATACAATGTTATCTCAGATGAGGTGGTAATGAATGCGTAACTTTATGTACTGCAAAGACTGTTATAAATGATGTGCTATTCATATATATCATTCAAAAGGTTGTTTAGATTTAAACTATGTGGATATTATTTGTATATGACAGCTTTACAAAAGACCACTAACGTCCAACAGAAAATAATCCTCAGTTTGCCAAATTTTATGACTTCACAAGAAAAAGCTTACAGTGGCTCTCAAAAGTTACAACATGGAATCAAAATGGATTTAATTGGGAGTTTTTGCCACTGATCAACACAAAAAAGTCCATAATGCCAAAGTGAAAAATAAAATATCTACCAATTAATTACAAATATAAAACAAAAAATAATTGATTGCATAAGTATTCATCCCCTTTGCTATGACACACCTAAATAAGCTCTGGTGCAACCAATTGTCTTTAGAAATCACGTAATTAGTTGAATGGAGTCCACCTGTGTGCAATTAATGTGTTTTACATGATTTCAGATTAAATACTCTGGGAGATCCCACAGTTGGTTAGTACATTTCCGAACAAAAACTACATCATGAAGATGAAGGACCATTCAAAGCAAATCCGGAATAAGGTTCTTCAAAAGCACCATTCAGGGGTAGGATACAAGAACATTTCCAAGGCATTGAATATCACCTGGAGCACAGTAAAGTCCATTATTAAAAAATGGAGAGAATATGTCACAACTGTGAATCTGTCTAGAACAGGCTGTCCTCAAAAACTGAGTATCCAGGCGAGAAGGGCACTAGTCAGGGAGGCCACGAAGAGGCCTATGGCAACTCTAAAGGAGTTACAGTCTTCCACAGCTGAGCTGGGAGACACGCATATGGCAACAATAGCCCAGGTGCTTCACAAAACTGGCCTTTATGGGAAAGTGGAAAAAAGAAAGTCATTGTTCAAAAAAACACATCTAATCTCGGCTCGAGTTTGCCAGAAGGCATGCTGGAGACTCTGAGACCAAGTGGAAGAAGATTCTATGGTCTGATGAGACCAAAATAGAGCTTTTTGGCCTCAACGCTAAGCGCTATGTTTGGTGTAAGCCTAACACAGCACATCATCCTGAGAACACCATCCCTACCGTGAAGCATGTGGTGGCAGCATCATGCTATGGGGCAGCTTCTCTGTGTCAGGGCCTGGAAAGCTCACTAAGATAGAGGGCAAAATGGATGCTGCAAAAATACAGAGAAATCCTGGAGGAAAACCTGCTGAAGTCTACAAGAGACCTGGGACTTGGGAGACGAGTCATCTTCCAGCAGGACAATGACCCCAAACATACAGCCAAAGCCACATTGGAGTGACTTAAAAACAAAAAGGTCAATGTCCTGGAATGGCCCAGTCAAAGCCCGGACCTCAATCCAACTGAGAATATATGTGGAAAGAGTTGAAAATTGCTGTTCACCAAAGGTCCCCATCCAACTTGACAGAGCTTGAGCAATTTTGCAAAGATGAAGTTGCTGTGTCTAGATGTGCAAAGCTGGTAGAGACTTGGTTGTACTCATGGCTGTAATTGTTGCCAAAAGTGCCTCTACCAAATATTGACTCAAGGGGGTGAATACTTTTGCAATCAATTATTTTCTGTTTTGTATTTGTAATTAATTTAGAACAATTTGTAGCTTTTATTTTTCACTGACATTATGGACTTTGTGTTAATCGGTGGCAAAAACTCATAATTAAATCCATTTTGATTCCATGTTGTAACACAATAAAATGTGGAAAAGTCCAAGGGGGGGTGAATACTTTTGAGAGCCACTGTATGTGCAGGAGGGTGTGGTACTGTTTTAATGTTTATGTTTAGATTGTTTGCGTGTGTTTTTGTGTCATTGTTGTGTTCTTGTTACCAATGGTTGTTAATTCCAAAGAATGCTTTGTTTGAGCTGGTTGGCTTGATTACCTTTTCACAGTGGCCTCTATTCATTATAGGTCCCAACATGTTTTACTATGGATTGTTTTGAGACAGCTGTCTGACTGTTTCATCAAAGCCTTCTTCATTTTCCCAACAGCCGTGTTACATTACTTTATTAAAAAGAAGCGACTGTTTCTACAATCTGAACGAAAAATTGCTTTTACCACACCTTTGCCTGATTTGCATAGATTGATTACAACAGATGAACAGTGCCCATTAAAACTAAAGTTTAGGTATAAATCTCTTCAATAAAGCATTTTGGGATGTCTCCAAAGAGACACTGTACAGGGAAAATGGCATACATTTTATTACTGCTCTGGAAAATTCTGACAAACCAAAAACATCCATATCTGGTTATAATAATGTATTCCAGATCAGGAATCTTTTCTTCCTGTGCGGAGTTTTAAACAGATGCACACATTACAAAAGACCACCCACAGCAAATGATTACATGCATATTCAAATGTAAAACACTTTGAAATACATTTTTTCCAAGAATTATTAAGTATGATGTGTATGCATTTAAATGTTTTTCTTTTTCATATAAATCTATATTTTTCAGGGAGTTCAAGTTAATGAAGGCATGTTCCACATCACAGTTTGCATAGCTACAATATGAATTATACATAAATATTGTTGAAAAAAGTGTGTTCTTTCTCTCGTGCCTTCTCCTTCATCACTTGCTATTTGATGTTCCCTTTCTGTAATGGGATCAAATAAACCCCCCCTTACCTGGTTATTTTGAGATGCAGTCCACCCCCACCTCCACTACCCACCCGTGGCATTATGAAAATCTTTCAAAGCTAACATGCACATGAGGTCACAACCCGAAAGTTATTCTGACCCCTGGCACTAACGCAGATGGTAAAGGATGGGGCAAAGCATGTCACCAAACTCGCATTACAGGGCAAAGGCAATTTGCTCTTCAAGTACAATTAAGGAATTTGACAGGAGTGCTGCAGTGTAGTATCTGTAAGGAGCATCTGTAAATTTTGTACATTTGAAAATCTAAATACCCTATAATATAGGATGATGTAAAACATGTAGAATGTACAGATTTTTTTTTGTTAGCTTTTGTTCTTTAACATCTTTATCTCCCTATATCAGTCTGTCCAACCACTAATCATTTAAAATTGATAAATGTAACAAAGTTATTATATGACATAGAATTAGCAGGTTAACGTCATGCTTTCATATAAAGATGCAGTCTTACAGTACATTTAGTTTAAAAAACACTGTCCGATATAAAATAACCACTATTTGAACTTACCTTATTGGCATAGACCGGTTAGCCTGACTGGACACTAGACAACTCTGACTAGCCACTCTGTAAGGAACAACACCTACAGCATAGACATTATAACATTATGAAAAGTTCATTTCTCATCTTTTATAATTAGCAAAAAAAAAAAAAAAAAAAAAAAAGCCAGAAGAGAGTTTCCACCACCTGTGCAAAACTTAGTACTCAGTGAAAGCAATCACGTGTCCAGTTGCTGTATTTTACAATGTACTGGACATAGCAGCCATCAATTCCTTTGTTTTTGTATTAGGAAAGCACCAGAGAAAATATCAGTAGGAGAGACTTCATCTTGATGCTAGCCACAGAGCTTTGGCAGAAACATTTCAATCAGAAAACTGCAAAGCGGCAGGGAAACACAGCTCAACCTGGATACAGTGCTCATCAAGTGACACACGCAATAGAAGATAATGCCAGGTAACCAATTGCAATAAAAATAAAACTTCTGATATCTGTGCCCAGTGTGAAAGAGTAGTATGTGGTAAATGCACACGACAAGTTGATACGCGTTATATCTGTGTGAACTGTGCTAATATGGGGGCTACTTTGAAGTTACAGTGGTTTGCAGAAGTATTCACCCCCCCTACCAATAATGTCACATTTTGTTGAATTACAAATAACATGTGCACAGTATTTCAAACAGTTATTTTAGTCAAAGTTGTAGTGGTCAAACTGAACACTTATATGAGAAGGTTAAATATCAGCAAAACTTGCAAAGAAAATGTACAAAATGAAATTTACTGGTTGCATAACTATTCAGCCCCTTAAGTCCGTACCTGGTAGAAGAACCCTTTGCAGCAATTACTGCTATGAGTCTTTTTGGATAAGTCTCTACTAGCTTTGTACAGTAGGCTGGTGAAATTTTTGCCCATTCTTCACAAGAAAATTGCTCCAGTTGTGATAAATTTGTTGGGGGTCGTCGATGGAATGCAATCTTCAAGTCTCGCCATAAATTTCTGATTGGATTCAAGTCAGGACTTTTACTGGGCCACTCAAGAACATTAATTCTCTTCTTGTTCAACCACTCCAGTGTGGCTTTGGCTTTGTACTTTGGGTCATTGTCCTGCTGAAATGCGACTTTCCTCCCCAGTTTCAGTTGTAGGCTTTTTGAGTAATGGCTTCTTTCGTGCAACCCGTCCATTTAGATCAGCTTTGTGTAGGGACCAGCTTATTGTTGATGTGTGAATACTGACTCCCATCTCAGATATAGAACTTTGCAGATCTCTCAAGGTCATTGTCGGCTTCAGAGTGCCATCCTGAATCAGTTTCCTGCTTGCCTGACTGCTCAGTTTAGAAGGGTAACCTCATCTGGGTAGTGTCTGGGTGGTATGATGCATCTCCCACTTCTTAATGATGGATTTCACTATGCTGAGAGGGATAAATCAGCGCCTTTGAAATTTTGTTGTACCTATCTCCTGCTCTGTACCTCTCTATCACTTTATTCCTGACTTGTTTCGAAAGCTCCTCGGTCTTCATGGTTGCTTTGTTGGGTCACTATGTGAGTTGCAGCTTGAAAGTCTTTATATACCCAAGTGAAATTATCAACAAGTTAAACCACTCTGAGTACCCACAGGCTGAAACCCTTTCACTAATGTTGCGGCTTTTCAAATAAATAATTTGCACCTGAGCTGATTTAGGGATGCAGTAGCAAAGCGGTTAAATACTTATGCAACTGAGATTTATCTGTTTGTCTCTGTGATTCTTACTTCTTTATACACTATATGCATTTTTTTAACTTTATCAATGTGGAGTAGTTTGTGTAGATTCTACATGTCAAGTCTAATTTGAAAGTGTCGTGGAGTATGCTCAGGTGCCAACAAAATGTGAAAACTTTGCAGGGGGGTGAATACTTCTGCAAACCACTGTATGTTTTCCTGAATGCGCATTTACGTTACACAATGGGAATTGAGTTATTTTCATAATTTTTTTTTTTTTTTTTAGAAATAAACTTTGTTTTTACAATTTTGTATGTACATATACCAGCGCAGCTGTTTACACAATATTTTCTTTACAAATGTTTATTTTATTATAGTTTTTAATTTTTTGAAGTCATGTGGTAATGTGGGAAAAAAAGCCTTTCAACTTTATTTTTTCATTTATAGTGTTTCTGCTATACAAATGTTAGATATGATGTTCATGAATACATCTTTTGAGTTGTACCTGAAAGTTTGTCTTTCATTTTCATATCGAAGCTGTTTAAAATGTACCCATCAAAATGACTGCTGCTGGCGGTTCTAGGTAGTAGCATAAACCCGGCGGTTCTAATGTTAAATAAATCCTGTGGGTCTGTGTGGCGTTATCAAAGAAAACTGTCTAACTCCTGTGTCCATCTGTGAATCACCAACACCAGCCTGTCACAAGGGCTTATATTGTGATTTTGTAAACAGGGCCTTTGATAAAAGTGAAGGACCCTTCAATAACTAACATATAAAGAAACACTGGCACATAACGGCATCAACTGCATTAGTAAATTTCACAGAAGGATTTTTGTATATAAGTTATTGTATGACAACCTTCATAAGCACATTCATCCCTGCAGACCATTATACAGGTCTATGGGTATCTTTCTGTAGAGTTAGTTAACACTTAAAGTTTCATAACATGAGTTTCAGTTGACTTACCCATACACCCATCTTGAGGTGGACTTATTAAAGACAACCTGGAATTACTTGCTGAAATCTCAGGTTGTTTCTATAACAAGATGGAAAAAAAAAGAATACTGAACAATGCATACAGTTTGTCTTTGTTTCTAAGTGTTTACTGTACAAGACTCCTATATATTATGTATGCGGATAACATTTTTAACATTGCTTTCATGGTGTTTGGTAATTTGCCAGTGAAGGAAAAGTATTTAATTAGAATGTTTTCGTTACAATTCATTAAATCTGATAGGTGGGATTGTTACAACACTGTGTTACAGCTCAGAACAAGCAGTTTCCATGAACAATGGAGCTACAGATGTGATAAAGCACACTGATAAAAGTGCTGGCAGTGTCTTCAACTTTCAGCAGGCTTGAGTCCTAGCACTAGAACTGGATGTAAGAATATCAGATTTCATTGTTTTCATGCCAGTAAAAACTGCTTTTCAGCTGGATTTTCATTTTTCAGTGTGAAAAAGAACATCTAGAGCCCTTTCACATATTGTCAAATCAACATATGGTTTAGTTTGCTGGCAGGCATATGTGAAACATCCAACTTGATTCACAACAAAACCAATTGATGTGGGTCACGGTATGATTGCAGACAACTCAGTACATTTGCCATGATCGTATTCATATTTTTTCCCCACTATGAAAACGAACACAAATTAGTCTTCCGCGTGGCCAGTACTTACAGCCCTTACAATGCCATACAGCAGTTCTGCCCCTAATGCAGTTTGTAGTTAAAGCCTAAATAAAAGGTTACCTGAATTATTGTATCTGTAGCACTGAATACACTGACAAAAACAGCATACTTTTCCATATTTACATGTGTTGTACGCCCTAGTTTTCTACAGTTAACCAATGGGTCATTCTTGCTGCTATCATTAGCTAGTAGCCTACCAATTACAAAATTTGACACAATCAGATGCCTATTGAAAATGACAGACTTTTACAATATAAATATTGTTTAGTCTATACAGTCACAATTTCTGAATAGCAAAAAAATTTAATTCAGGCCAGTTGCTGTTACATATAATTTATTGTTACTATGGTAAATTGAATGTTAGTTTAAATAATATTGCATGTGTATGTTTTCATGTCAGCACCAGTGATGTGACTCCAAGCTTGTACGAATATAAAACGTGCCTCAAGTAAGTTATGTTTTACTGTTACATAATGCTACAAAAAGGATTTCTGAAACACAATTTAACAGAAAGCATTTATATGGTTACTTAAAAGTGTAATTGTAACCGAAACGTGTAATTTTTAAAAAAACTTTGATTTACATAGGCTGAAGGCACATCTGTTTTCTAGGCATGCCAGCTAGTTAAACTCCTGTAATCAGATTAGAAAATAATACAGGAGTTGCTGACACAGTCAAATGTTTTATTTCGATACAGCAGTCCAAAACTGATTTCAGTCTATTCTGGCAGTAGTTTTTCCGATTCTGATTTTTTGAAGAAGAGTATTTATGTTTATGAATGACTGTCTGAAGACTCTAAACTTCTGTTAAAAGGGATGCACCATGGATGAGTACAGAGGATTAGAAACACATGCAAACCTGAAATGAAAATGTTCCTACATGTACATCACTACTTAAATGTAGCGCATCCTTGGAATAAAATAGTACCATTCAGATCACATACAGGTAACTCAATATATTTTCTATAACTGTACACCTGTTTCTGGACCTTGATTTGCATCGTTAACGATAAAAATGTCAACACATTATCCAATTTTAGAAAAATTTAATAGTGATGGGGGAATTATGGCTGTTGTCAGAAAACTATCTAGCCATTTCAGAGTGAGGGCCATCTAGAAGGGTAGGGAAAATGGAGAGGGTTTACAAAAAAAAGAATCCCCTTAAAGTGTTCCTGTATCGTTCATCTTGTGGCAAGTTATATACATATTAAAGTTTAACACATACTGTGCATACTTTTCTTAATGGTGGTCGCATATCAACTTCCATTTCTCCCACTCTAGAAGAAAACACAGAATGAACAAGATTACTAAATTTTAGAATTGCTGTGTCTACATTACTGGAAACAAGTATTATTATAAACACATTATCTTCCATACATTGCAGCAATTTTACACCGGTAGTGCAACATCCCTTTTTCTACTGCACCTGTATAGATTTTACTTTTATTTTCTTTCGACAAGTTGCCCAGGACTAGCAAAAAAAAAGCTTGCATTAAAAAAGTCCAGATCCAGCGCACAAGTATATTTGGTTCCCTGCTATATAATGTGGAATCCGAATAGACCTACCAATACAGCTTTTACTTGTTTTACTTACATCTCAGAAGATGATGGCCGTGAGAGTTTCAGTGAGGAAAAAGGCATCTGATTACCTAAAGGTGCTACAGTACAAAAAAGAAGGAAAAAAAAAAAACTATTACTAACTAGATATTAGGGTTTCTGTGAACCCGAGACCCGATAAAACACAGCTGTGTGTTCTGTTTCCCTTCACCTCAATTTGGCAGCCACATTAGACTCAAGAGATTTGAGGCCTGATAGTGGTGACGTCAGTTTTATAAAACTATTACGACAAAAGGGTTAACTTTTCTTGAACATTACCCACCACTTACCTTGACCAAGAAAATCACAGAATACAAATCGTTAGATCTTTTTTTTTTTAATCTAGAAACCGAAAAGTCACATGATCCCAATATGGCAGCCAGCTTAGGTTATAGGTCGAAGTGAAGGGCACAGTTTTTGTCTCCAGAATTTCTATAACACTGATAACACTATGTAACACAATTTTTGTTCCTGGGTAGTAAGTGTTATTTCCTAATTGCTTATGCCTCAAAAGTATAGAAAATGGCTATTATTCCCTACAAACTTTGCTTTTGTGACCAGGACGGTGATATTTCAAAATATCACTATTTCCAATGGGAAAACGGGAAAATGTGTGTCTTTTCGTTCACATAAAGTCAGAAAAAAACAACATATGAATCCAAATTAACATGTATTTATACTAAAGTAATACAAAAACGACTACAAAAGATTTAGAAGTGAGTAGTTTTTCGAGATTTACGATTATACTCTATTTACAGTATAATCGTAAATCTCTTATGGCACTGTATGGCTTTAGGACAAAGCTATTTGCAGCACAATTTATTGCAGCACAACCATGGCAAAAGCACACTAGATTTCCCCTTGGTCACCTATTTCCTCCGGATTACAAAACAAGAAATTTAAGTTCAGTAACAAATGGATAATCCTTCCCGCAAGTACAATACTATAAATAGGGCTTCTGTTTTTCTGTGTTTATTGTTTTACATTTATAGGCTTTTTCTGATAGGACAAAATTGGTATTCATCAGGACTATTTTTTATTTTGTCCAAAAGGCAAATTGAACAGTTAGCTCAGCTTCAGAACTATTGTGGAGTTTTGGTGTGTTGAGGCATCCAATAAATTAATATAATTGAGTAACACTGTTGGACCCACAGTGTATTGCTATATCTGTATTGCAACAAAATACAGTAAACTGTATAATGAATGTGCTTAATTGACCGAAGTAACAAGTAAACTGCTTCTGTGTACACTTTTTCTGTTTGTTTTAGGGGTGTTTTATCTGGGTTTATCAGTTACATCTAAAACAAAAACTAATTACAAACAGCCACATTTATAATGCTTCCCTCTGGGTTCTTTTCCAGTGGTTTATTTTTTTCTCTGTATAAAGAAAGAAACTGTAAATCACTTAAATTACGAGGATAACCTGAATTAGTAATAATTTGACAATACAAGCCATAAAATGTAATTGGAACTTCTCCAAATACCCTCTAAAGATTACTGTGAAATGATTCAGTTTTCTGTGTCATCAAAGAAAACAGTGATCTATCACAACCATACACTGTAACTAAACTTCTGTTACATGTGCCAAAGGTTTTAAAAGCATACTAACCTAATCCATTGATTACATTTGAAATGCAATATGAGAAGTGAGCAAGAAAAAAAATGGATTCTTCTCCCTACGCTTGTTAGAATTATTTCTTTTAATTTTTTTTTTTTTTTGGCAAAACAAGCTAGAAAATATGTGCTTTGTTCCCCCAATATCTTGGCACATTAGACCTGAAATAAAGTTGGACTGAAGTACAGTGAGAGAGAAAGTATGACTGCAACTGCATGATTGTTCTTTCCCCAACAGGGAAGCAGAAAATGTAATATGGCATAAATGATTAAATATTGTTCAATAGTATATAGAATTTACACAAAATCAAGATCAAACTTACAAATACTCAAAATCTCACCTACAAAAAGATATAATCAGCTGTAAAAACTATTTTTGTCTTATTATTTTTAAATCAGTGCTGGGGAATGCAGGTCAACAAGGCAAGGCTGAAAAAAACAAATCTATAAAATGTGCTTCTGTCAAAATAATGAACATTTTGATATTCAAATGCCCTGAGATTCAGACCCAAAAACTTCATAAATCAGAAAGCAAGTTAATAATCAGAAATTACTATTTTTTTTAATTTATTTTTTAACAAATAGAAGTAATACAGTCTAGACTGTATTTATACATTTTATGCGCTTACTTGACATGGGGTTTACACCAGCAGGAGACATTCGAGAGGAGTACTGCGATGTCCTCAAACTACAAATAAAATAAAGTGATATTACAGTACAGCCTGGTGTTCATTCTCTGGTAGGTTTTTGTCAATTAACCAGACTACTATCTGGTCACAAAGGCTGGAAGTCTTGGCTTCATTGAATATATTGAAAAACATATTTAGTTTTTCTAAATTTACCACAAACTAAGTTTTTAATTATGAATGCTATAATCTGACTTGGAAGACTACCTGGTTACACCTCATATACAAAATCTTTATTAGTACATTGGCTGCAAAGAGAAATAACCTACCTTTGAAGATGCAGCGAACTTTCTAGTTTAGCAATGTAGAACTTCTGTTCAGCAACTTTCCTTTGAAAATAAATGATACTTATTTACCCCCTTTAAAAACAGTTGCATAAAAAATATTGCAGGGTATGGTTTAAATGTATTAATAATGTGCACCAGTGCAAAGGATATACCATTATCTTTGAAAAGGATAATCACTACTGTCATGTTCAGAACTATTAAAATAATTTAGGTACATGGAAAAATCCAAGGAAGTACTGTTTTGTGTATTACTACAGTAATTTATATTTACCAGGATTTAAATGCACATAGAAATGATTACAAGCAGGAATCTTACTTGTTTAGTTGTTGTATATCTTGTTTCACCTTCAGCAGGGACGCTTCTAACACTGAACTCTAGATTTGAAAATCACAATAATGTGACAATGTTTATAGAGGGGAAACTGGTCAATTTAAAAAATGGCAAAATAGACTACACAACATAAATCTACTCTTATCACAGACCTTTTTTCACTGAATTTGTATTGTACTTAGTGAAGTTAATAATAAAATCACTCCTGCAGGTTCACATCTGCCGCCGTTTAGAGCATTAAACAGACCTGAAAAAATTCATTTGAATGAACTCATACACAAATAAGATCTAATGAAATATAGGAAGAACCAGTTACCTTTTGTTTGTAGTATGCTAGCATCCTTTTCTTATGTTTCCCCTGAAACTCTAAAATCTGTGTAATAAAACATAATGAGTCTACATAACTTATCTGCTGTTATTATTATTAATATTTATAAACTGCTGCAAAAAAGTCTTAGACACATTCAGAAGTTACAATATATATCAATGTTCTGAGCATAAACAACTAACTAAAAGCCTCCACTAGTGTTTTCCACTTTTATAAACAACTTTGACTACAGTAGTACTAAAGCAGGTTGATTCTATTGTAGTTTAACATCTACATCTACAAAATCTACATCAAATCCATATTTGGTGTGACCACCCTGTGCCTTCAAAACAGCATCAATTCTTCTAGGTACACTTGCACAAAGTCAGGGATTTTGTAGGCATATAGTCAGGTGTATGATTAAACAATTATACCAAACAGGTGCTAATGATCATCAATTCAATATGAAGGTTGAAACACAATCATTTACTGAAACAGAAACAGCTGTGTAGGAGGAATAAAATTGGGTGAGGAACAGCCAAACTCAGCTAATAAGGTGAGGTTGCTGAAGACAGTTTACTGTCAAAAGTCATACACCATGGCAAGACTGAGCACAGCAACAAGACACAAGGTAGTTATACTGCATCAGCAAGGTCTCTCCGAGGCAGAAATTTCAAGGCAGACAGGGGTTTCCAGATGTGCTGTCCAAGCTTTTTTGAAGAAGCACAAAGAAACGGGCAACGTTGAGGACCGTAGACGCGGTGGTTGGCTAAGGAAACTTACTGCAGCAGATGAAAGACACATCATGCTTACTTCCCTTCGCAATCGGAAGATTCCAGCAGTGCCATCAGCTCAGAATTGGCAGAAAACAGTGGGACCCTGGTACACCCATCTACTGTCTGGAGAAGTCTTGTCAGAAGTGGCCTTCATGGAAGACTTGCGGCCAAAAAGCCATACCTCCGACGTGGAAACAAGGCCAAGCGACTCAACTATGCATGAAAACACAGGAACTGGGGTGCAGAAAAATGGCAGCAGGTGCTCTGGACTGATGAGTCAAAATCTGGCTGGCTGATGAGTCAAATATCTGGCTGTAGCAGAAGGCAGTTTGTTCACCGAAGGGCTGGAGAGTGGTACACGAATGAGTGTCTGCAGGCAACAGTGAAGCATGGTGGAGGTTTCTTGCAAGTTTGGGGCTGCATTTCTGCAAATGGAGTTGGGGATTTGGTCAGAATTAATGGTCAATACCATCAGGGAGGCATCTGATTGGCCCCAAACTTATTCTGCAGCATGACAACGACCCCAAACATACAGCGAAAGTCATTAAGAACTATCTTCAGCGTAAAGATGAACAAGGAGTCCTGGAAGTGATGGTATGGCCCCCACAGAGCCCTGATCTCAACACCATCGAGTCTGTCTGAGATTACATGAAGAGAGAAAAGCAAATGAGTTGCTAAATCCACAGAAGAACTGTGGTTAGTTCTCCAAGATGTTTGGGCCAACCTACCTGCCAAGTTCCTTCAAAAACTGTGTGCAAGTGTACCTAGAAGAACTGATGCTGTTTTGAAGGCAAAGGGTGGTCACACCAAATATTGATTTGATGTAGATTTTTCTTCTGTTCACTCACTTTGCATTTTGTTAATTGATAAATATAAACTATTAACATGTCTATTTTTGAAAGCATTCTTACTTTACAGCATTTTTTCACACCTGCCTAAAACTTTTGCACAGTACTGTATGTGTGTGTGTACCTATATATATATATATATATATATATATATATATATATATATATATATATATAGGAAGGTGGCAGGGGGAGGGTCAGATACCTCCTTGCCTAAAAACATGTTAAAATGCATGTTTTTTTTAATTTATTTGTTAATTGTATCATTTGTTTGTTACTTGTATTATTTGTTAATTGTCCCCTGCATCTTGAGGTAATTGTAAATTAGATCCAGGTACAGGGTATTTAAAGAGTGCAGCCAGTTTGTTCTGTAGTGTGGCTGTACAGTGAAGAGTTTGAGTATTGGTGCAGCTATAGAGATAAAACCTACATTTGGTTTAAAAGTTTTTGTTGTCAAAAGTGTGTATGTTTTGTTCGGCAGGTAAACAGCTTAGCTGTCCTGCATGTTAGTCAGGGACCTGCTAATGTTTAGTTAGTGCTCCGAGGGAGCTAGGATTTTGTTTGTTTCTTTTTGTGTTTGTTTGGATTTTGAATTAAAGTGCGTAAGCGCTTAAAAACAAAGTTTTTATTTCTGGGTCACATTTTTAAAGGGGCACAAACCAAAATTACAGCCAGTCTGTTCACTATATATATATATAAACAAATAAACAGAATGTCTACAGCCCCTTGAACTTTTTTCACATTTCTTGACAAGTCCGATGAGAAACATCCCCATAACATGATGCTGCCACCACCATGCTTCACAGTAGGGATGGTGTTCATTTTGTGATGAGCTATGTTGGGTTTGCGCCAAACAAAGCTTTGCATTTAGGCCAAAAAGTTCAATTTTAGTTTCGTCAGACCACAAAACTTTTGCCACGTGGCTACAGAATCTCCTGAGTGTTTTTGTGCATGCTTCAAATGGGATTGCAGGTGGGCTTTCTTGAGTAATGGCGTCCTTGTTGCCACCCTACCATACAGACCATATTTGTGGAGTTCTTAGAATGTTGTTGTCACATGCACACTTTGACCAGTCTTGGCCATAAAAGCCTGTAGCTCTTGCAAAGTTGCCACTGGCCTCCTTGTAGCCTCTCTGATCAGTCTCCTTCTTGCTCGGTCATCCAGTTTGGAAGGATGGCCTGATCTAGGCAGGGTCTAGGTGGTGCCAAACACCTTCCATTTCTTAATAATCATCTTGACAGTGCTCCAAGGGATATTCAAGGCCTTTGATATTCTTTTATACCCATCCCCAGATCTGTGCCTTTCAACAGCTTTGCAGGTTACACCTGAGCTAATTTAAGATTGCTATTACAAGGGGGGTGAACACTTATCCAACCAAGCTATTTCAGTTTTTATTTTTAATTAATTTTATACAAATTTCTAGAATATTTTTTTCACTTGGAAATTGTGAGGTAGGATGTGCAGATAAATTTTAAAAAATGAATGCATTTTAATTCCAGGCTATAAAGCAACAAAAGGTGAACATTTTGAAAGGGGGTGTAGACTTTCTATATATATCATAATGTGTATGATACAAGCTGATTTTCACCATACTTGCTGTCAGATAGCCACTCAGTACAATGCAAAAATGTATATATTTTTCTTTCAGATAGTCAGAACTTGTATCATATATGATTTGCAGTCAATTCAAATATTTTAATGGAAAACTACTGCTTAACTAAATGTTTTTTTATTTCTCCGTTAAACAGTACAGACAGTGATTAGGAGGAAGTGCAATCACACTGCAAAGGTTTTCTCATATTTCCCTTGATTAAGTCTAGTTCTATGTATGGTTAAAATTAGTATTTCTTAATGGCAACTGGCAATGTCACTAGAACAACTGCAAAAGCATTTCTATTATTTACAAGCAGCACATTACCCTCACCAATATATTTTTGTCTGCCTACTCCTGGACAAGCTGCTCCTGTTGCTTCTGCCAATTTTCCAACAGCCAACAACAGTCAATTGTTTTCCAGCAAGTATCAATAAATTGTGTTTATATCTATCAACATTTTCCCAGTCTGTTCATTGGTCCCAGTTCTGTAAGCAGCCTTGTCCAGTAATAAGTAATACTACAATCTAATTACGCTCTTTGGCTATAAAATTATTGCAGATTAGCTCTTTTTCCAATGAATAGTTTGGTTTGCTCCCACACCCACTGATTAAAACTCTATTATAGCAATTATTATGCTTAGCATCAATCTCTCCATACTGTACCTCAGTGAGCTTCTTTATTTATTGTTCATTTGTACTTAAAGCTCTACCGAACATTTTAAGTTGTACAAAAATTGTTCAGGGTTATTATATTACTACAGAACATGTCTCCTTTTTGTTTCGTTTCTGTTTACTGGAACACACACTGTCCAGTGTTGATGAATGTGAGGGCTTAGTGTTCATGTACTGTATGCAAGTCATGTGCAAATCGTTCATAGTGCAGCAGTAGCCTTCCACAAAAACTATTCAGACAAGCTAAAGCCAATTCACATGCCTGTGTTCCAGGGTAGTTTTGTGTAAATGACCATGAGCCAGACTTAAAGCAAACCTCAATTTTAACATAGTCAGTAATAATATATTTTTATTTGGTGTCATCCTTTAATGTATGTAAAAAAAAAACCTTAGCTATAAAATAAGTTATTTTAGTTAGCCGCACAATGTCAAAAGAAAGGATTACCTTTGTTATCTCTGAGGAATATTTCTTGGAAATTGCATCAATGTCAGTGAAAAGAGCTTTGACTTCAGAACTACTCTGCAAAAGGAAATAAATTGTATTTTAAAAGGGCAAACTTGGAATAACATAACATAACAACTCCCACACACCCTTGTCTGTAAAATTCATATTTCACAAGGTATCCAGCTTTTTAGCAGTAAATATACTGCACTATAATAAACAACACTATAGAACAAAACATGTGCATTAGCTGATATGTTCAAGACAGCATTTGTTTTTGCAAACTGTATATTTTACTTTGTGTTTGTAACTCAGGAATTAATTTGATCAATCCATACCCCAATGGGATAAGCTACAGCTGACTTTTTATAGCACTTTACAGCACTGGTTTGCATCACCAGATATTTATATGGGTAATAACCATGGATAGGTGTTTGATGCATTCCCCAGTGCCGTAAAATGCTCTAAAAAAACATACAGTTGTGGATTATCGCCTAAATAAATCCCCCTTAATTCACCACCACAGCATTTTAAAAAGGTTATTTAATATACCCTGCATATAACCCTGTAATGCACACAAGCCAGATTTTTTCATATGCAGTACATTATGTGTTGCCGGACAGGGGGGAAAGAAAGTGTTTTGTACAAGAAATGGAAAATTGTTATATAAATAAGGAAGCTTTTCTCATTTAAAAAAAGTTTGGGCATTACAAGGTTAAATACACTGCATTTCTCACAAATTATATAACTGGCTATGACTGGTAATTATTGCTTAATGTTGCTGCTAAAAACAAATTCAAATTTTTAACAATGTTTGTGAGGTGAAAAAAATTTGAAATGATCAAATTCAAAGATGAATGCAGTAAAACAAGAATGGCTAAGATGTACACTTACTTTGTCTGAAAGTGGCATAACACGACACTGTGCTTTACAAATAATACACTGGTCTTTCTTTCCTAAAAAACAATAAATTAAAAAATATAAAATATAGACTTTCCTGTTCTGAAAACTGTAAATTGTAGAGTACATTTGTTGGTATTGCTGTACTGCAGATTTGTAAATGTTAACATTTTCATTATACAAAATATAATATATTACAAAGTTGGTCGTGTGCAATTATCACCACTAGAGGGCATAACAGGTACACCAATTATTGAACTGTAATCATGCACAGTATATTGAGAAACTCCATTTAAGAATTGTGATTAATCAGGTGACTGATACAATGCAACATTTCACTGATACAGAATATGTTTAATAAAACTCAATTTTACAATGCAAAGCTACATCCTAATGAATTTGGGCCATGCTCACAAAGATTAACCTTATGAGGTATTTAAGCACTGTTTTTTTTGTTAACTACCAGTATAATGAATCAAGTACCTTAGTCTCCATTATACGAACACTGATCATGTTTTTTTTCAAAAGCTTAAGTCAATGTACACAGTACCACAAAGACATTGTAACAATGAACTATCATCTTAAAATAAATGAAAAAAGTAAGATTTAAAGAAGTATAATATAGATTATACATAACAATCCCATTGTATAGCGGTTTGCTCCATTCCTAGTTCACTGTGAGTTTAAGAAACAAGCTTATTACCTACACTGTGGGCGTTTGTAACCTTCTATCACAAAACGAGTACAGTTTATCACACAGTAAATAACGCACAATGCCAATAGTAGAATAATAGTGTTTTTAGTTAACTGTGCTACTAAAGAATATGTCAAAGAACAAAAAAGCATCAGTTTTATTCACTCTACCCACTCTGTAAATGACAGTAATAGACTATCATCCAAGTACCAAATTTGGTGATGAACCTCAACCCCCGCTAGAAATCATTTTTTCTGTTTTTGGGACAGACAGGGTCCTAATACAGCCTTCTAGGATGGGTACATCATTGGCAATGTGGTAAAATAAAAAAAAAAAGAAGTCAGTTTTTCATTCGTATTTTAAAAAGTTAGGTGTGGTGGTAAGACACATGGCAGTAGCTAGTTTTACACATTGGATTAACACAAAAATGGCTTAATTGCATTGAACAAGACCTGGGTTTTTATTGAATATATCATAGTGTGGGTAATATGATCATGTGACATTATCAGAGGTCAAAGGGCACATGTTTTGAGCTGTTTTTGGACTTTGAGTTCAAATGGCTGAAGAATGTGTTCCACCTGAGCTATAAGTGGTAAAGAAGGTTAATCATATTCCTCAGATTATGTGTCAGTTTTTTACCAAAAAGATTTGATCTCTACCTTACTGTTCGGTTTTGGCAGGGTGTCACAAATGACCCTTTTTGACAAAATGTGTATGGTTTTTCGAACATTCCATGACAATGTCAACCCGTGGTGTAGAATTCTGATTGTCTGAAATCCTTCCAAAGTTATAAGGAAAGCTTTTTTTTCCTCCCCTTTTATATGACACATCATGTTTGTCAATATTTTCATAGGCAGAAGATATATTGAATAACTATTTATATCTGTGCTCTAACAGAAATTATTGTATCCTTGAAATGTAACTTATGCCAAATCTTGACTTCAACTCAAATTGCTAAATTTTACCATTAAAAACATTGGTTATTGCTATTCAATATTTCACAGTAGAAAATACATGTAAACAGTGGGAAAAAAAATGCCATGCTGCACATGTGAGCAGTGGCACAGAGTTCTATAGGACTTTGGAAGCACCAAATAAGTTCTGAAGATAAGCTGAAGACACGACTGAGTCAGCAAACACAGCATTGGGACATCTGTAAGTAAACCATTAGTAAGTTTGTTTGAAATAACAATGTAAAATGTATTTTGTGTAAAATTATATATATACTGTTGTGACAGAGAGCGAATTAATCAACAATCTCCCTCTCGACCTGTAAGGGCACTGTACAACAGGAACTGCAGGCCTCATACTGAATGGTTGGGGCGGTCATTCAGCAAGGGGGCGACGTCATGGTAACATGAGTCCTCGCCCTAGTACGGTCAGCAAAGTGTCAGTCATGAATTGGAGGAGACGTGATTAAACTAGCTATCGGAGGGGCCGGGGCTTAGGTATTGATGATACTGATTATTAATATCATCATCCAAAAAACAACCCAGGATAAAAACCTTGTTTTCTTATTTCTGGATTCTCTTCATAGTTTTATATTTATTTACAATCCAGCATTTGTTGTGAAATTGTTTGAACCAACTGCTAAATCACAATGGAGTGAGTTTATTATTCACCTTACTGCATTTACAAGGCCCAGCTTCCTTTAGTTTCCTTTACTCATTTCTGTTTAAAAAAAAAAAAAAAAAAAATAATAATAATAATAATAATAATAAATAATAATAATAATACAATTAAATTATCTTTTATTAATAACTTGAAATTTCCTAAATAAAACAAAACATTCACCGAGTAACGGCTATATCCTATCCCGATGGCAAACTGTCCAGGTCCTGAGGCAGCAAAGCAGCCCCAAACCATCACACTCCCACAACAATGCTTGATGGATGGGATAAGGTTCTTCTGCTTGAATGCAGTGTTTGGTTTTCTACAAACATAATGTTTCTCATTGAGGCCAAAAAGTTCTACCTTTGACTCGTCTGTCCAACGAATATTGTTCCAGAAGTCTTGTGGATCATCTATGTGCTCTTTGGTGAACTTCAGACAGGCAGCAATGTTCTTTTTAGAGAGCAGTGGTTTCCTCCTGGCTATCCTTCCATGTTCTTTGTGACTTCCTTGATGATTTTCCGGTTTGTTCTTGGAGAGATTTTGGTAGGATGACCGCTCCTAGGTAGAGTGACTGTGGTCTTGAACTTTCTCCATTGTAGACTATCTGTCTGACAGTGGATTGGTGGAGCCCCAAATCCTTAGAAATGGTTTTGTAACACTTTATAGACTGAGGAGCATCAATAACTGTTTTTCTGAGGTCCTCAGAGATTTGTTTTGATTGTGGCATGACGTGTTTCCACACACCTGTACAGTGAAGACCAAACTCACAAAGTTTCTGATCTTTATATAGGGTGGGGCTTCCCAAATTCACCCCTGAAGATCTATCTAATTATTTAAACACCTGATTCTAATTATCCCCTTAACTGAGTTGATAAAACCAGGGGTTCACTTACTTTTTCACATACATGTTTCAAAAGACATGGAATTGGTAATAATAAACTCTATTGGATATTTAAGAAAAGACTTGATTCAAGAAGGCTATCATGGTAAAACGATGGAATTTCCATAATTATCATTGGGGTTCACAAACTTTCTCAGCACTGTACATTACACACACACACATAAGTAAAATCAATAATTGGTTACTGCACCTCACCAACCGATTACAGTATGGTTTATACAATTTTGTGCACTGTGAAAAAGATGATGAAGCTTCTAAGTCAGAAGACACTGGAAGAGGCAATGTACTGCAAGGCAAAGTAAATTATCTGGAGAAGAGTCTAGGAGGCATGAACATACCCTCAATTTCTTAGGTATCATAGGCAAGATGTTATATAGTCTTCTAAAAGGAAACATATATAGCCGAGGCATCCGTGCTCACAAGTTGGTCATGCAGGTACTGGAGTGGTTGTCCTGGTAGTCATTCTGCATAAGTAAGGCAAAGCTGATTCAGTTCTGGGAAGAGTACATAACTATGGTGCACATCTTCCTAGATTTCACCCGAGCAGAGAGATGGCAACTGGAGCCTCCATATGAATGCAGCTGCTGCCATGCTTCCCTATGTCTTTGCTTTTGATTGGCAAAACTATTTCCGGTGGCTCACTGTCTAGGTTAGTGATACGCAACTCCTTCCATAAGACTACAGTTGGGGCATACATTCAGTTTCAGGAAGGCCATCATCAGATCAGGAAAGCCTTTCTCTGGTGCGTGGATTGACATGGCCCTTGAATAGTCAGTAAACCGGAATACAAAGTCACCAGGAGGGATCATAAGCATCTCCTGGGAATCCAAGGCTCTGAACAAGTGGCTCCTGACCTCCCACCAAACATCTATTGTCACTGCAATGAAGCAAATGAGCAACATGAAAGGTTATGATGAATCTCCTCACAAAGAGGCTGGGTTTCAAAGGCTGAACCATTATGAAAAAGACGTCCAGCAACTGTACTCTGCAGTCAATGCCCTGATGAGGAACCCTTTGTAACTGCAGGAAGACTTTGTACCTCTTAGCAACATTGCAACTGGTATAGCACTCAAGGAGAAGGATGCCTTCAGAATGTTGAGTGCGAAACAGTTAAAGAGAGTAAGCTTCAAACATATTTGCTGAAACTAGGCTAACATAACAAGTCAGCGTCTGTGTTTGATCTCATCAAGAAAACAAGGCTACCTACATTTGCTAATATTAACCAACCAATACGGGGAACGAGAAAACAAAGATGATCAATGCTGATAGGGAGCTCTTCAGCAGATTGCTGATTGCTGCCAGAAAAAGAAAGATTGCTTTCCCTCACATGAGCTGTCCGCTGTTCCTCTCTCACTACTCTCACCTGGGTTCATACCGCAAAACAGACAAGAGTGCTCTGATGTCTGAGCTAGAAAAGATTGTTGCAGAAGACATCATCAAAACACTGCCAAACACAAACAAGGCCCCTGCTACAGCACATATAACAGATGCCATGGAGGTAGTTCACGTTCAGAAGCCAGCAGTGAATACTACTTTTAGAGTGTATGCTGAAGCATTCTATAGTACAGTGACAAGACCCCTGCCAACAGCCTCTCGTGTATTGAATCTTGCGATTGCAAGGCATCAGAGAAGTGCCAGTTAACCCTTTCAACAAACAGGATGATGAACAGCCAAGTATTGTTTGCAGTAGTGATGAAGAGGATGAGGAGAAAGAGTAAGGCAAAAAGGAATCCCCAGTGCTTTTATGGAGCAACAATAATGTGCCTCCTATGTCCTGCACATTTATAATTATCATTAGTCATATTAATATTCACACTCATATTATTAGGATGATGATGCAATAAACAACATATTGTAAAAGAGACATTTCTCTGGAAGTCATCATTAATATTCTTTTAGAGATAATTACAGGCTGATTGTAAAGGTATAATAGAAAACAGTTATTCCAGAGTAATGGTACATTGAGAAAACAAAAATCTTAATAGCTGCTAAAATCCTTTTTATTGAGGAAGCTTATGGCTGACACTGCTGAGCAAACTAAACGGGGTACCTGTTAGAGCACAGATATCAATAATTACTGAAATAATCTTCTATCTTGAAAATATTAATATGTAATATAAAAGGGGAGGCAAACAAGTTTTCCATAGATGTATAACTTAAAAGGGCTTGAGACAATCAGAATTCTGCACCAGGGGCTGACATTGTCATGGAATGTTCGAAAAACCACACATTTTGTCAAAAAGAGACATTTGTGACATCCTGTCAAAACCAAACAGTAAGGTAGAGAGCAAATCTTTTTGGTAAAAAACTGACACTCAGGAACGTGATGAACCTTCTTAAACATTTAAAAGCTCAGATGGAACACATTCTTCAGCCATTTGAACTCAAAAAGTAAAAAAAAAAGTTAAAAACATGACTATGTGCCCTTTGACCACTGATAATGCTACATGATCATATTAACCCACACTGTGATACATTAAATAAAAACACAGGTCTTGTTCAATGCAATGATACCACTTGTGTTAATCCAATGTGCTCCCTGAAGAAGACACTACATTTAGAAATAAGTAAAACACCCATGTAAAATTGGAACAATTCAGGAAAGTTTGATTTAATGCCGCCGTACAGCAAAATAATGCAGAGGCAGTATAATTTACTGAATCTTCCTCTTGGTGTTTTGGCATGTACTGGGCTACCTGGCCTATTTTCTGTGCCACCACACTTTTGAATTAATGCCTTCATCAAATTAATTTGTATTAAACAAACTTACCAGTTGTGACTGAACTAAAACCCCAAACATTGACTGTATATATTCAGATGTCTTTACACTGTGTTAGCAACTACAAAATAAACATTGTTACCTTTCTGGAAACAAATCTCACAAACGATATGCCCACAGTTCGTAATTGCAAATCTACGGCTTGCACTAGGCTGATGAAAACAGACATTACAATGAATCCAACTGGACATCTATGCTGTTGTACAATCTACAGAAAGAAATAAAAAAACACACTGTCTAAGTACCAGTACATATGGGATAGGATAGACTAAAGCTAAAACATTTACCTATGGTCAATATATATAGTTTAATCTCAGGATCTTCTACTGGTTAGCTGTTATAACCATTAGATCATATTGTACATGGCAGAAAGTTGTTCAATGTTTGCTATTCTATTCAGGGGATAATACCAGGGGGAAATTAATGGTTAAGCATACAACAAGGAAAAAAAAAACAAGTGTGAAATAATTAAATGATGTGGAAAGATTGGAATGAAGATAAAATAACAGATCCATTATGCTTTATAAATCAAAAATCAGATTAAAGCAGGGTAAAGAGGTACTTAACAGGTTAAGTAACAAATAAATCCATCTATGACCTAAATAAATGAAGCCTACCCCTGGAGATTATGTAATGTTTTAATTCCCAGTCAACTCTTCTAGTAACATATAGTCTAGTGTAGAGTTTCCATATGCAGTGATGACAAGTAATATAAACTTACAGCATCTACAGTGTAAAGATAAGTATATGTTTCATGCATATAATATGTAACATGTTAGGAAAAGCATACAACAGTAATCAGAGAAGTTTGTTTTATGTGCATGGGGGTTAATTAATGAAATTTACTGAGCATTGTTTTAATTCAAACTCCATACATTGTGCAGAGCTGAAAGTTGTAAACAAGTATGAAGACCTACTGTATAATGTATCTATACACACTTTTCCCACTGGACCTGTTCAGCATTTTCAGGTGAAATCTTAAACTACAGTATACAGGGGCACAGCCACCAGTTACATGTTATTTATTTTACTTTAATATTTGTTTTTTTTTTATAAAACCTGCAATTTAAATAAAATTACTCAATGTTTCCATGTTTTCAAACAAAATGACAAATATATATACACACATTTTTTTCCCCCCAAACTTGCCTGTAGGGAACTAGCATCCTAACCACATGGGGAATACTACAACTGGTCCAGAAATAGTTTCCAAAATATTTTCCAATCTAAATGTTTTCGCTCATTCAAGAAAACATATTGAGAAGTGGTGTATTATTCTAATAAAACTGTTAAATTCATAGGTGGGTTGTAACAAAAACAACACATACAAGGGCAAAGCAAGAAAAATGACAAAGCACCCCCCATTTAGAAGTAAAATCTTGGTGAAATTGGACTATTATGTTATACAACTATTTTTGCAGTTTTCTATTACTTTACATATATAAATTAATATAATTACTACACCTATATTAATTGAATTGAAAAATGTTATCATTTAAATTCAGGGAGAAAAAAATAGCTCCCAATCATGTGTTGCTGGTTACTTTTTATGACTTTGAAGTGCTCATTAAAGAACAGTTTCCTGCAGTTTTTCAAATTGTGAATTTAACGAGGTGGTTCTTTTGATCGACATATACACACCAATGTATGTAAATCAGTTATCATTTGCTATAAGATATTACCACGGCATATCCGTGTGGTAAAATCTTATATTTATTTTCGACCAGGTCAAAACATACTACCTACATTTTGAACCATTTATAATCTGCTCATGTCTTTTAATTTGATTACAATTGGCATGGTGCGACGAGCACTGAAACTCTCATTTAACCTATATCACTGTTTGAAGCTAAACAGAGTTCTCAGTCACAGCATTTTGTAGTCAGATAATCTAAAGTGGTCAGTAGCCTACTGTTTTGCATATCTAAAAACATACTATATTCTACGGTTTTGACATTTTATATAACTTTACAATACTGTTTAGCGATAGCCGATAGACAACCAATGTACCTCCCACAGTGGAGATAGTGTGTATTCTAAATTGGTAAATCATACCTGCTTGTGGGAGGATAAAACCGAAAGTTGATATCGATATTTCAGTCACTAAAATCCACATCGACTGTAGGGTTAAAAAGAAACCCGATTTTAAATACCGCCTCACTTCAAAAACCAAACAGACTGATTCCGCCTCCATGTGACCTCCTGTGCACGCGCTATCAGCTCCGCCAACGTCCGAGACTGGCTGGAGAACAGTTCTGGGCGGGGCTCTGTCTCTGCTTTTTCAGTGGATGAATATAAATACAAATCAATCAAAACGTAACGGCAATGCCGATTTAATGAAGCGGTTCACGAGCTGCCAGTAACTGTATTATTGTCAAGACAATAGCAGGCTTCCGTCTCATGCAGTCAGAGTTAAGACGCGTTATCACAGTTACCAAAATATACCAGTTATCAAAATATAAATACCGGTATTGTGGCTGTGTATTTTCAACCACCGGACCGAGAACGGCGCCGGAGCGAGGCTGCTGGCGGTGTAGCTGTAGGTATAGTTTATTATTATATTGTGTCTGTTTTAGTAGCCTAGCGTTTTTTTCTTGATGCACCGACTATACCTGAGAAGCGACGGTATTTAGTCCGTACGTTATGATGTAATGTTTTGAGTCCGTTGTCCCGAATAAAACTACAAGAAGGAATAATAATAATGTTGCAAATGTCAATGAAACGACAGTGTAACAGTGTATGTTCTGTAAAATTAAAACATAAATAAAAAGTCGCGTGTATTGTGACAACAAAATTACCAGCCTCTCCAGTCACGACCATGTACAGAAATGTAGTTTGAGTGTTGTGTCCACTTACATACTTGTGCAAAGTTTTTTTTTTTTTTTTTTTACAAGAACATTTTTTGTTGTTGTTGTTGTTGTTGTTGTTGTTGTTTTTTTTTTTTACACACTCAGTGGGCAATGCATTGCCGCACCTAGCTGCAATTAGCCTCCCTGACTGCCAATATTTCTTGTTGATCTAGGGTTACTACTGTCAAAAATTACCTTTAAAAAAACTGATAATGATTTATTTTAAATTTAATATTTCAGGTATGAAACCATTAAGGTTCCCGAGTCACTGTTTGCTTATCAAATTCTGAACTTTTTTTTTTTTTCTTTTTTTGTAGTGAAATTACACTATGTAACACAATTTTTGTTCCTGGGTAGTAAGTGTTATTTCCTAATTGCTTATGCCTCAAAAGTATAGAAAATGGCTATTATTCCCCACAAACTTTGCTTTTGTGACCAGGACAGTGATATTTTGAAATTTACCTATTTCCAATGAGAAAACGGGCGAATTTGTGTCTTTTCGTTCACATAAAGTCAGAAAAAAACAACATATGAATCCAAATTAACATGTATTTATACTAAAGTAATACAAAAATGACTACAAAAGATTTAGAAGTGAGTAGTTTTTCGAGATTTACGATTATACTGTAAATCACTTTCACGAATCAGCCCCCAAATGTAGTCTCCCATCATGTTCTCGTTATACTGTCCTTGGTAGCGGCGTTCAAAGTCCGGTATATCCTGGTGGAAGCGCTCGCCTTGCTCCTCCAAGTATGCTCCCATGTTCTCCTTGAATTTATCAAGATGAGCATCAAGGATATGGACTTTGAGGGACATCCTACAGCCCATTGTGCCATAGTTCTTCACCAGAGCCTCAACCAGCTCCACATAGTTTTCGGCCTTGTGATTGCCCAGGAAGCCCCGAACCACTGCGACAAAGCTGTTCCAAGCCACTTTCTCCTTACTAGTGAGCTTCTTGGGGAATTCATTGCACTCCAGGATCTTCTTTATCTGTGGTCCGACGAAGACACCGGCTTTGACCTTTGCCTCAGACAGCTTAGGGAAGAAGTCTTGAAGGTACTTGAAGGCTGCCGACTCCTTATCTAGAGCTCTGACAAATTGTTTCATAAGGCCCAATTTGATATGCAGTGGTGGCATCAGCACCTTCCGGGGGTCCACCAGTGGCTCCCACTTGACGTTGTTCCTCCCCACAGAGAACTCGGTCCGCTGTGGCTAGTCCCGCCTGTGGTAGTGCGCCTTGGTGTCCCAGGGAAACTTGGTAAAACTGCCTTGGAGACCCATCAGGAATGCCACCATTTTGAAGTCTCCTATGACCTCCCAGCTGTACTCATCATACTTCAAGGCGTCCAGCAAGGTCTTGATGCTGTTGTAATCCTCTTTGAGGTGCACCGAGTGAGCCACGGGAAGAGACGGGTACTTGTTACCATTATGGAGCAGCACGGCTTTGAGGCTCCTGGATGAGCTGTCAATGAAGAGGCGCCACTCATTCTGGTTACAGGCGATTCTGATTGCCTCGAACAGACTGATCACATTGTGGCAGAAGCAGAGCCCATCTTGATGGGTGAAGAAGCTGGAAAAAGGTTGGTGACGCTTCCTCTGATCTGCGACTTGCTCACTTTCATCCAACAAGTTCCACTGCTTGAGCCTAGACGTCAAAAGCTCGGCATTGGACTTGGTGAGACCAAGATCTTTAATCAAGTCGTTGAGGTCTTTTTGGTTGGAGTAGTATGGGTTTCTCTCCTCAGCTCCACCTCTGAAATTGTCATCTGGATCTACAACATCTTCCTCGCTCTCTGACTTGCTGCTGTCTTCTAAAGACGGCTGCTCTCTCTCTGGAGGAGTGGGTACGGGGAGCTCATGGCAGTGTGGCACTGGGGCGATGGATGAAGGAAGGTCCGGATACGTGATAGCAGGTGCATTCTTGCCAGTCCGACGTTTGGAAGGGTCCACCATGCAGAAGTAGCAGTTGCTTGAGTGGTCAGTCGCCAAATTCTTGGGATAGCGAACTTCATGGCTCTCTTTTCCCCTCTGTACCATCCTACAAAAATATATTTATTTCACCCATGACTAATGTGTAAGAGATTCTCGCAACATTTTTCATATATGATATATTTTTTCAATAACATTGAAAATTGTAAAACATTTTAAAATTAAAAACTTTTACAATTTAAAAATTTTAGCAAATTTTATAACATAAAATTCCGAGCAACAATTGTCCATCTTACCTTCCAGAGTTTTTTTGCAGTGCTCGCAGGTGAAATGAGGTGCCCAGGGTTTGTCTTGATCCCCGACAGGCATGCCGAAATATACCTTGTAGGCCTCACACATCTTAGCAGATGCTTCCACGGAGTACTTTTTCACTCTTGTCTTGATAAATTGGCCGCAGACATAGCAAAACGCATCTGCTGGATACTTGCAGCCTCTTGATGCCCTCTCAGAAAAATGCAGATATGTATCCACTTAGGCAGCTGGAACTAAACTGAACTGGTGGGCTTAAGGCCCCTGTATTTATACTACTATTTATATTACTGGAAAGTTTTAGAAAGTTCTAGAAGTTACTCCAAGTTTACTCAGCACTGAATCTATCTGGAATGTTCTGGAAAATAGGTAAATTTCAAAATATCACTGTCCTGGTCACAAAAGCAAAGTTTGTGGGGAATAATAGCCATTTTCTATACTTTTGAGGCATAAGCAATTAGGAAATATCACTTACTACCCAGGAACCAAAAAAAAAAAATTGTTACATGGTGTTATCAATTAAATAGCCAGTATCATAGTTCCTATTGTAAGTGACTCTGCAGCAGCAGTTGTGATGCATAGTTCATATCTGCTCAATGACGAATAATAATAATAATAATAATAATAATAATAATAATAATAATAATAATCACTCTATTCTAGAAAAAAAATCTGAAATAATAGTCTGTGTCACTGTCTTTCATGTTAGAATTGTTATAGATTAACAGATTTTAATATTGCTAATAGTGTTTGTGTTTTTGTCTGCTTGCCAAAAAACAAACAAAAAAAAAACAAAACCAGTAATGGTTACTGTTCTTTAACATTTTATTGTACTGCAAGAAGTTCATTACAATATGTATTGACATTTATGACATTTTAGGTGTTGACATAAAGGTGGCAACTTCATTTTGTGCATAAGAGTCTGAGAAAGGAGAGGGTAAATTGTGAAGTTTAGTCAGTGGTAACGTGGACAGCAACACAGTATATTTTATAAAAGTGCTTGTGCTTTTCTATAAAGAGAACATTATAAACCTCTAACATCTGCAGTGCATTTATGTCTCACTGTTATAGTTTCTTTTCTATAAGGAAGTCCTTCATTTGCTTCATTTGCCAGATTCCCACTGTGATAAGTACAGTGGTCTTTACAATGGCCCATCATAAAATGTTGCCATTAGTGTCCTTGTTTGTTTGTCAGAAAGTTTCTTCACATTCCTGCGGAGAGGAAAGAACAGCCATTAAGTGCACCTTGAACAGCTGCTGTACTGCATAAAAACCTGCATTCACTGGACTAGCAGGGAACTGCAATGCAAAACCTGGGGATGCCTTGTGCAAAATTAAACAAAGTCAAAGATGAGAGAAACTAGTTGGTGGGTAAAACTTAATTAAACCACTTGTAAAATTATAGAATGCCAACATTTAAATGTTGCAGTATTGAAATCAAAAGGCTGGAGCTAGAAGTTACAGTAGGGTCTGAAAACTACAAAGTAATTTGTATGATTTGGTGAATTTAGGTTGTTTAGCAAGAACAGACAAGACAAATGGATTCATTTGCTTCTTCGTAAATACAGTACTTCATATTTTCTTTTTATCAACAAAGCCGGTAGAAAATTATAGGCACATTGTCGCATTTACTTAGCTTTATATCTTAATGATTCAGTGGTCTGGCAATGTGAATGGATCAAACAAAAGGAAAGCAATAGAATGTGCTGTACAATAAAAAGCCCCTTTTAAATGCTTGTGAAGGAGACTTGCCCTCTGGTAGGTCTGCTGACTGCTGATGTGCTGTACCTGCTCAATCAGGTGCGTCATTGTGTACTTCACATCTTTAACTGTGTCTTGAGGCTGAGGGGCTCCCACTTCAGTGTCTCGCTGAAGTGAATTCGCTGAACATAATACGTTTATTAGGAAGATGCTGTTTCAGAAAAATGTTGTACTCTGCAAATGCATTTGTTCATGCATCTCTGAAGTTTAGAACATGCAATATTACCATGTCGTGTCCCTGTTTGGCAGCAATTATTTTTTCTTTAAGAATATTTCTTTCTTAACTGCTGAAAACTTATTGTACCACATCTATCTGTCAATGCCTTTTTTCTTACTATGTATAGTTTCTGCATCAGAAAACAGTAATTTGGTGCAAAAGGAGACTTCACTTAATGTACAGTAAAACACATTGGGTGTTTAAAACTATTGAGTTTGTTAACTCACCAGTTTGTCCCCGGCAAAAACCGCGAGCCTGGGAGAATTGGACTCTAAGCAGAGTGTTAGCGAGAAGATTCTGAAGAGATATGAATTTGCCTTCCAGCTCATATTTCTTTGTAATCAAAATCCAAAACACAAATAAAACCACATTTCTTGCACATGAACGTAACTGTAAAATGTGCAAGTTTCCCACATTATCTAAGCAGTACAAGTTTGACATACAGCTATGGCCAAAAGCTTTGCAGCACCCTATAGAATTAACTAATTTTGCTTCATAAAGTTGAATGAAACCTGCTGACACATTACATACCACTGTAGTTTTCCATATACATAACTAAAAAAATGATTATGAACAAAAATTGAAATAATTGACATTTCAAAATGTAACCTGAATACTGTACTACTATTATGGATTCTTCCAGTTATATATATATATATATATATATATATATATATATATATATATATATATATATATATATATATATATTTGATTACATTATGTTATATACAGTATATTATATCTGTTATATATCATGTTATATCACAATTATGCTCATATGTTTGTGTGGTCAATCCTATAATTCTAGGTGGTGCAAAACTTTTGGCCATAGCTGTGTATAGGCTGATGGACTGATTACTCCATATGTCCACAGATTATGATACTTGCATACATGTAGGTAATGTAAGGATGACTACATATATCATGGGCAGTCATTCAAAAAGCTAATTTAAACTACTGAGGTGGTCTTTTAAAATGGCATTATTTCAAAACTTGATGTACGGACTGAGAGAGACAGACAAAAAGTGTGCATCCATATACCACCCTATAAATTCAGACTGAACAAGTGGTTCTCTGGATGTATTCTAAAATGGTAGTGCGACAGACATACACCTTCACTGTACTAAAGATTATGATACGCTCAATAATTTGAGCAAAGGTCCTTAAAAAAATGATGTTTAAATTGTCAAACTTTTTTTTAAAGTATATGTAAAATTCTAAAGTGTGACTTACAGATAAGAGTACAGCATATATTCTCTGTAGGAGAAGTTGTTTTATGATGTGGTGATACACGTTCCCATCCAGTATATGCACCTGCTTCCATATAGTGTAGGTGATAATGTCTTAAGGAAACTATTTTAGTTTAACAAAGTATTCTCTTTGATATACCTGCAAAATCCATACAAAAACAGGCTGCTCTTGGATTTCCTGATTAATTAAATACATAAATAAATTCACAGTATTTGTGGTTGGTTGTCTATATGTTTAGCAGAATGAACTCACCAGCAACAATGGTGTCAGATAAAAGGTCTTCTGTTATACATTTTTCTTCTTTTTCCCTCTATGTGAAAGAACATGGCAGATGACAAAGTGATGTAAGAGATCAATATAAATCTTTTTTTTTATGTAAAAAATGTACTTTGCTACTACTTTGAAGCAGACAGTAAGTAGAAGTGACTGCTGTACTGTATATTCTAAACCAGTCAGGAGCTGAACTAGAGTTTTGTACTGATGAATTGGTGAATAACGTGAGAAATAAACACCTGGCAAAAAAACACGCGTCAAACTGAGGAGGTGAGGTGTGTTTTTTTTTATTTCTTTTGTTTTGTTGAGGAGAGGAAGATGAAGCTGTTATTTTGACTAATATCACTGTGTAACAATTTTTTTTTTTGTTCCTGGGTAGTAAGTGTTATTTCCTAATTGCTTATGCCTCAAAAGTATAGAAAATGGCTATTATTCCCCACAAACTTTGCTTTTGTGAACAGGACAGTGATATTTCAAAATATCACTATTTCCAATGGGCAAATGGGCAAATGTGTGTCTTTTCGTTTACATAAAGTCAGAGAAAAACAACATATGAATCCAAATTAACATGTATTTATACTAAAGTAATACAAAGATGACTACAAAAGATTTAGAAGTGAGTAGTTGCTTATGCCTCAAAAGTATAGAAAATGGCTATTATTCCCCACAAACTTTGCTTTTGTGACCAGGACAGTGATATTTCAAAATATCACTATTTCCAATGGGAAAACAGGCAAATGTGTGTCTTTTCATTCACATAAAGTCAGAAAAAAAACAACATATGAATCCACAAAAGATTTAGAAGTGAGTACTTTTTCGAGATTTACAATTATACTGTATTTACAGTATAATTGTAAATCTCGAAAAACTACTCCTAAATCTTTTGTAGTCATCTTTGTATTACTTTAGTATAAATACATGTTAATTTGGATTCATATGTTGTTTTTTTCTGACTTTATGTGAACGAAAAGACACACATTTGCCTGTTTTCCCATTGGAAATAGTGATATTTTGAAATATCACTGTCCTGGTCACAAAAGCAAAGTTTGTGGGGAATAATAGCCATTTTCTATACTTTTGAGGCATAAGCAATTAAGAAATAACACTTACTACCAAGGAACAAAAATTGTGTTAAATAGTGTATTGTAACTACATTTCAAATTAATACTTTATACCCTATGAAGTTGCGTGTGTCTCATATATATATATATATATATATATATATATATATATATATATATATATATATATATATATATATACAGCTCTGGAAAAAATTAAGAGACCACTGCAAAATTATCAGTTTCTCTGGTTTTACTATTTATAGGTATGTGTTTGGGTAAAATGAACATTTTTGCTTTATTCTATAAACTACTGACAACATTTCTCCCAAATTCCAAATAAAAATATTGTCATTTAGAGCAGAAGGAAGCAAGTTTTCTTCCAGGACAACCTTGTACTTGGCTTGATTCATGCCAAAGCTGCCCGATTCCAGCCTTGCTGAAGCACCCCCAGATCATCACCGATCCTCCACCACATTTCACAGTGGGTGCGACACACTGTGGCTTGTAGGCCTCTCCAGGTCTCCGTCTAACCATTAGACAAACAGATGTTGGGCAAAGCTGAAAATTGGACTCATCTGGGGGTGCTTCAGCAAGGCTGGAATCGGGCAGATTTGTCTTTGTGAAGGACGCATGAATCAAGCCAAATACAAGGTTGTCCTGGAAGAAAACTTGCTTCCTTCTGCTCTGACAATGTTCCCCAACTCTGAGGATTGGTTTTTCCAGCAGGACAATGCTCCATGCCACACAGCCAGGTCAATCAAGGTGTGGATGGAGGACCACTAGATCAAGACCCTGTCATGGCCAGCCCAATCTCCAGACCTGAACCCCATTGAAAACCTCTGGAATGTGATCAAGAGGAAGATGGATGGTCACAAGCCATCAAACAAAGCCGAGCTGCTTGAATTTTTGCGCCAGGAGTGGCATAAAGTCACCCAACATCAATGTGAAAGACTGGTGGAGAGCATGCCAAGACGCATGAAAGCTGTGATTGAAAATCAGGGTTATTCCACCAAATATTGATTTCTGAACTCTTCCTAAGTTAAAACATTAGTATTGTGTTGTTTAAAAATGAATCTGAACTTATTTTCTTCGCATTATTCGAGGTCTGACAACACTGCATCTTTTTTGTTATTTTGACCAGTTGTCATTTTCTGCAAATAAATGCTCTAAATGACAATATTTTTATTTGGAATTTGGGAGAAATGTTGTCAGTAGTTTATAGAATAAAACAAAAATGTTCATTTTACCCAAACACATACCTATAAATAGTAAAACCAGAGAAACTGATAATTTTACAGTGGTCTCTTAATTATTTCCAGAGCTGTATATATATATATATATATGTTTAATATCCCATGAAATGCATTCTTAATCATTCTATACTATTCTTTCTTATGTTTAAAAGTCACCAGCATGTTTTACTTTACCTTTTCAACGTCCAACCATCCCATGACAGATTTGTGGTAAAAATTATACAACAAGCACACAGCAGGTACACAATCATATTTATATATTTGAATATATTCTTGCTAGGTTGCAAAAATTAAACATGAATGTCTTTGAAAAATGTGGTTCAAGATAGAAGGAAGAGGAATGTAGGCTTTCAGCCCTTTCGGCGGGTAAATATGTCACATTGTTTTGCCTTTGTTAACATCTATAAAAGAAGGAAAATACCTCTCAATGTATCAGTTACTTCTCTTACAGCTATGTATATGTATAAAACGCTTGAAAATGAACAATTCTTTGCAAAATGTTTTGCACACAATACAATACAATTAAAGAAAAATTTTGAAATACAGTGTGTTCAGCACTTAAAATGTACATTCTATTTACAAATATTTTATACACTAACATTCTAATCAACTTGCATCATCATTGCAGAGTATCAAGCTGCTAATAAAGCTGAATGCATTTTAAAAGAAAAAAAAAACATGAGTACATCTTTCACTAAATTAAAACAAAGCTGTTCTTGTTGTTACCTAACTCAAAATTGTGGTTATTATTTTTAGTAAACTCTTCTTTGTAAAAAATAAAAAAGAAGCCTGCAGCTGATCATCCAGAACTATTAAACATTCAATAGTGCTGAATTGACAAAAAGAAACTTAAGTTAAATGACAGAAGTCTTTTTCAATGTATTAAGTTTATTTGAGTGTTTCTAAATACCTGTTGTACAAAAATTCTCTTTCTACAAATTCAAACAGATACTGGCATTTCCAACAATCCTACAACGTGATTCCTTACATTATGTGACAGCACTGTAAACTCTAGTAATTATTTAGCATGAAGTGTTTTTGTAGCTAAAATCATAACTTATCATGCATACAAAATTATACATGTGGTAACTACAGATGTTTGTGCCATCTTTAGATGTTTGCAATACAAAATACTGTATGGAAGTCATGTATGGTAATCTCACGATTACTAATCCTATATTGTAGTCTCACAATTACTGATCCTGTAAGGTAGTCTCATGATAACTAATCCTGTACCGTAGTCTCACGATAAGTAATCCTGTGTCATAGTCTCCCGATTACTAATCCTGTATCGTATTCTCACGATTACTGATTCTGTATCGTAGTCTCCCGATTACTGATTCTGTATCGTAGTCTCACGATTACTGATTCCGTATCGTAGTCTCACGATTACTGATTCCGTATCGTAGTCTCACAGATACTAATCCTGTATGATAGTCTCACAATTACTAATCCTGTATCGTAGTCTCACGATTACTGATCCTGTATGGTAGTCTCACAGATACTAATCCTGTATGATAGTCTCACAATTACTAATCCTGTATCGTAGTCTCACGATTACTGATCCTGTATGGTAGTCTCACGGATACTAATCCTGTATGGTAGTCTCATGATTACTGATCCTGTATGGTAGTCTCACAATTACTAATCCTGTATCGTAGTCTCACGATTACTGATCCTGTATGGTAGTCTCATGGATACTAATCCTGTATGATAGTCTCACGATTACTGATCCTGTATGGTAGTCTCATGGATACTAATCCTGTATGATAGTCTCACGATTACTGATCCTGTATGGTAGTCTCATGGATACTAATCCTGTATGATAGTCTCACGATTACTGATCCTGTATCGTAGTCTCACGATTACTGATCCTGTATGGTAGTCTCACAATTACTAATCCTGTATCGTAGTCTCACGATTACTGATCCTGTATGGTAGTCTCATGGATACTAATCCTGTATGATAGTCTCACGATTACTGATCCTGTATGTTAGTCTCACGGATACTAATCCTGTATGATAGTCTCACGATTACTGATCCTGTATCGTAGTCTCACGATAACTAATCCTGTACCGTAGACTCACGATAACTAATCCTGTATCGTAGTCTCACTATTACTAATCCTGTATCGTAGCCTCACCATTACTAATCCTGTATTGTAGTCTCATGATTACTGATCTTGGTCTGTGACACCAGGCAATAGAATAATAAAGGAGATTGATACTTGCTAATAAAATGCATTTCTTATTTCTAGTACAGTATACACCTATGGCCAAAAATTGAGCATCACCCTATATAATTAACAAATGTTGTTTCATAAAGTCAAATGAAATCTGCTGAATAATGTTACTTTAACATACTGAATTACATACAGCTTTGTAGTTTTCCTTATACCTAATGGAAAATTAAAACAAAAAGAGAAATGTGGCATTTCAAAACCTAACATGACATATTTTTACAGTACATTTTGTAGTTTATTTGATGACACAGTGTTTTAATTAAGATCAAAATTATATATATATATATATATATATATATATATATATATATATATATATATATATATATATATATATATATACACACACACTGTTTTTTAAGAATGATTTAAGTTTTGTAAATAGAAGACTAAAGAAGATTCCCAGGCAGATAAAATGCACACACTATACATTGTAGAACCCCCACCCCCCAAATCCAGATAGCTGGGATTCAGCAGTGTACAGGGAGATTTGTTAGTTATCTGCTACTTCAATTGTGGGTGTCTGCTGAATGACCAGAGAGACAGGCAGATGCAACTGAAAACGCGACTCAGGTGTCCAGGGATCCCCAGCCACTTAGGGCCCCCCAGTAAAACCCACTGCAACGGGTTGATCAAAATAGCGCAGTATATAAATATAGCAAAAAATGTATCAATAAATAAATATGATATAGTAATTGTAGTAACGTGTATGTATATAATGCAGTTCAAGTTATGCCACTAGAGGTCAGTAGCACCCTACATACTTACCCTCTAGGATACCGTGGGGTCGAGGAAGTCCTTAGAAAACACTAATGTGTAGGTTTCAACAGAGATTGTTCTAATAAAGACACCGTGATTAAAGTTATACTCTTGCATATTGGATCTCGGGTTATTACATATGGCAATGAGGAAATTGGGCGACTTGTCTTAGGTCATTGAAAATGGAGACAACGAAGGAGAAAAGTGTAGCTGCATAGCTTCGGCCCAACCTGCTAACGTTAGCGAGAGCGCTCACAGACAACGGAACATGGCTGCCATGGTAGGAACAACCTCGCCATTTGATAGTCAGCTACAGACATGGGAGGAATATTGCGAAGTGCTGTCACATTTTTTTTGAAGCAAATGAGATTGCCCAGATAAGCCAGGGACAAATCATTTGATGATTTAGTTGAACTATTGAAAACGCACTACAACCCAAAGCCCAGCGAAATAGTTCAACGCTTTAAATTTAACTCGAGAAACAAACAGGCGAATGAGAGTGTGACTGAATATGTGGCAGTGCTACGAGAACTGGCTCAACATTACAACTATGAAGATAGGCTAAAGGAAATGTTACAGGACAGGCTAATCTGTGGTGTAGATGATGATCGTATTCAGCTCAGGCTGGTAGCAGAAACCGAGTTAACATTTGAAAAAGCATTGAAACTTGCTCAGGTATTGGAGACAGCGAACAAAGGCGTTCAGGATTTACAACGCAAAGCAAAGGAAGCAATGGTGCTAACTGGAAACATACTAGCCAGGCTACAGTGCAAAAGCTAAAAACGTGGAGGGAACCACGAACTAGTGGAACTATGAGGGCATGTTATAGATGCGGTGGTGAGCACATGGAGAATGGTGGTGGTGAGCACACTGTCGTTTTCTTAAGGAAATGTATCACAGATGTGGAAAAAAGGGGCACATCAGGAAAGCGTGCCAAGCGAACTCACCTGTGGAGAAAACCATACCTAGAGGGGGAGGAAAACAAAAGCAGGGAAAAGTGGAAAAAAAACATGGGGCTCATCACATTAGTGAAAATCCTGAAACAGATGCAAGTGACGGTGAAGACGTGTTCATTATGAATAACGTAACAGAGACAAGCATTCCCAAGGTAGCGCCTATCACATTACAGTTAAAAGTGAACAAGTCGGATGTGCAATTTGAGGTTGACACGGGGTCCAGTGTTACAATTATTAATGATTGGGTACTGAAAACTTAACTGTACAGTACAGAGAGACTGTTAAACAGCTGCTAGTAGTAGTAGTATCTGGCAAAGGACCAAACCTACTGGGCCGCGGTTGGATTAAGGAGTTGGAATTAAACTGGGGCACTGTAAACCAGATAGGTAGAGACAAAACAACACTCCAGGATGTGTTGAAGAAACATGAGAATGTATTCAAAGAGGAATTGGGGACATTGCGAGGCCCACCGGCTAAAATATATGTTGACAAGGAGGCAACACCAAGGTTCTTTAAGCCAAGACCTGTGCCTTATGCTATGAAACCGAAGGTGGAGGCTGAGCTGGACCGCCTCTTGAGAGACAAAATAATTGAACCAGTGAAATTCTCTGAGTGAGCAGCTCCCATAGTCCCAGTGCTAAAGCCTGATAACTCTGTGAGGGTTTGCGGAGATTACAAACTTACTGTAAATCGGGTATCCAAACTGGAACAGTATCCCATTCCCAGAATTGAAGATCTTTTTGCAAAGCTCTCAGGAGGGGCAAAATTCAACAAATTGGGCATGAGTCATGCCTATCAATAGGTAATATTGGATGAGGAATCAAAAAAGTATGTAACTATAAACACACACAAAGGGTTATTTGCTGTGAATCGTCTTCCATTCAGGGTTTCATCCAGTCCAGCTATCTTTCAGAGAATTATGGAGGGTTTGCTACAGGGAATTCCCCATGTAGCCATTTACCTGGACGACATCATGGTGACGGGCAAGAATGATCAGGAGCACCTGCAGATGCTAAATGAGGTACTTCAGAGAGTGGAGGAGGCAGGCCTACAGCTAAAGAGAAGTAAGTGTACCTTTCTGGGAAGTGAGGCTGAGTTTCTGGGTCACAAAGTGAATGCCACAGGACCACACCCACTTAAGAACAAGGTACAAGCTATCCAAAATGCACCTGCACCTACCAACATAACAGAGCTTAAGGCTTATTTAGGACTATTGAACTATTATAACAGGTTTTTACCTAACCTGTCAACACTGTTGGCTCCACTGCACAAATTGTTGAGAAAAGACACAAAATGGCAATGGAAAAAAGAGCAGGAGGCTGCTTTTGAGAAATCTAAAAAGCTAATGCAATCCAGAGATATACGTGTGCATTACGACAGTGAGAAAGAGCTGATTCTGTCCTGTGATGCCTCCCCCTACGGGATAGGTGCAGTACTTTCACACCTCATGCCGGATGGGTGGGAGAGACCCATAGGTTTTATGTCAAGAACACTCACATCAGCTGAACGAAACTACTCTCAGCTTGATAAAGAGGGACTGGCTGTGATTTTCGGGGTGCAACGGTTTCACAAGTATCTCTATGGTAGAAAGTTCACCATATGCACAGATCATAAACCGCTTCTTTCACTCTTCAACGAAATGAAGGCTGTTCCACAGATGGTGTCACCGAGGATCCAGAGGTGGGCTGTGACACTGCGGGCGTATGAGTACGTGATAGTCTACAAGGCGGGTAAGGACCACGGCAACGCAGACGCCTTGAGTCGTGTGCCACTGCCGGACACTTCCCAATCCACAGGTCTGGAAGACAGGGTGCTGATGATGGAAGACATAGCGATGGTGACCGCAGAGGAGGTGAGAGTGTGGACAGGTAAAGATTCCATACTGTCTAGGGTGAGAGAGTACGTTTTAAGGGGGTGGCCACAGCAGGGGGAAGGAACAGATTTTACACCTTATTCTGCTAGGAAGACAGAATTGAGTGTGCAAGATGGTTGTGTCTTGTGGGGGGCACGTGTCATCATCCCACAGCGAGGACGACAGGCTGTGTTGGAACAGCTGCATCAGTGCCATCCAGGGTTTCGCACATGAAGGCTCTGGCCAGAAGTTATTTCTGGTGGCCCAAACTAGATGAGGAGATAGAGACACAGGTAAAGGCATGTAGCAAGTGTCAGGAACACCGGAAAGCACCAGCCACAGCCCTGCTACATCCCTGGGAGTGGCCAGACAGACCCTGGAAGCGATTGCACCTAGATTATGCAGGACCATTTATGGGGCAGATGTTTTTGATACTCATAGATGCGCATTCCAAATGGATGGATGTTTACCCGGTAACTTCAGCAACATCAGCTGTTACAATTGACTGTTTGCGAAAAAGTTTTAGCAATCAGGGATTACCAGAAATGGTAGTTTCTGATAACGGCACCTGTTTTGTCAGCTCAGAGTTTAAGGAGTTCATGAACAAAAATGGCATTGTCCATGTTACATCAGCCCCATTTCATGCGTCTTCCAATGGTCTCGCAGAACGAGCCATTCAAATATTCAAGACGATGATGAAGAAAGCGGGAGAAGGAAGCATGTCAACTAAAGTGTCAAGGGTACTATTCAGCTATAGGTTAACACCTCAAACTACCACAGGACTCTCCCCAGCAGAGATGTTACTAGGGAGGAAACTTCGGTCTACGCTTGATTTAGTGCATCCCGATTTAAAGAGAAAAGAGGAATTTAAGCAGAATAAACAAAAGGAACACCACGACAAGCACACAAAGGGGAGGAGTTTTGGAGACGGAGACTCTGTGATGACAAGAAACTTCAGTTACGGTCCCAAGTGGATACCAGGAGTCATTGTAACAGTGACTGGTCCTGTATCTTTCAAGGTAATGCTGGGAGATGGCAGAATAGTACGCAGACACATAGATCAGATCCTGTCTAGACAACAGGACAACACCACTGGGTCAGAGGATATTGTGCAGGACACACCTGCAGAGGTTCTACAACCACCAGCTAGAGTAACCATGCCAGATGAACTTGTTCCAAACAATGCGGACACTGTCTCAGAGCAGCTTGCTTTGAAACCAGAGGAACAAACTGGGAGTTCCCCAGAGGTGGGCAGGGACAATCAAAGCATGGCACAAGCTGTCCGTCGTTCTCAAAGAACTGTCAAAAAGCCTGGTTACCTGAAGGACTTTGACTTGAAATTAAATGTTTATGTACAGTTAAGGACGGACTATTATGTGTAGTTGTTGTTACAGCAATAGTTCAGAGACATTTAGTGTATTAGTGTTACATTTTGTTTATAACTGTTTAAACTGTTTCCAAATTTTAGAGAAGCTGAAATCTTGGGGGGGGGGGGGGGGGGGGGGGGGGGGGGGCTTAGTAATGTATGTATATAATGCAGTTCAAGTTATGCCACTAGAGGTCAGTAGCGCCCTACATACTTACCCTCTACCTAGGATACCGTGGGGTCGAGGAAGTCCTTAGAAAACACTAATGTGTAGGTTTCAACAGAGATTGTTCTAATAAAGACACTGTGATTAAAGTTATACTCTTGCATCTTGGATCTCGGGTTATTACAGTAATAATGGATGAATACAATTTCCACGCGTATCTTGGTATATCAGAATTGTGTCGCTGAAAGATTTCTCCGTTATGTCTGTTTTCCAGAAACGCCACACACACAGTCGCGCACCTCGGGGCTAGAATATGCAATAAGTGATGTGTGATTGGTCAGCTGCTAAGAATGTGCGTGTTGTTGTAAATCTCGCTAAACAGTACAGTTACTTGCTAAGTTTCTTTAGTTTTGAAAATATATTTGACTTGAGTGCAAGGAGTCGTGTATGTAACTATTTAATGTGAATGTAAACTTTGTATTTATAAATATCTGAAGCAGTAGCTTCTATCCCCGTTTTTATAAAGAACATTGTATTATTCAGTAGTTTACACACGAAACAGATGCTAATGTAAAACTTGAAATGTAGGTAACTAGTTCATTTTTCAATTCGCTACACATTTCGTTTTTTATGTAATCGTTTCAGAGGTCCTGTATTATATCGTTTTTTTTCTGGTAAAATATTCTATTAAGGAAGGTTGAGGTTGTCCTCCTATAATAATGATATACGTTGTTTGCAAGTATTATGGTTCTGCAAAGTTTTGGTCAGGAGGCCGGTGTAGAGTGTTTTTTTTTGTTTTGTTTGTTTGTTTGTTTGTTTTTTGTATAGGGCAGTGCGCTAACGAATGTGGGTTTGTAATCGTTCACGTTTTTCCGAAAGCAGATACAGGTATTTTATTTAGTTTTTTATATGTGGCAGAATCAAGCAGTTTCATTTAAACGTATATTTGCTTTATATTAATGCAGCAGGTAAACGTTCTAAGGGCTTATACGTGCATTTTACTGCTGGTTTTTGCGTTGCCTACACTCACTGTATATTAAAATAGTGCAGCAGGGAATTAATTACGCTATGTTGAGAAGGTCAAGATATAAGGCGATTAATGCGTGTTTTTTTTATTTAAAAAATGAGATCGTTAATAACAGAAATTAACTACAATTAATTGTCAGCCCTAAACAGAACATTGAAGGAACATAAACAGCCAATCACAGAGCACGCACGCACACACGCGCACACAATCCAGTGACACGTTCCCGTCACAATTCTGACAGAGCTCTCAGCTGTTAGTGTCACGCCAGCAACACAACACAGACGCTTACAGTTAAAATATTAAACTTTTGGCCATAGCTGTATGTGTAAAAATAACTTCCTATTTTCTGTTGAAAAAACTACTTTCTCTATACTGTTGAGTAAGGGTTTTCTACACTCCCACTGCTAATTATAGAGCTGGGATGAATATGATGAATAAGATGTCTTATTATAAACCTTGAACCCTTGCAAGCATTATGCTACTTGGTGTATTAATTATTAACTGAAGTCTGAAATTAATAAAACTGGACAGATTAGTGTGAAATTAATAAAACTGGACAGATTAGTGCTTTGTTAACTTTACAGGACACAGTTTAATTTATTTTCTGAGATATCTAATTATAGCGCTGTATTTGTGTATGTGCTTGTGTGCGCGTGCGTGTGTGTGTATATATATAAATCAATTGTTTTCAGAACAAGATTTGTACCTAAATAGTAAATATATAGATATATATATATATATATATATATATCTATATATACATTATATATGTGTGTGTGTGTGTGTGTGTGTGTGTGTGTGTGTGTGTGTGTGTATAGTACTGTGCAAAAGTTTTAAGCAGGTGTGAAAAAATGCTGTAAAGTAAGAATGCTTTAAAAAATAGACATGTTAATAGTTTATATTTATCAATTAACAAAATGCAAAGTGAGGGAACAGAAGAAAAATCTACATCAAATCAATGTTTGGTGTGACCACCCTTTGCCTTCAAAACAGCATCAATTCTTCTAGGTATACTTGCACAGTTTTTTAAGGAATGCGGCAGGTAGGTTGGCCCAAACATCTTGGAGAACTAACCACAGTTCTTCTGTGGATTTAGGCAGCCTCAGTTGCTTCTCTCTCTTCATGTAATCCCAGACAGATTTGATTATGTTGAGATCAGGGCTCTGTGGGGGCCATACCATCACTTCCAGGACTCCTTGTTCTTCTTTACGTTGAAAATAGTTTTTAATGACTTTCGCTGTATGTTTGGGGTCGTAGTCATGCTGCAGAATAAATTTGGGGTGAATCAGATGCCTCCCTGATGGTATTGACCATTAATTCTGACCAAATCCCCAACTCCATTTGCAGAAATGCAGCCCCAAACTTGCAAGGAACCTCCACCATGCTTCATTGTTGCCTGCAGACATTCATTCGTGTACCGCTCTCCAGCCCTTTGGCGAACAAACTGCCTTCTGCTACAGCCAAATATTTCAAATTTTGACTCATCAGTCCAGAGCACCTGCTGCCATTTTTCTGCACCCCAGTTCCTGTGTTTTCGTGCATAGTTGAGTCGCTTGGCCTTGTTTCCACGTCGGAGGTATGGCTTTTTGGCTGCAAGTCTTCCATGAAGGCCACTTCTGACCAGACTTCTCCAGACAGTAGATGGGTGTACCAGGGTCCCACTGTTTTCTGCCAATTCTGAGCTGATGGCACTGCTGGACGTCTTCCAATTGTGAAGGGAAGTAAGCACGATGTGTTTTACATCTGCTGCAGGAAGTTTCCTTGGCCAACCACTTAGTCTATGGTCCTCAACATTGCCCGTTTCTTTGTGCTTCTTCAAAAAAGCTTGGACAGCACATCTGGAAATCCCTGTCTGCCTTGAAATTTCTGCCTGGGAGAGACCTTGCTGATGCAGTATAACTACCTTGTGTCTTGTTGCTGTGCTCAGTCTTGCCATGGTGTATGACTTTTGACAGTAAACTGTCTTCAGCAACCTCACCTTGTTAGCTGAGTTTGGCTGTTCCTCACCCAGTTTTATTCCTCCTACACAGCTGTTTCTGTTTTAGTTAATGATTGTGTTTCAACCTAAATATTGAATTGATGATCATTAGCACCTGTTTGGTATAATTGTTTAATCATACACCTGACTATATGCCTACAAATTCCCTGACTTTGTGCAAGTGTACCTAGAAGAATTGATGCTGTTTTGAAGGCAAAGGGTGGTCACACCAAATATGGATTTGATATAGATTTTTCTTCTGTTCACTCACTTTGCATTTAGTTAATTGATAAATATAATATATTAACATGTCTATTTTTGAAAGCATTCTTACTTTACAGCATTTTTTCACACCTGCCTTACTGCATAAGGATGGATATTTACAGAACGCATGTTTGTGCTATCTGCCAACATAGTCCTAAAACACTGGAGAATACAGAACACACTGCTATTACAGCACAACGCATACAGCCCAACTGTGCCTCATACACTTCCATTTTTGCAGGTGACACTATCATTGTGTCATATATCTGTCTCATGGGTGTCCTGTTCTTAAAGTGCTCCCATTCCCACTAGCCATGTTACTATGAATGCTAATGCCGGCCCATCACCCCTTCCTTCCATGCAAAAGACTGTATTATGCCACTGAACATCTGCAATTCCATATTACAGAAAGTTATACTAGGACATAGATTCCTATTACAGCTCTATTGGTAGTCCTTCTGTCATGCACCTGTGTCTCACGATTGACCGTACATATACACTTCCTCACATATTGCCCTGCATGCAGTTCCCCATCTCCCCACCTACATGTGCATGTATGATTCGGTAAGTTTTAAATTTGCATCAAAGCAAATGTGTCCCATTATGTTAGACAAATTTTGCATAATACAGTTACTATATTGGTATAATCAGCCACATACATTTTGAAAAGCAAATGTCTTAGTAAATTGACACAAGATTAAATAAAGAAGAGTTGTACTAAGAAAAAACATACTGTAAGTGCACGATCTTAAAACAATGGACATGTTTTCGGAAGCAATTTAGTTAATACATCTATCAATAAAATAGAATTCAAAAGTAGACATTGAGATACAAGAAGTAGTGTTAGTAGATCTATGTTATTAAAATGTTAGGTTCATTTTAGAAATGGTATTCAAAATGTTAATCCCTGCATTTTTAATTTTGGCCACAAGAGAGGTATTCTGTATTTTGTATTGCGTGTTATTTTAAACCAAGGATTACCCCTTAAATGCAGTGGTTCCCTGGTACTAATAAATGATATTCGTGGCATTTCTAGGTGGGATAGGTTCCTCCAATCAATCCTTTAGTTACTTATAAGCTTTACCAAATACAGAATCTAACCTGTGCAATATAACTAAAATCTATCACAATAAGTAAAGAAATAAAAGTAAGTCAAACTGCACTAACAAGCATCTTTGGGTACCTCAAAGTTTTTCTTTTTCTTCAATGGTAATATACCCACACATAGGATATAAGGTGTACAGCAGCTGAAAAGATACATATCCCTTAGTTTGTGAGGGTCCAGTGACGTCCATGTTCAGACGCAGTTGTCAGGTTCGCACTCCCTCTCATCCTCAAGGTTGGGACAGGCCTCACCGTCATTGGCGGGTCGTAGGCTGATGTAACGCGTTCTGTGCTTGGTGCCTGTCTGGCCACACTTCCCTTTGCACAGCCCCCAGGGTGACCACATGGAAACTTCACAGTCAAGAGGTGTATCTGAAACCACAGGGTACATGGTGAAAAGAAGAGCTTTGTAAGTCATACCCCACATTGCGAGAATGTATCTGGATGCTCATTGTCATGACCTAAATAATGTAAGTATCATAGCTTGTTTCAAGGGGTTTCAACCAAAAAACAAATAATTGGAAAGCAACACCCCCTTGGTCTGCTTGAGATGTAATGAATCAATGCATACAAACAGATAATTACAAATACAATGACATCTTTGTTTCCAGTAAAACAATAATTACATAACCTGAAACAGGTATGCAATAGGCATTTGCAGCTGTATTTTTTATAGCATTACGGAGGGTCAAAGTTGGGAGATTAATACCCCATCCGTCCGTCATCATTACATAACCTACTTACAGCACAGACTAACAAACATATTATTATCTCAGGTGTAAAGACTTACGTTTCTCACTAAACTGACACCAGTATTTTCATGCATTAAGTGGGCTGTGGCTTGTTAAAGATAAAGGATCCTCCAGTGGCCGAAGCGAGCCACTAATCCTGGGTTGGCTATGAAACTAGTCTAAATAAAATAATGCCCTTATTTATTTCAGAAAATAATGTTTTATTTATCGCACTACTGCTTGCTCACAACAAAGCTAAAACACTAAACTCACGTCTGCTTGGAAATGTACAAGTATTTCCTAATTTTAACTTTTTTTCCTTTTAGACTTTCATAACCTTGTTTTAATATGTGGTCTCCGTGTCAACAAAATCTGGTGTACAAGGTTGCTAGCTTTGTAGTTTGTGTTATAGCTTTTTTTAATTATTATTATTATTTATTATAATTATAAATGGTACAGTAAAATAGGGTTCATTTTCCAGTTATATTCTTCTTTACAATAAAATTAATAAATACGTTAATACATTTATCTTATTTGTCTGATCATTCTTTAAAAGTCTCCATGGAAGTACAATGTTGTTTGCCCAATATTGCAATGTAGAAAATTTGTTTTTTGAGTAGGTATATTAGTATCCTTTGAGGTATTTCAACATACTTGTAAGTGACTCTATTTCATTGCCTATAGGGATGAGATTGGATTGGGACAGGTCTTTAGGCAGGCTCATAATATGGTTTTCCTTCAGCTTTGTGACTGTGACTCTTGCGATGGGAGGCAAATGCTTCAGTCTGGGATAGTAGAAGGAGTTTGCTGGGTGGCTTGGAGATGAAGAGGTTATCTACGAACAGAAGGAAGAAAAAGCCTTATTCATTACATGAGTGGAGGCAGTGTGGCCTGGTGGTTAAAGTCCAGGGCTTGTAACCAGAAGGTCACCAGATCAAATCCCACGTCTGCCACTGACTGACTCACTGCGTGACCCTGAGCAAGTCACTTAACCTCCTTGTGCTCCGTCCTGCAGATGAGATGTTATATCAATGTCCTATTGTAATGCACAGTTCAGAGCCTACCTCTGAAAAGTGCTTTGTGATGGTCCACTATGAAAAGCGCTATATAAAATTAAAGATATTATTATAATTATGAGTGTTTGTCGAAATCATGAACCTGTCCAAACTTGTGCTTTCCTGTGGTGGTTTTCTGTAACCCCTGGGAGTCATGAAAGACACTTAGGTCAATGTGCAAATGTGCAGCAATTCTGCTAAGGAACCAGCCACTTGCATGGGCTCAGAGATCTTTCTGCTTTCCCATGATTGGTACTAAAGATCAAATGACCACATAAAAGTGCATGCATTGTTACAAACTAGGGACTAAATATACAGAACAGTCAAAATACAAACAGAATACTTATGGAAGAATAAAGTATACAATTGAATATGATTGCCAGATATGTCAGTTTTAAAGTAAATGTTAATGTCTGAAAGTTTACTAATGTTTTGTGCATGTTTCAACTTTTTTGTATGTATTGTCGAGTCTCTTTTTGGCGATTTGAACTTTAAAATAGTTATATAACTCCCTAGCTTCCAACTACCATAGTTTTCTTACTGCAAACTTTATATTTAAAAAAACATTTTTTTTGTTGCTGTTTTACCTCTGACTTAATTGCCTTGTGTACCAAAAAGGGTCCCATGAAGAAAGTATTTTTCTCAAAGAAGAGCGTGTTCTGTGTAGGCTAGAGTCATGTACGGAGCTCTGCAAGACTACATCCAGTTTAACAAGAAACACAAACACTGATAAATCACAATGTAGAACATTTTTTTTATTTTAAATAGCATAAATAGCATTTTGATATAGTATATATTGTTTCCTATGTATATCGTGTAATTTTCAGGCAATTGCTATGATTATTAGCTAGACATGCAAGTAGATTTTATTTATAAATACCTGTATTCCTTTTAAGAATGTATATGTAATTTAAACCCATGTATAGCCTAATGTTTGCTAAGTGGGTTCAAGCCTAGGCTATGTAATTCACACCATTTGTATCTATCTCCTTGTCAACTCAGTTTTAGTGAAGTTGTGGCCATGTCATCTTGTGTACATATGTCACATAAATACGCATTCCTAAGTGCATGCTCTCCATGTGCTTGCACTGGCATTTCAATGATTTTTGACCTCTCTCATTTATCATTGCAATTTAAACCCCTGAGCTATTGTAAACCAGGTTTACATGCTTCTTTCAGCACAACAGCTTGAAGAAGAGTTCCGAAATCTCTTCCTTGAATTCATAAAGCATTACCACGCAAAAACATGCATGCATAGATAGAACTACAAAACACATGGACTGTCCATTACTAACAGCTCCACTTGAAGACTTTCCTTTGATGTTGCATGTTTGAGCACATCCTGCATAACATATACATCTTGGTTTTGCATTTATAGTATTAAAAGCTTATTTGGATACAGTATTTCACTTTTCTGGCAAAAAGAAAAGTGCATTTAACATGATGGACGAATCCTGAACTGAAGAGGTGTGCTGGTGATGGTGTGTTTGAACATGTTTGTTTGGTGCCTCTCCTCAATTGTTTCTTTTTTGCTTGTGTGACTTGTACAATATTTGGCTTGGAGCTTTGAGTATTATTATGAATATCAATAATCTAGCCCTGAGATACTGTATATAATAGATTGCGAACAGATTACCTGAGTAACAGTGTCCTGTGGTATGGTTGCGAAGTTTGGAGATGAAAAGGTGAAGCCACTGTCTGTGCCTGCGTCGAATGGGTAAAGATCCAGGGACAGCTGCTCTTTCCACTGATCCCCCTCGCACAGGTTCAGACTGTCCACACCTACAAACCAATCCGGGCTGGGCACGATCCGCACAATGAAAGAAAGCTGCGAAACGCAAAGTTGGGCTTGTTTAAATTTATATTAGGTGAAGAGGATGGACTCTCTGCATTAGAGACACTTGCACATTCATTTCTATCCTGTGGGAACTACAGTATGTAGTGTACCATGGGTCATTAGTGCTGTAGTAATATACAGCTAGGGTCAGATTCAGAAACAACACCTGAGTGTTAATACTCACTTAAAAGTGCTTTCTCAATGTGAAAAAAAAACTCAATAACCTTTTGAGGTCTTGTTGGTTATTATTAGATCTAGAGGCAGGTTACTCGATGTGGGAACTGCCTTCACTTTATTGACCTGCTTACAGGGTCTCTTCTAGGGTTATCGCGGTCATGTGCTGATTGACAGCTCTGTGATCTGCAGCTTTGACCCCAGGTCACTTTGTGTATAGGGTGAATAATACCCTTTCTCAACCTGCAGTTTTAAAACATCACCACAGAAAAGGCTCAAAGTGATCTTCTACTAGTCTTTAATACCAATATCTTTGTAATCTATATGATTTCCACAATCAGTGCAAAACTTCTGTTGACAGGCATACAAACTCAACCCATGGCAGCTCTGGGGTTCTTTTAGCATTGCTCCAAAATTTTAGCACTGCTGGCCAGCCTACCATTCTGTGAAATCACTTTCACATATTGCAATGTCATTACTGTTATGTGTCTGAACAGATCCAGCTACTCTAAAGTCACATGCAAAACAGGATATTACCATCTGTTGAACATTAAGAGAATTAAGCTCCACAAAATGGTATTTTATTAGCATATTACCATCATGTATTGTCAGGATTTAAAACTGACCCTTTTTTTAACCAAAATTGTCTTTAGGCCATTGCTTACAGAACACAAGATGTAATACATCCAACAGAACTCGCACTGCAGAAAAGAATCAGTCGTAAAAGGACCTGCAGCTGATCCTTTATATCCGTACAGTGCTCGGCTGTTCAAGTCTATAAAGAAGTCCTGGCAGCAGCAAAAGGTTTCTATATAAAGAGATAGTATGATTTAAGGAACCTTGAAAACCATTCATTGCAACTATTAAGTGGGCGTTATAGACAGTGTCACATAATGAGAATAGCTGATGAGTAAATCAGGTGAAAAGCGTTGCTATTTTATGCAATGTGTTTCTTTATCTTTTGTATGTTGTGTGAACAGATTTAAGTTTAATTTTGCTGTCCACTGATCATGTCAAGTGAATTATCCTCAACAATATCAGCACAACTGACACTATTCCCACATGTAGTGTTATCTGCTTGTGACTTCTGTTCTGCAGGCATTGACTGCCTCTGAATCAAGTCTGTTGTGAAACTTCTCTTTGCAAACGTGATTGACTCTCACAACTATCTAAACAGATGTGCTGCTCTCTCGCTTTAATGAGACAGCTAACATTTGTTTTCGATTAAAGACCGATGTGAGAGATCCCAGCTGCTTTTTAAATGACCGTGAAGTTCCACCAGCAAAAAGAAATGATCTAGCGACGCCATTTAACTTGGGGACTGTAATATGCAGAGCTTTGAGGCAAATGCTTTTGTAAGCATTTTCTTTTTTTTTTTTTTTTTATTTTTTATCTCTGAGCTTGAATGCACTTAAATTAATGGCTTTTGGCTTCTCTGCATTTTTTGTGTATGGAATACACTTGCTATGATGTCATTTCTGCTAGTCAGTGTAGTATGCTAGTGGATTGGTAAAAGGAAAATGTGAAGTAGTCTTAACATTATCTTTCCATGTAATTAACTAAAACAAGACACACATTGCTTTAACCATGCATTTTCATTTGATTCATCTATTTCTCTGTCATTCTGTGATAATTATTGTTTGTCGAAGTGCATACATACTGTGTTCTGTATTTAGTAAAAGTATTATAATTATACAACATGGCTTTGAATTACGGTATTTTGGTTCACTTTGAGGTTACACTGTATCATGGTTTGTCCATTAAACTAGGCAGCGTGTCACAGGGGCATTATGTCATCACATTCTACTGGTGTCAATCAGTCATGTAACTCACAGTTCTGATCACAACCATGAATTACAGCCTTTTGTAATGGGCAGAGTATGGGTCACACAGGTTAACCATATATGCAATGATAAATACATAAGTACCATTCATTTTGCTCCATTCTACTTAAATGACCACCTCAGGAATTCATCCCTCACATCTCCTCAACAGAAGTGTGGTATAATATATAGATTTTCCTTACCACTGTAATAATAACATTATTACTGGTATACAATCTCCAGAGGGAAGCTGGAGATTAAACTGTTTAAAAGCACCAGTTTACTTTTAAAAAAACAATTCATGTAAATTACTATATTAGGGTATTGCAACACTGACCAAAACTGAATGTGGGCTGTAGCCTACAAGAGGAGAAACATGACCCATTAAATCAATGGTCCCGTGTAGAGAAGATGCTGTTAAGTATTCCACCCACAGGCCTACCTCAGTGAGCAAGTGGGTTGTTTACAGCCATGAGCAGAATAAACACAGCCTTCAGTGAACATTCGTGGAGTATCCTGTTTACATATTAACAAATACAATGAATGGACAGTCAAATTCAATCACAAATGCTGCATACCAATGTGTACACATGGGCCGGTGTTGAACTTATTAAGATTTACAGCCATATTCAGAAACTGTGTCCTAAATTACTATTTTTTTTTCCTTCACATTTCTGAATATAGCTCCCAGATGTTTATTACTAAAGCAAAAACGATCCATGGTATGTTAGTGATTTTTTAAGTGTAGGTTTATTGTGTTACACCACAATGTCCCAAAAAAAATAAAAATAAAAATAAAAAACTTACTAAGGAGTGCCTTGCAAAGACTTCAAAATCGGCTGAATTCTGGCCAGTCCCACTGGTGATCGCTGGGGCAGAGAAAATCCCATAAACACTCTGAATCTTCTCCCCAGCCAACTCCACCTCCTTCATTAACGTCCAGGCTTCTCCTTTCTCAGCAAACTCTCTCACCCCGGTACTGGCATATTCGTTTCTTCGCCATATGTGGTAGTCAGAACTATGAGTTACAGCTGTTGAGAGATGTCTGTTTTTCAGTTACTTTAGGACATCATTTTACGTGGTGCTGTTAGATATATACTCAAATGTGATTTTAGTTCTGGGGTTATTGCAATTATGAGATGGCTTTATTCTCTACTGATTCCATAATTTAAATACAAATGTAAGGTGATTCTCCCAGCTGCTTTCATTCTCACAAACTGAGCCAAACTCCCCATCTTTTTTGTAATAACCAAACAGCATGTATTGTATTATATACCCACTGCTTGCTGTTCATTCCTTAGTGCTTAGCTAGTGCTTTTTTACTGGGTATGTCTCTTTTGGGGTTGCCCATGGTAGGTACTGCACTGGTAACATCAACCCTACTGTGTGCCTAAAGCTTTTCAGTATCTAACTTGGCTGCTTTTTTTTGTAATTTAAACAGGGAAGGCTAAACCTATGGATACATATATATTGCATGGAGGAGAGTGACTTTTAACGTGTTGCTGTCAACATGATCTGCACAGTTAAACAGTGCCTGTACTGAACACCGCAATTCTGAAGTCCCGCAATGTAAAAAATGTATCCCTAAATGGCCTTATTATAAAATGTAACTTCAGCAATACATTACTGTGATTTTGCTTTTTTTTTAAAACACACGCACGCACGCACGCACGCACACGCACACACGCACACGCACACACACGCACACGCACACGCATACACGCACACACGCATGCGCACGCACGCACACACGCGCACACGCGCACACACACCCACACACACGCGCACACACGCGCACACACACGCACACAAACAATCAAACCTTTCTGTTGATGTTTTCAACTTCTTGTTATGGTGCTTGTTTGTTTGTTTTTATAGAAATTGGCCTACCTATGATTGGTGACCACTGTGCCGGGGGTCTAAAGAGAGGGTATTGCTTTGGAAAAGCAGCCTGACTCCATTTCCCAGTGAAGGCAAGTCTGTACTTTGCATGTCCTCCCGCTGTGCAGACAGAATCCACATCCACAGGCAGGGCACTAGCACAGCCCAGCACTGTGAGGAGGGCAACCCAGGAAACTTGACTTGGTTTACAAACAGATATCAGCTTTTCCATGATTAACCAGACTGTAGATCGAAAAAGCCACAGTTAACTTTAGGCTGCATGACAACTCCTATTAAATTCACGAGATGGGGGGAAAGTTCGGGTTGAATTGGATTGACCACAACAGTCTAAATTATTACAGGATTACATTATTATGAATAATAAGGAAAGAATTTAAGTTGGGCTGGCAGCTAACTTAAAGCCAGATTTTAACTACTCCCATTAAATCACACTGTAAATGTCTTAACATGAATGTACAAATAGATTAACTATACATATAAAAAGAAGGATCATTTTAGTTAATAAAACACCTTTCTCAACATGGTTTACAAAGACAACATATATAAATATCCTATATAAATGTACACATTTGCATGCAAAATTAAGTGACATGTTGACACACTAAAGACAACATGCCATATGTATTAGAAGTGTTGCAAACCGGAAGAGAATTAATAAAAAAAAACGTTTTTGTACTCAAAGATAATTCTTTTTTTTTTTTTAACATTTTCTGTGAAAGAAACCACATAAATTATTTTGGAGGAATGGAAAACTTCTAATACAAAATTATTCTAAAATGAATCCAGAAATGCTCCCTGAGATTACCAGCAAAATCAGTCTTGAATGATTTTAATTTTAGACAGGAACATTTCCAAAGTGTTAAGTAAATCAATGCAAATATATGCAAAATAATTTATAGCATTCTGCCTTTCACTGACACATCAGCAAGAAATGAACAGCTGTGTCTTGCACTGCATGTAAATGCATTACAGCTATATATGTACATATTTTTATTTGAAGCTTTCTGCAACTTACTTGTAAACAAATTACATTTTATCCTAATAGTTACATTTAGTAAAAAAAAAAAAAAAAGTACAGTAGTGTATGATAAAATAATAAAAGCAAGTTGAGAAAAAAAAAAACTAAATTCTTGTACTTACTTAATGATCTTGTTACAGAGAAGCAGGCAGGAGATGGGAGCACCTGTGGCTGGGCTGGCAGAACACAAAGTACTGCAGGAGAGGACAGTTAGACTCTGCTATTTATGCCTTTCCAGAGTCCCTCAACTCAAACAGTTATTCTAACCTTTTGACCCCCCCCCCCCCCCCTCCCCGAGATACTTTCACCAACACTAGCCTTTCTTCCTTCATCAGCCCTGTCTCACACAGCTCCTGAGTTGATAGGTCCAGATGCTTGTAAAAACTTTTTTTTTTTTTTTAAATCGCTCAGTCTGTGCAAGTTAAGGCAGCATTGCCTGAAATTGTGAAGGCTTTTTTTTTCTTATGCCTCAGCAGCACTGTGTGGAAGATTGAAGCTTTCTGCTGAATAGACTAGTTTCCAGACTTTGTTGCTAATTAGTATTTCAAACCGGGGGACCGCCAGCATCTATTCTAACCCACATATGTATAAAATCATGCAATACATGCTGTCGTAATCATTTCTCTGTGCATGCTTGTGCCACAGCAGCTTTTTTTCCACTTTAGCATTCCTTTTGAATTAACAGAGCGTTATTATTTTTTATTTTGTTACTTGATTTGTTTTTCTGTGCTCTGATTCTACCCTAAAACATTCAGTGATCAGTTGGGCTTTTTTTGCATTGATTTATTTATTAATGATGATTATCAGAATAGTCTATGGATAAATTGAATTAATTTATTTTGATGTAAAAACCCCTGAAAACTTATCTGGATCGATATAGTAATGACAGCTTTAGTAGCAAGTGATTTTCAATTGAAATTTGTTAATGAATTTGTTAATGCTTTGAAATTAAGTCGACAAGGTTGTTTCTGTTTAAAAAGCTTAACTGTCGCAGGTCACTGTGACAGAGACAGAATGATTTATGATGATAAATCTCCCTCCCGACCTGTGAGGGCGCTGTGTAAAGGGAACAGAGTGCCCTGGACTGGATGGCCTGACAATTCATTCCCAGGGTTAGGTGGAAGTCGGTGATCTAGAAAGAGGGCACAGCTGCGGTGCATTAAGTCATCGCTCCAGAAGGAAAGCGATGTGGAAAAGAAACGATTGCACTCGCTAACCAAGGGGGCATGGCTGACGGTACAAAAGTGGACATGGCTGACGGTACAAAAGTGGACATGGCTAGGTGATCTGTTCCTTTGTTTATGGTTAAGAGAACAGTAAAGGACGAGTGAAATATTACCGGGAGTGTCAAGTGTTTGTTTGGTTTGTCAGTTCTAATTGTACTAATTGTTATTTAATAGACAGCTAACATGATCCGGAGCTGTCACTACAGGCTAGCACTGCACCTTTTTACACAAATAAATTGTAGATATTTATACAGTGTTTAATTAATTACGAACTGTGTCTTACTATTTCGGGACTGCAACCCGTTGTTTTGGAGCAGTGCAATACACACTGCTGTGAATTGCCTCGGATTATTCTTTGTGGTCGCCAGACCGGGATTATAAAATAAAACCTGTTCGGATCGTGAACTTTGTTGTCTGTTTTCTGTCTCATGGACTAGAGAAGGGAAACTTGTTAATCAAAATGCATGTTAACAAGATCAAGAAAAATTAATGGAAGCAGAGTTCGCTGTTATGGAAACTACTAGCGTACAGGAAGACAGCTCACCTGTCAGTTTATTGTATTTGTGCAAGGGAAGAAAGAAAAACACGGCCCCTTTGTGTAACAAGATTATGAAAATCAAACACCTGACAGTGAACAGTTTGTTAGCTAAACTCTGTAAAACATCCTAGTTTAATGGTTTAAATAAGGGTCATATGATTTAGACCCACCGCTGTTTAGATCAAATTAATTGAGATCAAATATATTCTTTGGAAAAGAAAGAACTTGGGCAGGTAGTTTCTCAGTGAGATCTTGGAGTTAAACAGCTGGACCTATAGTAAATGGCCATGTGTTTCAATTATGTTTGGTGCACAAGTTCAATTTCAATTAAAAACAAAAAAAACGAAAATATGCAGAGTATAAACAAAACTTTCCTTTGTAAGTTAAAGCAGGTGCTGTGATCTATATTTTTAAATTGGCTCAGTTAAATGTGCTTTTGAAAACTAGCATCACTGTTCTTCTATACCCATTTGTTCATGCTGCATACATAGTAAGTTAATTCCATTTTTTGACGGTGTGCTTGGTGCATAGGGAGAACACAGCATCTGGGATTGGGAGCACGCTTTCCAAGTTAATACTGAGGGTATACACGCACTGAAATAAGACATTTAAATTTGCTATGAAGCCAACAATGTGTCCAGCTCAAATGACCTCAATTAGAGTACTGAAACACCCTTTGATTACATCTTAGTAAAGTTTTAACCATGATTGATGTTCTGGTTTTGAAATCGTTTTAGTAATTGCATGTTTGAGCTATATCTGTGCCAACAACAACTAGAGTAAACACATAATCACATAGAGAAGATGTGTGACGTGCCTAAGTGGATTTCCGACTGATTTTATTTTTTCATTTTCAGTTGGCTGGCTTCTGAATTTAATCTCCCCAAGATGCCAAAGAAGATGAGCTGTCACTTCAACTATATGATCTTCCAATTAAAGTCAGAATAAACAGTATCCATCTTCAGCAATAGTAAAAAGCCTTGAGATATTAAGGCAGGTGGGTTTACATTTTTAGGGTGTCTGGCCTTCTTTGGTTCACTTTAATAACAATATTTATGTTTCATCCCTGGTTGGACCTTTATTGTACCATGGCCAACATTTTTGGGGCAGAACCTTATAAAAAAAAAAAAAGAAAAAAAAAGAAAAGCTCATTTTTTCCAAAATCTGAATATCGTATTTATTACAACGAGAGCCTTTGTTCTTGTCAGCATCCTTTAGTATCCATCATCGTACTGTCAATCATATTCTGAATAGTTTCCAGATGAAACATTTCCTTCCATCCCTTACGTTCCTTCTTATTACTTGGCCTTATCCCACAACATTTCCAAGAAGAGCCCAGGTATTCTCAGTTGGATTGAAATCAGGTGTTTTTTCTGGGAAAAAAAACATATATACAGTGCCTTGCAAAAGTATTTAGACCCTTGACCAATTCTCTCATATTACTGAATTACAAATGGTACATTGAAATCTAGTTCAGTTCGAAATTTTTTTTTTAAAACACTTAAACTCAAAATCAATTATTGTAAGAAGACATTGGTTTTATGTTGGGAAATATTTTTAAGAAAAATAAAAAACTGAAATATCTTGCTTGCATAAGTATTCAACCCCCACACATTAATATTTGGTGGAGCCACCTTTCGCTGCAATAACAGCTTTAAGTCTTTTGGTATTTTGCTCCATCCATTCTTCCTTCAATTGTAACAAGATGTCCAGTCCCTGCTGATGAGAAACATCCCCACAGCATGATGCTGCCACCACCATACTTCACTGTAGGGATGGTGTGTCTTGAGGCATGGGCAGTTTTAGGTTTGCGCCACACAAAGTGCTTTGAGTTTTGGCCAAAAAGCTCTATCTTGGTCTCATCTGACCACAAAACCTTTTCCCACATCGCAGCTGGGTCACTCTCATGCTTTCTGGCAAATTCCAGACGTGCTTTCAGATGGTACTTTTTGAGTAACGGCTTCTTTCTTGCCACCCTCCCATACAGGCCAGTGTTATGCAGAGCTCTTGATATGGTTGACTGGTGCACCATTACTCCACTCCCAGCCACTGAACTCTGTAGCTCCTTCAAAGTGATTGTTGGCCTCTCTGTGGCTTCTCTCACAAGTCTCCTTCTTGTTTGAGCACTGAGTTTTGAGGGACGACCTTTTCTTGGCAGTGCCTGGGTGGTGTGATGCAGCTTCCACTTCCTGATTATTGATCCAACTGTGCTCACTGGGATATCCAAACACTTGGATATTATTTTGTACCCTTTCCCTAATCTATGCATTTGTATTACTTCATCCCTAACTTTTGTAGAACGCTCTTTGATCTCCATTTTCCTTCAGATTCACAGCCTTACCAATGATCCTTCAACAGTGGGGTTTTTATCCAGAAAATGTGACAGCAACTTTAATGGTTCACAGGTGGAGGCCAATGGTAAGGTAATTGTGTCCTCGTTAGGGCAATTTCTTTCATCGGTGCAAACTGGGAGCTTCCACAGCACAGGGGTTGAATACTTATGCAAGCAAGATATTTCAGTTTTTTTTATTTTTCTTAAAAATATTTCCCAACATAAAACCAATGTCACCTTACAATAATTGATTCTGAGCTTCAGTGTTTAAAAATAAAATATCAAACAGAACGAAATTTCAATGTACCATTTGTAATTCGGTAATATGACAGAATTGGTCAGGGGTCTGAATACTTTTGCAAGGCACTGTATATATATATATATATATATATATATATATATATATATATATATATATATATATATATATATATATATATATATATATATATATATATATCATAATATAGGCGTTTTGTCAAATGGCAGGGTACCCCAGCATCCACTTGCTTAGTGAATTGCTCTGTGGATAGTCTATTGCATACAGCAGGCTATGCATTGTTCAGCAGACACAATGAAACATATTACCCGAGTGGACCTGACTGCTATTTGAGAGGCATGATTCCAGAAGCATTTTGCTATTTTCCAATCAGGAGAGATTTTTGAGCATGTGATCATTGGCACCACTCAATGCAATATTAATAAACATTTCCTGCAGTGCAACATGCATTGATCTGTTTGTCTGTGACATTCTGCAATAAGATTAACCATGACAATTTAATAACTCTTTTAAAGCAAGGGCTTCCCTCCCTTGTTCCTATTCCAGTTACTGAGCAACAAGCATGAAGAGCGCTCATTCAAGTGCTACAAATGCAGATGGTTACACCTGTATGTGCAATTAAAACCTGGCATGGATTATTGGTTCCCTGAGAGTGGATACACCTGAAGCCCTTGTAACACAGTACCCAGAGGCCTACTTTCTATGACATCATTGCGCCTGGCTTGATTCTGTATAGATTTAAAAAAATACCACATGCTCTGCATGTCTACAATAAGTAGAATCTGGGACAGCCCTCAATGTTGACACATTACCGGCATTGCTTTTACTTCTGGCCAAGAAGTAAACGTGTAGTTTACAGTGTTCCTCTTACATGTCTTACATGTTTAGTATCTGAACTTAAGTTAACAATAGATAATGTTAGCGGAACTAAATATTAGGGGTTTAAATCTTGACATTTTCTATTGATCGATTAATCATCCAATTCAAAGATCAATTAACCCATTAATCACACCTGTTTGCTAGTGTCATATGAAATTGTATTGAAAGACAATTACAAGCAATCACTTTTACTGAACAGTACCTCACATTTACGTTTTCTTCAGCAAAATGCCATTCAACAAAGAAAACGATTTAAAATACATTGATATTATATATTATAATATTACTATAAATTACCAGGACAACCAAGAATTTACTATATTTAACAAATCCGTTTTTGGTATAATGTAAACTTTCAAGTTTCAGACTAACAAAAGTAACTTACTCAGTGCCCTTTTTATTTTAGTTAGCTGAAGAAACAGTATGATATAGCTATTTATTTTCTGATGCTGTTTAAAAGAAATACGTTGAATTAAAAAAAAAAGTCTGATTACTTGTGTGCCATTTTTCAAGAATAGGTTTTTTCTATCACCATTTTTTGATACCGGTATACAAGATTAATCAATCCATGATTAATCAATCAAAGTCCACAGGTGTGATTAATTGATTAATCATTAATCGATTAAAATCCCTAATAACTATGCAACCAAAGGTTGTTCCAATTTGTATTACATTTTGTGAACTCACAGATAACGGCATGTTTTTAACCGGATGATGTGTGTGTGTGTGTGTGTGTGTGTGTGTGTGTGTGTGTGATACTGGATTTTAATACCATCTTCTTGGTCAAGTCTTACTTAATCTCAAGTAACTTCCCGGGAATAAAAGTAAATACCTTTTTTTTTTTTTTTAAAATGCAAATGAAGAAAAGTTACTTTTAAAAAATATACAGTACTGTGCAAAAGTTTTAGGCAGGTGTGAAAAAATGCTATAAAGTAAGACTGCTTTCAAAAATAGACATGTTAATAGATTATATTTATCAATTAACTAAATGCAAAGTGAGTGAACAGAAGAAAAATCTACATCAAATCCATATTTGGTGTGACCACCCTTTGCCTTCAAAACAGCATCAGTTCTTCTAGGTACACTTGCACAAAGTCAGGGATTTTGTAGGTATATAGTCAGGTGTATGATTAAACAATTATACCAAACAGGTGCTAATGATCATCAATTCAATATGAAGGTTGAAACACAATCATCAACTGAAACAGAATATACCATCTATATATATATATATATATATATATATATATATATGTGTGTGTGTGTGTGTGTGTGTGTGTATATATATATATATATATATATATATATATATATATATATATTCTATTTGACTTTAACCTAGAGCTGCTTTTCAGAAAAGTGAGCCTGCTGTCCAGATGGCTGTGTTTAAGCTCCAGATGGACTTGGTAGATCTCCAGATGGCTGTAGTTAAGCTACATATCATTTTAAAAACTACAAATTACATGTTGAGAGGGAGTGGGGAGACTAACAGAGTCTGTCTGTGTCAGAAAGACCTTCATCAGAGGATATGTACAAAGAGAGTAGTGGAGTTCACTTTCTTCCATCCCTATATTGATTATTTATTACATTTTGATACCCACATAGAATCATTGCCTATCCTCTGAAGTGCTCAATACTGGCACCATTTGTCCATTCTCATTCAAACAATGGTGCTGACTCACTGCATTGATTCCTAGAATGGTTGCCTATCCTGCCATGTTTTCTGAAATCCTTGCAAAAATGTACTGATTTATGCATTTGTAGTGGATTATCTACTTTTGCACCCCTGTCACCACCTATCAATGACAGTGTGACAATGTTACTACAGAAAGTGAATTTAAAAAAAAAATGTAAACTCCCCTGCCACCACCTATCAATGACAATGTGACAGTGTTACGAAAGAAAGTGCATTTTAAAAGGTGAGAATACATTTAAGACAACTGCGGCTGTCCTACGCAATGCATGATGTACTGTAGTTATTTAGGTGTGTCTTCGATTGTCTTCAGATTATTGCAGCTGATGCTATCACTGCCTGTTTCCTTTGATCTTCTGTCATGATGTTCCAGTCCGCAGACATCCGGTTAGCCAGATTAATATGTTCACTATTACTTCTAGCTGCTGGTTACAGAGGCAGGTGGGGCACATATACATTACCGTGATGGCTTTTAAAAGAAATACATTGAATAAAAAAAAAAGTCTGATTACTTGTGCCATTTTTCAAGAATTTTTTTCTAGTACCATTTTTTGATACCACACTCAGGTATACAAAATTAATGCACAGTAGTGATTTCTGATCTCTTAGCAGATAGAAGCAATGCAAGTTTTCAATGAGCTCTGGGGCGCTGAACCCAGCGCCCGTGACAGTTACGAAAGTGTATAGCTGTCATGACTACAGTATGATATTCTAAACAATCAAGCAACTTTTAAAATAGGTGAAACATGTTTTAATGTCATAACTACAGTATGTCTGATTAAACCTGGTAAAAGTAATACTTTTCATTATAGGGCAATATGGTTATTCAATAAGAGTATGACATAAAAATGCTAGTACTTTGAGGATGGCCTGTTCTAGACAGATTCACAGTTGTGCGGTATTCTCTCATTTCTTAATAATGGACTTTACTGTGCTCCAGGGGATATTCAATGCCTTGGAAATATTCTTATATCCTACTCTTGATTGGTGCTTTGAAGAACCTTATTCCGGATTTGCTTTGAATGTTCCTTCGTCTTCATGATGTAGTTTTTGTTAAGAAATGTACTAACCAACTGTGAAACCTCCCAGAGACAGGTGTATTTAACCTGAAATCATGTGAAACACCTTAATTGGACTCCATTCAACTAATAATGTGAGTTCTAAAGACAATTGGTTGCACCAGAGCTTATTTAGGTGTGTCATAGTGTCATACTTATGCAATCAATTATTTCTATTTTATATTTGTAAATAATTTAGGACAATTTGTAGATTTTATTTTTCACTTTGACATTATGGACTTTTTTTGTGTTGATCAGTGGCAAAAACTCCTAATTAAATCCATTTTGATTCCATGTTGTAACACAATAAAATGTGGTAAAGTCCAAGGGGGGTGAATACTTTTGAGAGCCACTGTATGTAAATTTCTTGACCTTAGTTTTTCCTTTGGCAGTGAAAGATGTTATTGATGCACTGTTTTTCTGAGGGGCTTTTTGGTGTGTTTGTGATCTCTCGTGCTTACCACAAACATCATTCTTGCTCCCATGACTCACTATTAAAATCAGTCTGCAAGACCTGCATAGTTTACATAAAGTATGACTTTCTCCAATGTTGCTTAGGATTATGTGAGAATATGTTGTAGTCCAAGAAGCTTGAAATTTGCATTCATATTTTGATTTTTGCACAGGGAGTGTTTATCGCACGCAAAGCCATCTTTGAGACAGTCAAGTATGCATGACTGCCACAGGGCTCTCCTGCACCCTGAACAGGCATTGCAGTAATCACAGACGACACACACATATATATATATATATATATATATATATATATATATATATATATATGATCGGCACGGTATATATAGTATATAATATATATAACAGGGCTCTATATACCGATTTTAATGCTCTTACATCCAAAAAACAGCCTGCCTAAAAACAGGTGAGAATGTAGGTTTGTGTTAAGTGTTTTATTGTTTAATTAGTTATCCCCTGCACCTGGTGTTATTGTAAATTAGAGCCAGGTGCAGGGTATTTAAAGAAAGCAGCCAGTCTGTTCAAGGCTGCTGGTGTGTGAAGAGCCCTAGTTGAGGGTGATTTCAACCGAATCAAAAAGGTAGTGTGAAGAAGCCTTTTTGTGTGTTCTGTTTTGTTAGTGTGTGGTACAGGTAAACCGCTTAGCTGTCCTGTTTTAGTTAGGTTTATAACCATTATAGTCTGTGCAGATACTCCTCAGAATGCTTACTCGGGTTGAGAGCTGTTGGCAGTGTGTACTCTTTATCTCAAGAGGTTTTACATGCCTGTTGGGTGCATGGTATTTTGCATCGTTCCCACCGTGGCTCTGGCTGTTTTGTATCACCTGGGTCTGTACCGGCTGTATTTTATGTATCTAGGAGATGCCGGAGTGCCACTGCTAAGAGTCATGGTGTAAATCAGTCTAACATGCAGCCACTGCCACAGATCTTAGATATTCTGGACACAAATTATAGGGTGGATATTCAAATAGGCCTTTTAATGCATGCTCTATTTGTAATAAATCTCGCAGATCAGATGTTGGTCTCAGAGCTAGATGCCCTCTGTATAACAGAAACCTTGCTGGACAAAAATGATATCCTTTCCTTAAATGAGTTCTGCCCGCCCGGGTTTTCATCCCTACATAAACCCTGTGTGGGTAAACATGGTGGGCGTTTTGTTGCTGTCTTTTGCCATACTAAATTCACTATTCATAAGTTAGACAGTGCATCTTAGAGCTCATTTGAGAACCTACTATTTTCTTTTGGCTGCTCTCGACCTATCACTGTGCTAGTGATTTATCGATCTCCTCAATATCATTCTTTGTTTTTTGATAAGATTTCTGAGCTACTGTATTCACTTGTCTATTGTCATTCTATACTTTTGATTTTGGGGGATTTTGACATCCATATATACAACTGCTTGGATAGCATCTCAAAAAATTTCTCTGCTCTCTCAGATTCCTTAAATTTGATTCAGCACCTACTCATGTCATGAAGCATACTTTACACTTAGTCATTACATTAGGTCTATCTCTCAGTAACCTTTCTCTTATTCCACTTACTTTCTCTGATCATTTTCTGGTCTGTTTTGAAACTGCTTCATTTCTTCTCGCTGTAGTACCACAAACTGTTGTATTTAGACTTTGTCGCCTTTTAGATCCTGCTAAGTTGACGAGCCTGGCTACTGACTTACTGCTAAACAGTGGGTTGTCATTACCAGTTGAAAAGGTAGCACCACTCCGCACATGTACTATCTTTTTAAAATGCTCTTCCCCTGGTATACCAAGGATCTTAAGGAACTAAAAGCTAAAAGACACAGTCTGGAACAGAAATGGAGGGCAACTGGGCTCTGTGTTGACTTTGATATCTGGAAGTCATACAAAACACAATACTAACTGGCCTTGACCACTGCTAGATCATCTTATTTTTCTAATTATTTCTACCAATAAAAATGGTCTAGCTGCATTTTTCAATATTGTTGATAAACTCTTAAACCCTTAAACAAGTGCACAGGTGTGTGTAGATCATATTTGTGAGAAACCTGTAACATTTTTCACTGATAAAATTGTAATTAGGGCCAGTTGCCTTCAGCTAATACTACTGGCATTCACCCATCTCCAGATGGTTTCAATAATACCACTGCTGGTTTCATGGAATTTGCTGTGATAACTGAGGTGGAGCAGAAGGCTGTGATTGCTAAACTAAATCTTAAGATCTGCAGTTTAAAACATTGGCCTACCTGTCTTATGAAGGAATGTCTGTCTGTTTTGGGTCTTATTGTAACTCATGTTGTTAATTCCTCCCTGACATCTGGAAGGGTCCCCCTTACTCTAACGCTGGCAGAGGTGAAACCGCTGCTGAAGACACATAACCTTTCTCCACATGACCTTGGAAATTATAGGCCTAATTCTAATAACCATTTCCTTGCTAAAGTGCTTGAAAACATTGTGGCTACTCAGCTTCAAGGTCATTTTTGTAGAAGTGCGTTACTGGAGAAGTTTCAGTCTGGTTTTTGCTCAAGACATAGCACTGAGAATGGTGTCTAAAAGTTTGCACCCTTTTCCAATTGGAATGATTTGCTTTGGGCACTACCCCAGTTCACTTGAGACTTGCTTTTCATGTACATGGTTCAGGGTCCAGCCCCCACTTGATGCACTAAGCCTCCAAGGCAGGAAGCATGGAACCCCCCCCCAAAGCAAAGCAATGCAGACCCCATCCTCCAGAATTAGGCCACCACACCACAAAGCCCCAATCTTATTTTTTTAGAGCATTGAGTGGAATACAATACTTGAAATACAACAGAGCTGGCCGACTCTACTGTTTCTTATTTCTCACATGTGTATTAAGAGGAGATATTATATTCAAGCTTTCTTGTGAAATTCCATGGTAATCCTAGCCTTCCTTTTTTCATTTTTTCTGCTGGTCATGCTGAAAGGTGCCTGAAAAACCTCCTGTTATCATTGTGGCTTTTTCTTTACTTTTCTTCCAACATTAATTATATCGAAATATTATACATTAAATGTGAACTTAAGAGACCACCAAGCCTTGGAGCAAATACAAAAAAATATGCTGGACTGTTGTTAAGATACAGTAATTAGTAAGAGACTGTGTCAACAGGAAAATTCTGAGACAGCAGTGTTAGTTGGTCTGGATTTCAGTGTAAGGGATTATGGTTTGATCCTGGAAATAATTGCACTTAATCTGAGTAGAGACTGAGGCATCACTGACCAGAGATGGGGAGATTTAATGTTATGGGTTGCTAAAGTAAGGAGAGAAACCCAAGTGGACATACAGGGATATGCTCATTGTTATTTAGCTGATTATAATTCATATCAGATTTTCCTGGTCCTGTGTATTCTGAGAAAGGGCATGGTGGCCAAGATCAAGATAATTTTTTTGCGGGGGGGTGGTGGAGCACAATTGAAACTTGTGTAGACTTCTCTGTATACATCTTTGCACCCCCCTTTTAACATTCTTATATACTCTCCAATTTCAAAAACTGAGCGTGACGACGGTAGGCTTTGGTCACTTCATGAACAATAAAGTTGCGAGTCTGAAAGAATAATTAACTTTGCAATTTACAGTCATGCTATTTTAAGCATCACCTCTGGATAATGTAATGTTTTGTATTGGTATTGATTGATCAGTAGGGTCAATGCCTGTGTGATTTTGTTGAAAAGTGCAAGATTAAAGTATAGGGGCCCTATTTAGCAACATTTGCAAACCCTTTAGGCAATCACAAAGCACTTTTGCGGACAGTTAGTGCACCAGAATCAGGCCCACGTGTGGGCAAACAGACTTAGCCCACATATGTGATTTAGCAACCCTGTTTTAGAGACCATCGGCAAGTCACCGTTAGCGCTTGACATGGGTTGAGCTTTAGGGGAATGTCCTCATTTACATACAAATGTGGCGATTTAGCAAACCATCAACCGTGTTAGCGTTTGTGTTTCAGTTGACATGGAAACCAGGTCTGAACTTTGCACTTAATTATTTGGTCGAATATAAATACCGACGAAAATACAAGGGAGGCAGACAAAGAAAAGAGATAGATTAGTGATACTTTGTAATGTGATTCTGTGATTTTGTAACAATTGTCGTCCTGGATAAGAGCGTCTGCTAAGAAATAAATCATAATAATAACAATTTCTACGTGGCCAGACAAGGAGAGGAGGAGACATCCCCAAATATTTAGAAGTAGTCTGTCTTTTCTGAGCCTGTCTGACACACAATGTATGCAGCAATTTTGCCTCAACAGACAAACAATCACTGACATCTGCCAATTGCTTCAGGCTGACCTGGAAAGAGATGTGTGGAGAGCACACTGCTTGCCTGTAGCACTAAAGTGCATGCACCAACACAGAATAGACACCTCTACGTAAATCATAAGGGGACTGTGATGAGTCAAAGGGGTTTCGGTCTGCAATTCAGCCTCCCAACAGTAGAAGGCATCAAACCAACTCGGGACTCCAGCCACTGGAGTCAAGTGAAATTAAGGATACCTGTCAGTTTGGGATTGGTGATCCACTGACTACCGGGGCGGGGTTTGCATACTAAAGGGAACGTGCTACTGTGTTCGGGGTTGGTCCTAAGGAATAGAGGCGGGGGAAAAAAGGCTGGAGGGAAGTACGTGGGAGTTTGGACTGTGTCACGAACGGAGGCCTTACTAACTTGGCTCTTTTCTGTTTTTATTCCTTTTTGTTTTATTTTTGGATGTAAGCAGAGCGCGAAGAGGACTAAGAGGCTTCCGTTCCTTTATTTTTTATTACTCCAGCACTCCCTCCCTCACATCCTTCTTTATTATTTTTCTTTTTTTTCCATGTAATATTAAATAAAATTTTAATTTTTACACGTAAATCACTGTCTGGAAAATCCATTTTTACTCACACGCCTCACAGGGACATATTCTATCAGCGTGCAAGTAGGGTGTGATCTGTGATGCCAATAACTACATCACAAATGTGTATAAAAACTATCGTTGCTCCACTCATAAGTTGTTTATCCTCGATAATTTGCAGGTGGCATCTGCGTTTCAGCGGGATGATAGTCTGAGAAGCTGGTCGATAGGGGACAACAGGTATCCACTGAAGCTATGGTTAGTGACACTGCTGCTTAACCCCATGACCCCTGCCAAACAGAGGTATAACCTTTAAATGTGCTCCTACTGTAATTGAGCAAACATTTGGAATCCTCAAAAACTGATTCCGATGTTTGGATTTCTATGGGGGAACATTACAGTAGACTCCTCAGAAAGTTATCAATATCATCCTGGCTTGTTGTGTTTTACACAACATAGCTCTCTGTAATGGATGCTGAAATTACAGAGGAAAGAATACAGGGTTTCAGTGAAGCAGATGCTGAAAATGCCAGGCAGGTCAGACAAAGCCTTATAGACAGGGGTTCACATACAATGCCTTGAAAAAGTATTCGGCCCCCATCTCTTTTTTCACATTTAAGGGTCTCACAGCCTGAGATTTTGATGCATTAGATTGGGAATTTTTATTTGAGTCACACATTCTTCTTCAAAGAGCCCCCCCACCCCAAAAGAAAAAAAAAATAGTAAACAATAAAATAATAAAAATTAAAAAACTGAAATGTCATCATGTTTTAAGTATTCATCCCACAGGGTCAATACTTGGTTGAACCAGCTCTGGCAGCAATTACAGCCAGTAGTCTTTTCGGATAAGTCTCTATTAACTTTGCACACCGTAATGGAGCAATATTTGCCAATTCCTCCTTGCAAAATTGCTCAAGCTGTGTAAAGTTAGTTGGGGAATGGTGATGGACAGCAATTTTGAGGTCTTGCCACAGGTTTTCGAAAAGGTCAGACTGGGCCACTCAAGGACATCTAGCTTCTTCATTTTAAGCCACTCCAGTATTGTTCTGGCAGTGTACTTTGGATCATTGTTCTGTTGAAAGACAAACTTCTTCCGCAGTTTGAGTTTTTTTCCAGGATTTCTCTGTATTGTGCACCATTCCTCCCATCAATCCTGACAATATTACCAGTCCCTACTGCTGAAAAGCATCCCCATAACATGATGCTACCACTGTCATACTTTACGGTGGGTATGGTGTTACCTGGCTGGTGTGCAGTGTTTGATTTGCGCCACACATACATTCAGGCCATACATTCTTAGCATTCAGGCCAAAAAAGTTCCACTTTAGTCTTATCAGACCACAAGACGTTCTGCCATATAGCTACTTTTCAGCCAGGGCTTCTTCCTTGCCACTGTGGAATGCCTTGGAAATTGTTGATACATGAACATCATCATCCATTGCAGCCACTGACTTCTGTAACTCAGAGTAGCTTCTCTAATAAGTGCACTTCTTGTCCGGCCACTAAGTTTAGAGTGGCGGCCTGATCTAGGCAGTGTGGTGATAGTTTCGTATTTTTCCCACTTCTGTACGATGGACTGCACTGAGCTCCGAGGGATGTTCAATGCCTTTGAAATGGTTTTGTACCCTTCCCCAGATTTGTGCTTCTCTATATTCATATCCCTGACTTGCTTAGAATGCTCTTTCATCTTCATTTTGATTCTTTCTTTTGAAAGTCTCTACCATACTGTGGGACCATACAGAGAGAGCGGTATTTATCCTCACAGATTAATCTAAAGCAGGTGATCCACTAATTTCTTACACAGGTGGAGTCGATCAACAAATTGTGTGACTTGCTGAGGTAATATATTGTACCTGAGCAAATTTAGGCTTTCAATTGCAAAGGGTATGAATACTTTTTTAATCTGATCATTTCCGTTTTTCATTTTTAGTAAATTGTTACAAGCTTTTGGAATTTTTCTTTTGATTTAACATGGTGCTCAAGGCTTTTTATCTAATTTAATCTATTTCATATTCTGAATCTGAGACTCTTAAATGTGAAAAAAGGGATGGGGGTCGAATACTTTTTCAAGGCATTGTAACTGGTACGCAGGTATGCATGTGGCCCACCTAAAAAAGATGCAGACTTAGTTATTGTTGAAGACGCAATATTTTTTTTAACAGGAAAGCATTTATAATAAAGGCAGTTACATTACTCATGGTTCGAAGGTGAGCTACACATGCCTGATTCTAAAGTGTTCGCCTGTCCCCCGCCATTTTGCTTATAGATCACTTTTTTTTTAATTTCATATTCACTTGAGGGGCTTGGTCATCCTCTTCACTTGGGCTGCTAGATATTTAAAAAATGCGCTTTTGTCTTCCTTCTCTTTTTTGGTTTCAAAATACCCTCCGTTCACTATCTCAAACGCACAGTTGCTTTTAAAGGGAAAGTTGAATCCGTTTTGGTTGTAACCTTACTCCCCCCACTGTGCTTTGATTGGCTGGGCACATAATGCACTATTTGATGTGTGTTAGCCCATCGCTATCGCTCAGGCAAAAGTGACTTCGATAGCGGATGAAAATATGATTTAGAAGTCGGGTCTCATGAGCGGCTGTGCACATATTTGGTAAATAAATTGAATTTAGTCTCGTCTAATGAAGGACACTTCTTGTAACGAAGAGCCTTAATGCAATGAGCTTTGACAGTGGTGGAAGGTCTGTGTTTTGTTTTTTTTTTTGTTTTTTTTCAAGGCAGAATGTAAACCTCCAATCATATATACCAGTAGATAATTTAATTAAATGTATACATGTATGTACTGTATTAAATAAAAATTATGTCAAAACACAGAGATTGTTTGCCTGAGAAACAACACCTGATTTACAAGAAAATTGTCAGTAATATGTTAAAACAAATTTGAGGCTCATTCAGTAATGTTGATGCACGTTTTCAGACTATGTCTAAATAATTATGCAATTACATAATCTGTGCCAAGTGCACATTTTAGCAACCACTAGAGGATTTATTTTATTCCTTTGTGCTTTTTCGAAGTCCAATTAAATTATCCCTGCTTCATTTAAGTCTTTTACGGTCGCTCATAATATGCTACTTGATTAAACATTCTAGGATGATCTTTTAATTAGCTGTGCAAAGCACTTTTCTTAACGAAACAGCCTGTAATCTCAATTGCACATAAATGACTGATCTGCAATTTGCTAATCAAGATTTCTTAGGTCTGGTACAATGTTCAGAGTGTTTTAGCTATATTTTTTTTTTTTACATTCCCATTAGTAACTAAAAAAAATTATTCATTCTATTTTGTCGACAAAAACAGAATCTCATTCTTGTGAACCCATTGTGTCAGTCATAGATGGTTAAAACTGGGCCTAACAGTGCATGATAATGTTTTTTTTTTTTTTTTCAAATTTTGTCAGGGCAACATCTCGAACTCCAGAGTTGACACAGGCTGTTTTCAAATATCTATTTTTTATTATAATATCATGACTGATCTGGTTATACGTTAAATTCCTTGGAGACTATGCTGCTGGATAAGATCAGAGTGCAGCATCACAGTACGTTTAATTGACCTTGGATGTGAAAAATGACTTATAAATCTATTATTATTCCACTATTCCAGTTTTTGACCAAACCAGATGTGATGTGTGAGAAAAAACATTGTTCTTTAGTCTAGCCCCTTATTATACTTTGCTGCCCTTTATTTTATATGACTGTAGACTTTTTAAAAGAGTACTATATTGGTCATGCCATCATTGCTGTACCATCATAGCTGTAAAATTATCAAAGTTTAAATTTGCTCCAGGATAACACCTTGACCAACACAGGATGTAGAATTTCATTTTTTTACTGTGGTTGAACAAGAGCCTCCAGATGTGCTTGCTTGAGTGATGCTTTTGTTGGGGTGTCTTGGTATCTGTACTGAAAGGATTGCAGACAGGGCTGGTTCGGTAAAACTGGTTTCTTCTTTCAATCAACGCCTCCTGTTTAATTAACGCAAAGAACAAGACTGATTGATCTCCATAGGGACTGACTTCATCAGACAGGATTCAATTTCACGTATTGCTAGAAAGGATTAACCTTGAACAGATTTAATTGACACAAAACCCTTCTGAGTTGTTTTAAGGTTTTTATCTGTTAGAACATCAATGACTTTCTCGTCCTTGTGACTGGGAGCTCAACAGCAACTCAGTTAAAAATTCTACACATGCATGAGAGAGAATGTAGAAAAAAGAAATTAGCCAGCCAACAGTGAACTGTATACTTGCCAAGCCACAATGGGAAAACTTCAGAAAGTTAAATTGTCTGACATATTAACAGTAAAACTCTCTGCAGCTCGAAATAAGGATAAGGTAATATACGATTTTTATGTTGAAAAATACACTGAAGGAAACCCAATAAAATACATAAATGGTTATACAAGATCATGCTCTGGTTGTTATTCAAATCATGTATTGAAGTAATCTCGATCATCTCTTGGAAGTGATGACCATACAGTATTTATATAATATAAAGTATGACACCAATGGCTTTGTTACTTTCAAAACATTTCCTTTTTTTACAACAGCGCTTTTTTTCAGAACAAAGCAACAGCTAAATCTGCAAAGCAATATCAATCTGTAAAGCAATATCCATCTGTAAAAGCAATATCGATTTGCAAAGCAATATCTATCTGCAAAACAATATCTCTGCAAAGCAATATCCATCTGCAAAGCAATATCAATCTGTAAAGCAATATCCATCTTCAAAAAAATATCTCTGCAAAGCAATATCTGTCTGCAAAACAATATCTATCTGCAAAAAATATCTATCTGCAAAACAATATCCATCTGCAAAGCAATATCCATCTGCAAAACAATATCTATCTGCAAAACAATGTATCTGCAATATCTATTTGTAAAGTGCCCTGCGTGCCACACCTTGTTTAGTACAGATTAAAGATACTTTAGTTAAAATGGTGTTAAAATGGACCAGTGTACTTTATAGGAAACAAATATTTAATTCAGAAGGTAGATTCTGAATGGGCCAATTTCCATAAGGTGCACATTTGGGAGAAACCATGCCCATTTTCACATGGAAACCCACATTTCACATGAAAATGTAAATGAGCTTGTTTGACATCATTATAAATATTGAAAGGGAACAGGTGAGTCATTACTGTGGGTACCAAAACGGCAAAAGGTTAGTGGCTGGTGGGTGGTTTTATTGTTAGCAGTGGTGTATTGTACCATAATGATAATGCGGCACCTTTTTTTTTAAATTAAGAACATAAGAAAGTTTACAAACGAGAGGAAGCCATTCGGCCCATCTTGCTCGTTTGGTTGTTAGTAGCTTATTGATCCCAGAATCTCATCAAGCAGTTTCTTGAAGGATCCCAGAGTGTCAGCTTCAACAACATTACTGAGGAGTTGATTCCAGACCCTCACAATTCTGTGTAAAAAAGTGCCTCCTATTTTCTGTTCTGAATGCCCCTTTGTCTAATCTCCATTTGTGACAGCTGTGTGCTGTCATGCTGCATTCTACACATAGTATTAAAGCAACTGTTTGATAATACCCTTGCTGTAAAAACTATGTTAAGTTAAACACAATAAGCAAGTGAGCTGCTTAAATGTCTGTACTGAATTCCCTTGATTTTGAGCCCAGCTATGTCCGAAGACACTGCGTGTCCGCTCTCCACTCAAGTTTGCTGGAGTGAGGAAACCCAGGCACTGATAAATATAGTTGGTGAACTGACTGGCAGCTCGATCGCCCAAAATGGCACAACAAACCAATATATCAACAAGCTGTTGATGTCCTCTCAGAACGGGAAATACACTGTACACGTTTGGGACAAAGCTAGGGACAAATTTGAAAAACTTAAGCAGACCTACCTGCAGGAACGAGCAAGGAGCTGCCGTTCGGGGAAGCAGGACAGTCCCGGTTTCGGTTGTGGGAAGACACGGACTGTTTACTGGGGCAGCGTCCAGTGGCAGTTGCAGCTGCCCACTTAATTGACACCTCCCAGTGCGCTGCATCTGAAGAGCCACCCTGCTGCCTTGATGAAGGTAGCATCTTGTTGTGTTTTACGTGTACGTTCAAAAACTTGCATTACTGCTACTTCAAAGTAATTGTGATATTTTTAATTTTATTACTGAACCCTCCACCAGTGCTACCATTTCAGCAGCCACAACCTCCTCAAGTAGAGCTGCGTGAGCAAACACCCAGATTCAGGTGTGGAGCAGCCAGAAGAAGCAGCTGAGGATGAAGAATCGGTGGATGAGATGCACATTAACAAACTCATGTGGCAGATGGAGACGATGAGGCTCTATTTTCATTTGTATTTGTTTAATTTGTCTCTTTTAACTGAACTGTATACAGGCATGTCAAATTGATGATCAATATTGCATATTGCTATATATTTTAACCCCCCTCCCCGCGCAGGACATTGCATTGCTCGTCCATCGCAACAAAACCCTTCAGCAGCGGAATACGGGCGTGTGGCAAAGTGGTTGGTAAGGGGAGCAGATGTCGCGGTGATGCGATGCAGGAGTGATGAACAGACAACAGTGATTCAGTGAAAAAAAAGTGCTTTTACTTGTAATCCAGGTCTGGTGACCGTCAAATAATAAATCCCCGGCTATACACAACAATGTGTAAAGCCCGGGGATAGAAATAACAGGGCACTGTCCCGAACAAAACAAACACACGGTCACCAGTCCTGGGTGAGTGCAGACGTGCGTGTGCGGTGGTGAAGACACGGGTAATTCGTGATGGTTGGTGCAGTGGTGATCCGGTTCGTGCTGACCCTCGCGACAGCTCTGGATTTGTGCGTTTAGCTGCCTAGTGGTGAAAACACAGACAGTTATTTACACAGACACAAACAACACACAACACTCTTTCTTTTCTTTTTCTTTTACTGAGAGCTCCTCTCCAGCGTTTTACCCAAACGAAGGAAAAGATCAGCGTTACCCTGGCCCCTATATGTAATCCCGCATGATATCGAGGTAAACGGTTGCAGCTGCCTTATTACTTCCAGCTGCCTCTCGTTTACCTTTCAAATCAATACAGTCTTACAACAGAGTCGCGCTTCCCTCCAGGCTGACCCACTTCCCTGATCCGGAAACGAACTGTCAGGCCAGCCCTTCCAGATACTTCTCCTCTCGTTCTTTAGCGCCCTCACAGGTCAGGAGGAAGATTCATCACCAGAACTCATCTTTCCGTCACAGGGCGGTTGAGCCTACTGGAGATGAGATGGATGCGATGCCAGATACAACAGCAATAGGTCCTGTTCCATCAGGCAGAGCATCGCCATCAGAGTGACTGGTCAAGGTGCATAACACAGCAGCAGCAACATCAGGAAACCATGGGAATGTTCTCTGAGTTCCTGAAGAGCATTGCGGAGGCTGCAACATCCAACACACCTATGTTAGACATTGGCACTGACCCAGTTGTTGCCTCTCCTGGCAGAAGCCAAGACGCCCCCTCCATCAGGGGACAATCTATGAGCCGTCCAGGTCGCCGTCCAAAGAGAGGCGCCCATATCAGAGGAGGAGGATGTACTGCACAACAGTAACATGTATAAATAAATAATATCTAAATAAAATTGCAAATGAACATATAGATTGTGGTTTTTTGTTTTGTTTTGTTTACATCATTAATATTTAACACAATGGTAAATCCAACAAAACCAGTTGAAACTGACGGCTGAGGAACCTTCCCCTGTCTGTCTCACAGGCGTCAGCCACTGATTCCTGAACACCTCATTTTGTTGTTGACACTGGTTTTGCAGGATACGGCAGGCAGTGGCAATTTTGGGAACAAACTCATTCTAGTCTGGTGGTGTTGAAAGCTTCCTCAGCAGCTATCAGCCATCCAGGCGGTTAGGGTTTTATAAACCAGTAAAGTACGGGGTACACAGCATCACCGACTAGATATAAGGGTACACCCTGATCCCCTATATGCTGTATTGCCTGAATATAAATTACTAACATAAAAAGGATGTGAAATGTTTGCAAAAGTCTAAATCTATTATATTCTGAGCCATACTGACATCCCCCAAACATTTTAAAATATTAAATATCGAGTGCTTAGTTTGAAACACAAACACTGCTACGTGAGGAAAATGTAAAATGTTTAGACTTTCAGTCTACACATAACTGAACAGCCTATTTTTATTAAGAATACATTAATCCCTTAGAAATACTAAGCTGCGGAAGTGTGTGTTGACGCATATGCAATCCTGAACAGTGGAACACAGCAGCGTCATGCACAGATCCTGGCATGCCATACGAGATCAGTGGCGCCAATTCAGCAAAACTTTATAAATAACGCTTGTGGATTTTTTTTTTTTTTTTTTTTTTTTTTAATGCTTCGAGGCTTGGCGGTTGCCCACCCCAGCCCATCCCAATTGGAGCCCCTGCATGAGATGTTTGTAAAGCTTTGAAATAAAGGAACAATACATGTCAAAATTATTTAAATAGCTGTATTTTGACACATTATTGATTTGTGACTTTATAAGGTACTTTACATGAAAAGTCGAAATATACTGTATTCTTTACATATATGATACAGTATACATATATATGTATATATATATATATATATAATATATATATATATATATATATATATATATATATATATATACACACACACACACACACACACACGTATCTGTATACACAAATAAAGTAATATTCATGAAATGTACCTGCCAGTGTCATCCACTGCTACTTGGAGAATGAAAGATGCCCAGTACTTCCTGTTGAGGTAATCTCTCAGACAGTGTCGTGGTGTTTTGATGGGAATGTGGGTAGCATCAATCATCCCCATTACTTGGGGCAACCTGAACTTTTCAGCGACACGCAGAGCAATGTTTTTTGCTTCAGTTACATCTGGCATACATATGAACATGTTATAGTGCCTCTGAACAAGGGAGTTGACACATTTTTAAATACAGCGATGAACTGTGTTTTTATGCACCCCAAACACATTGCCAACTACCCTGTACGCAGAGCAATCACCATTTTTTTCTCCACAGGCATAAGAGCCCTTACATAATTCCTGGCTGGCCTCATATCCTCCTTTAAGCAGTTCCACTATAATGCTGAATGTTGCCCTGGTGACACAAAACTCTCTATCCACTGCAGATCTGTGAAAGAGTGATGCAGCACAACCTCTTCCCACCAGCAAGATGGACGAATATGTGTCCAAACCGTCCTTTCATTAGCCATTGGCATTACATAACAAGGCATAAGGATTTGCTGGTAGAGGTTGTTTGGAAACAGTCTTGGGAGCATGAGTGGAAGGTATATGGCACAGAGCTTTAGAATTCTACATCTTCGCCGGTTTTCGGCCATAGTGCTCTGCAATACCTGTGCTGATCAGTTTCATTTTATACCTCTGAGTTCATTTTTAATTCATGAGGTGTAAGTTCAATTAATTGAAGCAGTATTCACTACGAAGGACTTGCCAGCCCACCAAACATTTGAAAAACGATTTGGACAAGAGCAGTAAAACATAGCATTAAACAATCAATCAATCAATCAATCTTTATTTTATTTAGTGCCTTTCATAGTGGATCACCATCACAAAGCGCTTTTGAAGATGGTAGAAGGAAGATTTGACCACGGAGGAGATCAAAAGGCATCAAAGAAGAGGTTGCTGTCGAGAAGTACACCAAGGCTTCATACTGTGAGGGAAGGCAGCAGCAGACAGTTTCCGAGGTTCAGGACAGCTATATTTAGATTCTTAAGGTGAGTCTTAGATCCTACTAGAAGGAGTTCAGATTTGTTAGTGTTCAGTTGAAGAAAATTGGCAGACATCCAGGCCTCAATGTCTTGAATGCAAGCCGGGAGTCAGACCATGCCAGAGGGGCTTCCAGGGTTGAGTTTTAAGTAGAGCTGGGTGTCGTCAGCATAGGAGTGAAACATGAGGCTGTGTTGGCAGATGAGGTGACCCAAGGGAAGCATGCAAATATTGAAGAGAAGGGGCCAAAGAACAGATCCTTGGGGGACACCACTGCGTCCAGTATAGAAAACAGACTGCATGCATCCGGATAGGTAAGAGGACATCCAGGAGAGACAGGTTCCAGAGATTCTAGCATACCTCTGAAGGTGGTGATCTATGGAGTTAAAAGCAGCTGTTAGGTCAAGGAGGACAAGCATTGAGCAGGAGATCATGGAGCAGAACAGTTTCAATACTGTAATGCAGCCGGAAACCAGACTGTAGAGATTCAAACAGATTGTGGTCCAACAACCACGCACGAGGTATTTAGAAATCGCAGCTTTATTACATCAGCTTACATTACCTTATGTACCTGTTTTCTGTGCGCATGGAAACAACATTTACACAAGCTCTCTGCGAAAACAGCACAGAAACTTTACGCACAGCTAATTTACATATCGGGTGAGTAGGATTTGTTGCTTGCTCTAAAAGTGATGTGAAGGGGCAGATGTATCTATGCCTAGAAATTCCAAATGAAGCTTGTTTCTTGTTTGTGTGTTTTTATTCTCCAACAGTGGTGGCATTTACATGCACAAGTCATGACAGTTCTCCCCACAATGTGTTGCCGTACTTTTCAGGAAATGCGTTGCTATGCAGTTCTGATTTAGGAAACAAAATTGTCCGTTCCAATGCAGATTACTCAATTCATAGTCATTTAGGGGAGGGGGGGGTTTAAATGTCTGTGTCTGCTTACTAAATAGGAAAGGAACGACTCTGAATATAATAATAATAATAATAATAATAATAATAATAATAATAATAATAATAATAATAATAATAATAATAATAATAAATAATAATCTTTATATAGCGCCTTTCATAGTGGACCACCATCACAAAGTGCTTTACATGATACAAGACTAGGGTGTGTGAACTGTGCATCAGCTGCAGAGTCACTTACAACAACGTCTCACCCGAAAGACGGAGCACAAGGAGGTTAAGTGACTTGCTCAGGGTCACATAAGGAGTCAGTGGCTGAGCTGGAATTTGAACCAGGGACCTGCTAGTTACAAACCTGTTTCTTTAACCACAGTTGTGAGGAGAGCTTCATGCGTTGCCATGAAGATAAAAATGCACACATTCTGAATTACGCCACACATTAGCTACTTGGTTGTCTTATTACCTTTCCAACACACACACACACACGACATTATATAAAATGTAATTTTTATTAAGTACAAGTTTTACTACTTTGAATTTATATTTGTGTGTGTGTGTGTGTGGGTGGGTGTGTATGTTTTGTACGGCCTTTCTGCTGGAGATTAAGTCAGAAGAATGGGATTTCGAGTGCTGAAATCTCGTGAGCCACAAGCACGATTCCTGCTCCGGTTTACATGGGTTTTTACAGCTATTTTTACCCTGAGAAAGCGATTGACCCTGCCCTTAAAGTTGTGCTATTTCACGATGCATTTGCATGACGTCTCACAGTAAGGACTGTACAGTTGATTTTCATGTGCATGTAAACCCATTATAGCAGCTATGAATCTTCTGTATACTTTTCCACAGTAGAGTAAACTAGCCATATATTTGCAAGTACCGTGTACTGCAACTGCAAGATTGCATTTTTGCTTTTGTCAGGATTAACAATACTTTACTTTTCAAGTTTTCCTTTTAACAGTAACAGCTGTGCAAAGAGAACTTAATTAGTTATATTATTAAGTACATGCTAGTATTTTCTTTCTCTCAAGCCAAAGGCATTTTGTATGCCTATTTACTGAACTGCTAAAGTTAAAAGAAATTAAAAAAAAAAAAATGTATTTCTTTTTCAAGATGCCATAGCCAATGTAAACTATTATTTTCCATTCTGGTAACCCTTTTCCTTGTTCCCTTCCATTTGAAAGGAATATCTATGGCTATTTTTATCTGAAGATTGAACAAGCAAACTTTAAAGGCAAGAGTGCCTTTCAGAATCTAAAGTTTCCTCGCTAAGAGGCGCCTTTCCCATTGATGAAAAGGAATGCCCCTGCTAGGTGTCGTTTGGGACACAATTCATCCTGATATTCTCATACACTGTATACTGAGATGCTTGATATGAGTTTATTTATTTTTATAAGAATACATGGTGACTCACTGATGTTATTTTATTAATGATATATTAACATAATATATATGTGCCTCTCTGTTTTGGGTCTTGTGTTGAACACAATATTCAGTGTTACCCTCACTGTTGGATTGAACTAAAGGGTTAGCAGTGAACGCAAAAATAAAAATAATACATTCAGAATGAAACTTCACATTTGAAAAGAAAAGAACTGTCATCAAAAAAAATACACACTTCGACCTGTCCTCTCGCCTGCAATCTTTAAAATGGAGGCCGTGCAGCAAGCAATTCTCTAAAATGCGGGTGGAGAGTACAACTCACGGGACTGATGACCGATCTCAGTATTGAGTGAATGAGCAAGTAATCTCAGTATACAGTGAATGCATCTCAGTATATAATGCATGCATCTAAGTATAGCGTGTATGCATTTCAGTATAGAGTGTATGCGTCTCACTATGCAGTGTATGCATTTCAATATAGAGTATGTGCATCTCAGTATATAGTGTATGTGAATTTCAGTGGGTGAATTGTGTCCCAAACCGCACCTCATACCCTGCTGTTAAATTGTGTGAGATTTTTGTGAGCGCTTCTGTCAATTGCAGGTAACTTGTGTGTGAGAAGAATTTACTAGTGCTATAATATGACTGTGAGTATCAGTAAAAAAGGTTTACTTAAACTGATGCTGAGTGACGTTGTGTAGGATGAAGATTCATCACCCTTTCATAGACTTGCTGATCATCTACTTAGGCTGAATGCATTACACAGAGTTGCCAACATGTTCGGTTGTGCAACAGGTGGCGTACACAGTAGAAAGTGTAAAGTTAACATACGCAGTATTACCGTAAGTGATGGATATGTGGGTTTGGTAACTTCGTAGTTCAGTGGCCAACAGTTGCAATAAAAATGCCTGGGTGCTTTTCATGCGCAAAAGGTTAAATTAAAACAGAAACCCATCTTGTTCGTTTTCTTTTTTCACACGTAGTGTTAAGCTAATAAAAGAGGAGGCATAGCGCATACCCCCTAATGATCATGGTAAACATTAGGTGATTTATGACATCAAATCGCATAGCTGTGTCCTGTGTATTGAGTGGAGGTTGTGGCTGTAAGCCAGAACGTGAACCTGACAAGTTCAGATATTGCAGAGAAATACTCCAGCTATGAAAACATCTGCAAGGACCTTGAAGGTCACACGTTATTTGTCAAAGAGGAACAGGGCTGCAGACAGCAATGTTATGGCCAGGTTCACTTGAGTAACTTTACCCCGCTACCACAGAATGTACTGTAAGCAAGCTTCTGTTAAATTGATTCCTTTATGATTATCTTGAAGTATACACTGTGCTGAATAAAGAAGTCTAACCCTGCCCCCACTCTTTTTTGTGTAAAAAGGAAACCTGGACACTGTTGTGTGGCTTTTCTTTGGCCTGTCAGGATACTTTCATGGAGGTCGTTTGCTGTACAATGGGCACTGACTCCCATTTACATGAACCCTAAGCCCACAAGGTCCTCAACACATTGTATCTTTCCCCCATGATGGTCTACTTGTAAACCTGAAGTAAAGTTTTCTGTTTTTTTTTTTTTTAGCTATGATGTGTTGTTTTTGAATCACTCTGTATATTAGATACAGTACCTGGCATCCGACCAATGGCGCATTAACAAAACTCCAGACTTTCTTGTTTATGTGCCTGATTTCTCCATCTGGTGCTATCATGAGAGTGACTCAGGTGACTCAGATGCTTCTGGCTCTTTGTTTTTCACTAGCTGCTGGTTGTGGTGCTCCATTGACTTGTTCCAAGGGCATCCAGCCTGTAGTATCACCTTGTCCACCAAACTCTCCAGGATTAAACAGATTCAGAAGACTGCTGTCTTTGAAATAATGTCAGCTTACCTAAGTGTCACATTCATTTTCAACCTTTTACAACTGGCACAGCTTGCAGAAAGCTTGAAGGAAATTTGATTATTTTTCCTATATCAAAGAATTAGGGGGGACGATATCAAAGTATTTAAAGTCATAAAATGAGTTGACAAAGTAAACCCTAACCTGTACTTTAACACAGTACAGAAACCAGGACCAGTGGACACAGTAAGAAATTAGGAGGCAGTTCTTTACACAGAGTGTGTAGAGGGTATAAAACAGGTTACATAGCCATGTTCTGATTCATTGGGATCCTTAAAGACCTGACTTGACAGTTGTGAGATCAATTGGCTATTGCAGTGATGGGCTGAAAGGCCTGCTCTTGTTTAACATTTTCTTGTGTTCTTAACGCAGGTTCTGAGTTGATAGTCCATGTTTTCTTTCTACACATGTCTGATGGAGTACAGGGCTGTTCACCAGCCAATCTACAAAGGGACAAAGGGGCATTCAGAACAGAAAATAGGAGGCACTTTTTTACACAGAGAATTGTGAGGGTCTGGAATCAACTCCCCAATAATGTTGTTGAAGCTGACACTCTGGGATCCTTCAAGAAACTGCTTGATGAGATTTTGGGATCAATAAGCTACTAACAACCAAACGAGCAAGATGGGCCGAATGGCCTCCTCTCGTTTGTAAACTTTCTTATGTTCTTATGTTCTTACAAGAGGCTTTGAATCAGAATAACATAAGAAACACTAACAGATGTTCAAGTCTGTTTTCTATCCAAAAAAAAACCAACCTAATTTCATCATGGCACCAATTTTCTATCTAATTTGAAAGGCCAGTGTTTATAAAGCATGAATTTAAAACTGGAAAAAATGTTTGCGTCATTGCAAAAATTTTTTCTTTTCCTGCAAATTACACTTTGGATTTTCAAAATGGCTAGCATCTTGACCAAATGAGCAAGATGGGCCGAATGGCCTTCTCTCGTTTGTAACCTTTCTTATGTCTTATGTTATTAATATACGAAGGTTAACAGAATGTACACAAACATCATTACCAGAGTTTGTTATAAAAGAGAATGAAGTACTAATGGAGCTAACAGCACTTAAAATAAACAAATCCCCAGTGCCTGATGAAATCTGTTCAGGAGGCCTCAGGGAAACTAGAGAACAGATTTTTAAACCAATATTTAATATATTCAATAAATCTGTAAATAAAGGAGATATGCCACTGGAATGGAAAATTGGCAATGTTGTTCCTATATTTAAAACGGGAGATACATTTGACCCTGGGAACTACAGACCTATGAGTTTAACATCAATCCTATGTAAAATCCTGGAAACTATAATAAGAACCAATGACATCATCTACCTATATTTTCAAAAAGCATTTGACAAAGTACAGCACAAAAGGCTATATCTAAAGAATAAATCAGTAGGAATGCATGGTGATGAGGCAGCATGGATTCATAACTTGTTACAAGGTAGAAAGTAGAGAGTTATAATTAGAGGCCAGGAATCAAACTGGAGTAACGTAACAAGTGGGGTACCACAGGGATCAGTACTGGGACCATTGCTATTCTAATCTGTATAATTGACTTGGACTAAGACATAATTAGTGAACTATGCAAATTTATAGACGACACACAAACTGGGATGAGTGGCCAACTCCCAATCAGCAATGTCAATAATACAAAGAGATTTAGACACAATTTAAGCTTGGGCTGACACACCGCAGGTTTAATTTAATGTGAATAAATGCAAAGACTTGCATATAGAGCGCAAAAATATTAGACACAAGTACTGCATGAATAGTAACGAAATAGAGAAAGATATGTATGAAAAGGACTTGGTGGTAGTAGTGGATGAATCTGAAGCCAACTAGACAGTGAGGAGAAGGTATAAAAAGGGCAACTAGAATGTTAGGTTATATAACCAAGACAGCTGAATTAAAATCAAGAGAAGTTATATTAAAATTATACAATGTTATGGTACGACCGCACCTAGAATACTGTGTCCAGTTCTGGTCCCCATATCATAAGAAAAGCATTGAGGCATTGGAGAGAATACAGAGAAGAGCAGCATGATTAATTCCAGGATTGAAGGGTATGTCATATGAACATAGATTGAAAGAGCTGAATCTGTATAGCCTAGAAAGAAAGAGAGCCAGAGGCAACTTAAAATATGTATTTAACATTGTCTAGGGGTTTAATAAAGTAACTGCTGAGAATTATTTTTCACAGGTCACAGAGAACAGATCCAGGGGCCAGGGGTGGAAGCTGAAGAAGGGCATATTCAGAACAGAGGGGAGAAGTTGAAGAAGGGCATATTCAGAACGGAGGGGAGAAGGAGCAGAAAGGGTACTGAACCATTGGAACAGGCTGCCGGACAGAGTTGTTGAAGCAGAGACTATCAGATCCTTCAAGAATGGACTGGACGCTGTCATGAACAATACTGTATAACACTCTCTGTGAACATAATAAGACCTTTAGCTAGCCGCCTGGAGGTCAGTTTAGCCACGGATTCCCAGAGGTTTCATTAAATGGTTAGGGGTTTTTTGTTTTTCTTCACCTCAGTGTTAACGGACCACGCTTGCATTAAGCCATGGCCTTTTCTCATTATAGAATGCCTTATGTTCTTATGTTCTATGTTCTAAATCATGCAAGGCTGTAAAATGGTGCTCCAAAAAAACTACTTAGGATTAACCATGAAGATGTTTAGAGGCTGTCAAAGGTGGTTGTGAGTGTCCACTGACAGATGGACGGGTGTTGCAATGTCACTTCAGGTGTGCCTCAGCTGAAGTGACATTGCAACGTGGACAGGCACCCAAGATTTATTTAAAACATTTACACAATTGCAGTTAGTGATTGCTAGGGTATCAGCAAAGGCAGCTCCTAGTGTGGGATTAAATTGGTGGAACTACATATCTGTACCAACAGTGGTATGGAGAGCATGGGCGGGTATATATAAATAAAAGTGCAGCAAAAAGAATTGCTAAAAATATCAAACAAAACATAATGGGTAAAAAGCAACTAAAAAAATGAGTTTGCCACAGTCAGCACAGCTCCCCCTGCAGGAACTTTCTGCATTGAGACACCCTCAAATAAACTGTTACAGGATTTCAATCCTCTAAACTAGTTCTATTGTCTTAGACAAATGAGACCCTGGTGACGCACTTGTTTGGTCACTCGTCAAATAAAAGGATTTTCTCTCAGACCGTCGATCCTGGCTCATCAGCCCTGAGGGTGTGTCAGCGTCTTCCTTTTATAGCGAGATGCTTTGCAGGGATACACTCACTGGCCAGTCACGGATCCACAGCCGGCCAATCTCCAGCTACTATTGCCTGTAAACAAACACAGCAGGCAGCGCAGCCTAGGCAACACAGCTTGCTCTTTCCTGCAGACTCGCGCATGCTCCGAAGAAGCCAACGACGGCCCATTGTCCACGTTATGAAGATCGTCATTGAAAAGTTTGAATTAGAACCTTGGGATACCATTGTAATACCAATGTATTATACGGTGTCTCAGTAAGGACAGGGGGAAATAATGTGATAGACATGTCAACATCACAAGACAAATTATCTCAGGATCACGGCATTAAAAACACCCCTGTGTGACTATGAAACCTGTATATCCCAATACAAACCGTAACAAGCTCTGATCTTTTGGGGGAAGCTTTGCACTGTGTTTTGTGATGTCATGGTGGATAAATTGATACCAGAACAAGCCCATATTTATTTAATCTCTGTAGGCAGTTACCTGAAGGCATTATCCATACTGTTATCCAGGTGGCTTTCGCAGAACTTGCTGTGCACAGGTGTTTCATAGCTGTTAGATCTCTGTCTTTCTTAGAAAACCATCTGTCTTAGAGAGATAAATGGGTCATTAGGGAGTAAATAGGGGTCTGTGGATCTATGCAACTGTTAAATTATATTGCCCATATGCTAAATAAAGACAAAAGTGTAAGATAATGTTGCCTTTCTTTTGTGCTCCACATCTATGATATAATTCACATAAATAAAGACTACAGCAAGTAATTGGGCTGTGAATTGAGTTGATGAATCCTCCGTTGGCAAGCTGACAATGTCTACACAACTTTCTTTGTCTCAGCTTGTATCATAATGCATGTTATCTCCATAATGATTGAAGTTTGGCTGCAAATGTTGCCAGCTCTAAATTTATAATAGCTGCACTTCTGTTTTTGCTTGTTTTTAAAGGACCCATTCCTAACGACTAACATTAACCTCGTCCTTTCTCAACTAGACCACTTCTAAAGCTGCCAGACTACTAATGCCTCCTGATGACACAGGCATGAATTCTGACAGCTCTTGGCAGTAAGCTTTAAAAAGCTGCCATTTCTAATGGGGTCATCTGTGGTACGAATCCCAGCCTGGTCCAGTGCAACTTCCACTGAAAATCCTCTTTTTCTGGTTGGACTGCTCAACAGCTGTAACAAAATTGGATCAAATTCAGTCCTTCATCAGTACAAGCAATCAAAAGCCAAACATTATGCTTAAAGTGATTATAGCTACCAAAATAGTTTCATTTATTCAGTATATAGATCTCAAATGTGCAGTTTTGAAAGAAACACATGCTATAGCAATGTTGCATTTTCATTTTAAAATATTACTGTAGATAGTCTTGTATCTTGCAAAGCACTTTGTGATGGTGCTATATAAAATAAATATTTTTATTTATTATTATTGTTAAAGAAATCTGTGTTTGCAAGCCCTGCTTTTTTAGACTCTCTTGCTGGCTCATTTCACCCGTACATTGGCTTCTTTCCTGTCAACAACCAATCAGCTGCTTCCCCTATTGACTGAAATTCTCAACTGTTAACATGCTTTGACCCAAAAGGCACTGCTGGAGTGAAATTACCAAGAAGGTGAAGCAGAAACAGACTTTCTGGAAGGAAGGCAAGCAAGCTGAGAACACATGAATAAGTACGAACAAGTATGAATAAGAATGAAGCCACCATGATTATTTTAGGAATGTTTTCTTATGAATGCAATAACCAGGAGCCGGTTTCTTCATAATTCCATAATCTGTTTTCTTGATTAACCTAATATTGTAAGCGTGACATGGACATGTTTATTATTATTGGCAAATAACACACTTTACCTAATAATAAGGTTACTATTTGATTATGTACACTAGGACCGTTTGGGACAGTCCAGGCTTTTCAATGCATTCTGGTAAGTGTAGTCCTGCTGTGAAAGGTATCCGAGAGAAGTAGAACATAGCAGAATGCATTGCGGTGTGAGTTGAAAAGCCTGAACTGTTCTAGTGTACATGTAGTGATATGTTAAACCTTCCTATTAAAAAAAGGCTTGACGGTCAGAAGACAAACCAGGTGCTGTTCATTATACATCGTTCAATTTTCTCAATGATTACAAATTGTTGCAGTTTAATTTTTCCTACATGTTCAGGTCTATGTTATATTGTTGTCTTTCTGTCTAGACATTTAAGGACATGATCCAAACACAGGTGGAAACTTCTTGAAAGCCTCCCCCTTTGCCCCTGGGGAAACCCCACTTCTCAGTTTCGGTTCTTTCCATTGCTGACACAAGGATCTGTCCTTGAAGTGTCAGACTTGGGGTTCCAGTGAGGTCTGGATAGTTTGAGAAGGGCCAGCTTATCATGCACATTGGTATTCACCCACACCTGTGAAAATGAAACTCAACGGCCATGTGTTTGATTAATTCTTTGCTTCTGTGAAAGAAAAAACAACCAGTAATATAGAAATGAAAAAGGACATAAAGAGGATGAGTCCCTGTGACAGGGTAGCGTTGCGGGCCCAGGTGGTATCGGCAGGCAAGGAGACTCAGAGACAAGGAAGCTGCAGTCTAAGCGCGGCTGCGCAGTTTAATCAACAAAAATCAATCAAAAAGTTGAATAAAACACGGCTCATGGAACAAAATAAAAGGTTTAACAAAAACACATCACAAACACAGTAACATAAATAAAAATAACCAGCTCAAGGGCCAAAACAAAAGGTTTAAACAGAACTGTTCAGGTTGGGCAGAGCCTTCATTGAACCTTATTCCAAACACAGCAAACCACAGAGTCACAAACTTGTTCACTCCCAAACTCCCTCCACCAAACAAAGGATTTCTCCCTTTTTATACCATGTTGCTGGAGCCTAATTATCAATTATTCAATCAGCTCCAGCCACATTCTCACATATTTTTTGGCAGGGATAGGAAATTAACCCAATCCTTGCCAACCACCACTAAAACACCACAATACAATATTTACAGCCCTGCCATATACCCCCCCCCTTGTGCACAGCACACATGGCCCCCATGCCCCCCCCCCCCCTTGAAAGCCATCCACCCTCCCTCAAGTCCCCTTTTGTCCTTCCACTCTTGAGGGAGGGTTAGTCCATAGCTCGGTGTCCACTTGGTGGGACCGAGACCAGGAGACAGGGGACCCAGGTGCAGTGGATGGGGCGTCGGGAGAGCAGGCAGACGAGCAGTTGGCTGCAGCCCCAGGCAGAGGTCCGAGCCCAGGTCACCATGCAGTAACGTCTGGGCAACCAGCGGGAGCGGAGCAGGAGACCAGGCGACCTCCTGTGCCTGGTGGTGCCGTGACCTGGGAGACAAGCCCAGTGACCAAAAGTCCAGACATGGAGCTTGGGTGTCTGGAGCCCAGGCCGAGGGATCCAACCCCCAGGCACCAGGCTGGGACACAGGGGTGGTGGTTGGGGTTGTGGTAGACGTGGTCTCCTCACCTTCTCCTCTTCTTTGTGGCTGGCAGCTCCCTGTTCTGGGGCCCCGGCCGCTATTCCCCGCAGCGAAAATGCTGCGAGGGGAGCTGGTCCTGACCTCCCTTTTGCGGGTCCCCGGCCACAGTACTTCCTGCTGAAATGCAGGATTGGCAGCATCCCCAGCTGAAGCGAAGCTGGCGATGACCCTAGACGAAGCAAAGTCCTCAGCGACACCAGGCAAATCAGAACCCTTAGCGACCCCAGGCGAAGCAGAACCCTTAGCGGCCCCAGGCGAAGCAGAGCCCTCAGCAACCCCAGGCGAAGCAGAGCCCTCAGCGACGTCAGGCGAAGCAGAGCCCTCAGTGACGTCAGGCAAAGCAGAGCCCTTGGTTACCCCAAGCGAAGCAGAGCTCTCGGCGACTCCAGGAGAAGCGGGACCCTCTGCAACCCTAGGCGAAGCAGAGCCCACGGCAACCCCAGGCAAAGCGGGACCCTCGGCAAACCCAGGCAAAGAAGGACCCTAGGCAACCCTGGAGGATATAAGAAAAACACAGGCAGCCCCAGGCGATGCGGAGCACCAGGCAGCCCCAGGCGATGCGGAGCACCAGGCAACCCCAGGCGATGTAGACGTGGCATCCTTGGGCAGTGCGAGTCAGGAATCCTTGGGCAGTGTGGGGCAGGCATCCTTGGGCGGTGCCTCGGAAGGCGACGGCAGCAGCGGTCCCTTGGGAGGCGACGGTGGCAGTGGACCCTCGGGAGGCGATGGCGGCAGTGTGCCCTTGGGAGGCAATGGTGGCAGGAGAGTCCCTGGCCATGAAGGCGGCAGCAGGAGCTCCACTTCTCCCAATGGTGGTGGTGGAGGCCGAGGCAGAGGTAGCTCCTGCTCCTCTCCTCTTAACAGCAAAGGCGACAGGAGCTCCTCCCCTTCTGGCTGCGAAGGCGGCAGGGGCTCCTCCCCTTCTGGCTGTGAAGGCGTCAGGGGCTGCTCCCCTTCTGGTTGCAGTGGGGAGACCAGCAGCCATGCTCCATCTGCTGGTGGAGACGGCCACAGCAGGTCCTCTTTCTCTGCTGTGGGTGGTGGAGGGGTGGAGGGACCAGCAGGCCTTCTTCTGGAGGGAGGGGGTGTAATAGAAATGTTATAGAAAATAGGATTGGCTCGACATGGAAAAGTACTGGCATCTTGCACTCCTATAACCTTGCTCGCATAACCTTGTATGCTTTTGCTCGCATAACCTTGTATGCTTTGCTTAAGATAAAGTTTCGCCTACACTGAAGCTGCAGCTGTGAAACAATGGATAATAGGATGAGCCAGACATGTTTCTTTGCACATACACCCAAAGCAGCCATTCTGTTATCTGCTTGCTTAGCTATATGCCACATATGCATAGTTATAAATTGTTTCCCTTATATGCTAATATCTGAATCAACATTGGCTAACTCTCTGCCTTACTGACAGTTTTAAGGTATATAAGAAACTGATCTAACTCTGTATGTTGGAACACTACTTGATGATTATCTAGCACCCTGTGTGTTGAGAGTGTTTTCAGTTTGCAAACTTAAGAAATAAAGACCTGTGTGTTTGGAACTCGCAGTCTCTCTTCCTTTTATTAGAATTTCCATGACAATTCTTGGCAACAAGGATGGTTTGGCCAGCTCCGTTTGTTGATTGTTCCTGGGGACTTTGAGGTTAACCGTCAATGGGAGCTGCCTAGGAGTGGCTCAGGGAACTACACTCTGAAATAATTACGGAGGAAAAGGACCCGCCTTGAACCCAGCTGGGAGTATCACAAATGAAATTAGTTAAAAAGACATCGTATGAAATATCGAATATTGAACCAAAAATAACAATCGAAAAAATTAAATGCACAGTTTTAAAAAGTCATACTACTAGTGTAGCTGATCAATATATCAAGCAGACAAATATACCTTGAGAAGACAAAGAAAGAGAAAAAGAAGAATAAAGTTGATTGGGATAGTTATAGGAAATGGGAACGAGAAGCAGAAAGACAAACAGCATTGCAGGCTAAAGGCATAATGGTAAAAGCAAGTCTGAAAGATAGTACTGAGGAAAAAAAAAAAGAAAAATAGAGATTGCGATGAGGAAAGGGACTGCCCCCCCCCCCCCCGTATTGTGCTCCTGTTTCCACAGCCCCTGCTCCTCAGCTCGACCGGCCCGTCCAGGTCCACCAACAGCCCCCACCCCGCCACCCGCGCCTCCGCCTCTGATATCCACCCCAAGCAACCCGACAGGTTTCCAAGGTGGTTCCCGATGGACTTGGTCCCCTTGGTCGCTCCCTGGACTGAGCTTCTTATCATCGCCAGAATCCCCTGAGGCATCAGGATCTTCCAGCACGCTCACTACACGGTCGGGACCAAAAGTCAATCCAAACAACGCCATTATCATGGCCCCCCTGACAGCGTACCCAAATCCACAGCCAAGACCGGCAGAAGGACAGCCGGGACATGAAGACATGAGGTCCTGATTCAGCAAACCTGGAGACAAGATGAGATTAAAGACATTGCTAAAGACTTGCCCGACCCAACTAAGGATGCAGTTCAGTTCAATGAGCAGATGACTCATCTTGTGCGCCAATACAAACCCTCTGCTGCAGAAATAGGGCACATTATGCGATGCAAATTAAAGCTTCGCTGGGAGGACAAAGAGGAGAACTTTGATTAAAATCTGACGTGGAAACCGGCGGGGGATGGAGAATATCAAACGCAGTTTGAGCAGTTGCTGGACAGATTGAAACGGCAATACCCTGCTAAGACCGATTGGGACGCTGTACATAGCTGCACACAGCACTCCAATGAGTCTCTAGAGGAATATAGACAAAGATTGGAGATGTGCTTTCACAAACACAGCGGACTCCAACCAGGCACCAATGAATACAACAGTCTGCTAAAAGCAGCCATAATAAACAGACTCGTACCTGCCCTGAATAAACAGGTACGGATGACATGCATTGGATGGGTGGGAGACGGCTCCCGTCATTCCGGTTATCGAACATTGCAAGCACCCTGAAAGACAACAACAGAGGAAAGAGAGCAATCAAAAGAAAAGCCGAAAAAGATGGAGTCAAATTGCAAGCAGCTCAGCTGGCTTATTATCAGGGCGAAGGACCAACCCGAGGCGGATGCTTGAGCGGACGGGCCGGGCGTGGTGGGAGGGGTCGAGGAGGGGGAAGCGGAGGCGGTGGCAACAGAAACTTTCAGAGCCAGAATAAAGACACTAGTTGCAGTAATTGTGGCCAGGAAGGACATTTTGCTAGAGATTGTCAGACAGCAGCAAAAACAGCAAACCAATGGGAGTAACTGGCAAAGCGTTCCCCCACCGCAAGTATTACTATGTAAACTGAAACCAGAATGAAACGAGGCAGGGACAGCTGAAAGCAACACAGTGAACAAGCAGTACGTGCTAACTTTTTCTAAACCACAAGAAGCCCCCACAGTTGATCTCTTCGTGAATGGTGACTCATTTGAATTCTTAATTGATACTGGTGCTGCAATGTCTGCCATAAATGTTAGAACTATGCCCAACCCAATGATATCAAATGAATCAGTAAAAACAGTGGGAGCCTCAGGGGTAGTATTGAAGGAGAAAATTATGATGCCTTTACCCGTACAATATGAAGGGAAAATGTTTATGCATCGTTTTTTTTTTCTCTGAGTGCTGCCCTTGTAACCTAGCGGGGCGAGACCTACTATTTAAATTCAATTGTGAAATTAAATGTGAGCAAAAAGCAGTTATCGTTTCGTGTCCCTTGATGATGGACCAAATGATTGAGACCCGTAGTTGGTTCTATTCATGGGATATACAAAACTGAGGTGAACAAACTGAGGAATTATTTAAATTGGCTCAACAACAATGGGGTCATGAAACTGGGTTTATATCACCTTATGTGTTATTTTGCACTGCCCTGTACTCACCTTTATCAAGAGATTATGAATTTGAGAACAAGTGGTTAGCACAACCTCCATTTAACAAAACAATTACATGCACAGCCTTGTATATAGGTTTACGCTTTTGTGTTGCAGCCATTAAACTAAATAGCGATCAGTTTTTACCACACAACTGACTATGCCACATGTAAGCATAGCAAAAACCGATGATGTAGAGTGGAAAGATACTGGTGTCTGACTTGATACATACCCATAATATGACTATGAAAGACACAATTGACTGGACTCCTGACAGACTGACTGCCCTAAAAAAACTTACACAACTCCTCTCCACCCTGTCTTGGGTTACCCAATCACTCTAAACCTTTTAACCTGTTTGTTTGTGAAAAGGGAGGATTCATGTCAGCAGTACTGACACAAGAGCACGGGGGAAAACAATGTCCTGTGGCATTTTACTCTAAGCGCCTTGATAACGTAGCCCAAGGGCTAGTATGTTGCTTGAGAGTAGTGGCCGCCACCACTGAAGCTGTGCTGGCTAGTGCTGACCTAGTTGCAATGTGCCCTCTAACTGTACATGCTCCTCATGCAGTACATGCTCTCATTTCACAGGCCAAGACAACACGTCTGACTCCAGCTCGTCTACTAATTTACCTGAATGTATTAATGACCATGTCACATGTTGCGCTAAAATGCTGTACTGTATCTTAACCCCGCTACACTTCTTCCTAGTGAAACCGATGGAGAGCCTCACGATTGCACCTCCTTAGTAGAACAGGTCTGCAAGCCATGACCCAATCTTACTGATGTGCCCCTATTGAACGCTGATTTAGACTTGTTTGCTGATGGCTCGGCACAGCGCTGTCCAGCGGGTGGCCCACTAGTTGCATACAGTGGCTTGCAAAAGTATTGACCCCCCTTGGCATTTTTCCTATTTTGTTGCCTTACAACCTGGAATTAAAATTGATTTTTTGGGGGTTTGTATCATTTGATTTACACAACATGCCTACCACTTTGAAGATGCAAAACATTTTTTATTGTGAAACAAACAAGAAATAAGACAAAAAAACAGAAAACTTGAGCGTGCATAAGTATTCACCCCCCCAAAGTCAATACTTTGTAGAGCCACCTTTTGCAGTAATTACAGCTGCAGTCTTTTGGGGTATGTATCTATAAGCTTGGCACATCTAGCCACTGGGATTTTTGTCCATTCTTCAAGGCAAAACTGCTCCAGCTCCTTCAAGTTGGATGGATTCCGCTGGTGTACAGCAATCTTTAAGTCATACCACAGATTCTCAATTGGATTGAGGTCTGGGCTTTGACTAGGCCATTCCAAGACATTTAAATGTTTCCCCTTAAACCACTCAAGTGTTGCTTTAGCAGTATGCTTAGGGTCATTGTCCTGCTGGAAGGTGAATCTCCGTCCCAGTCTCAAATCTCTGGAAGACTGAAACAGGTTTCCCTCAAGAATTTCCCTGTATTTAGTGCCATCCATCATTCCTTCAATTCTGACCAGTTTCCCAGAGTCTGCCAATGAAAAACATCCCCACAGCATGATTCTGCCACCACCATGCTTCACTGTGGAGATGGTGTTCTCGGGGTGATGAGAGGTGTTGGGTTTGCGCCAGACATAGCGTTTTCCTTGATGGCCAAAAAGCTCAATTTTAGTCTCATCTGACCAGAGTACCTTCTTCCATATGTTTGGAGAGTCTCCCACATGCCATTTGGCAAACACCAAACGTGTTTGCTTATTTTTTTCTTTAAGCAATGGCTTTTTTCTGGCCACTCTTCTGTAAAGCCCAGCTCTGTGAGATGTACAGCTTAAAGCGGTCCTATGGACAGATACTCCAATCTCTGCTGTGGAGCTTTGCAGCTCCTTCAGGGTTATCTTTGGTCTCTTTATTGCCTCTCTGATTAATGCCCTCCTTACCTGGTCTGTGAGTTTTGGTGGGCGGCCCTCTTTGCCAGGTTTGTTGTGGTGCCATATTCTTTCCATTTTTTAATAATGGCTTTAATGGTGCTTCGTGGGATGTTCAAAGTTTCGGATATTTTTTTATAACCCAACCCGGATCTGTACTTCTCCACAACTTTGTCCCTGACCTGTTTGGAGAGCTCCTTGGTCTTCATGGTGCCGCTTGCTTGGTGGTGCCCCTTGCTTAGTGGTGTTGCAGACTCTGGGGCCTTTCAGAACAGGTGTATATATACTGAGATCATGTGACAGATCATGTGACACTTAGATTGCACACAGGTGGACTTTATTTAACTAATTATGTGACTTCTGAAGGTAATTGGTTGCACCAGATCTTATTTAGAGGCTTAATAGCAAAGGGGGTGAATACATATGCACGGACCACTTTTCCGTTATTTATTTTTTAGAATATTTTGAAACAAGTTATTTTTTTCTTTTCACTTCACCAATTTGGACTATTTTGTGTATGTCCATTACATGAAATCCAAATAAAAATCAATTTTAATTCCAGGTTGTAAGGCAACAAAATAGGAAAAATGCCAAGGGGGGTCAATACTTTCGTAAGCCACTGTATGCAGTAACTACTGCGACTGCTGTACTAGAAAACGCTAGACTACCTGGCAACCTTTCTGTTTAGGCCTCAGAACCGTTCGCCCTAACCCGTGGTTGTATTTTGGCTCAGAGTCAAGCTGTTACCATCTATACTGATAGCCGCTACGCCTTTGGGGTGGTACACAATTTTGGCACCCTCTGGCAACAGCGGGGTTTCCTCACTTCTATGGGGAAGCCCATATGTCACTCTAAACTGGTGGCCAACTTGTTGGAAGCTATTCTGCTGCTAAAAGCCACTTCAGTATGTAAATGCCAGGCACACACTAACACTTCTGATCCTGTCTCTCAAGGATGCTAAAGTAGCGGCCGCATCAACTCAGGCCCCTGTGCTCCAAATGGTGTCATTATCTGACTTAACTAAATCTGTATTTTCTTTACAGGACGTAGCTGACTTACAACACAGTGTGGGTCCTGCTGAGATTGCTCTGTGGAAAAACAAATGCTCTTATGATTCTACTCATAAGATTTGGCGAGGATCCACTGCGTTGCCTGTCCTTCCCCATTCATGTTTCCCCTATATAGCTAAGCTGGCACACGGCCAAGACTATGTGTCAAAAGGAGGGGTGGTGAATGTTGTTAACAATTTTTGGTTTGCTCCAGGTTTTTCTACATGTGCTAACCAATTTTGTGCTAAATGTGTGATTTGTATGACCAACAATGTAGGCCGCAGCATGCCCATGTCTGTGTCAGCTCATCCGAGGCCTGAGGGCCCCTTTGAACATGTTATGATGGATTTTTTGAATTACCTTGCCAAAGTTACAAGTACTGCCTTGTGATAATTGATGCCTTTTATACTCCGGTGGGGTCTTCCATCTAAATTGACATCTGACAATGGTTCTCATTTCGTGAATAGTGTAGTGCAGAACATTTCTGGAAGCCTACAAATTGATTTACGCACACACTGTAGCTACCACCCCTGGAGGCTTGGTGGAGAGAGCGAACCAAACAATAAAAACTAAACTAACTAAGCTCATAGCTGAAACAGGGCTCTCCTGGGTTACGGTATTGCCATTGGCCCTGATATACATGCGCGGACACACACACAGTACTACAGGGCTAGCACCCCATGAAGTAATGACGGGACGCCCAATGCGAATGCTGAACACACCTTTTCCTCAAAATAGGCTCACCCTAATGGGATGTGAGGATGAAATTGTAAAATATTGTGCTTCTCTTAACAATGTTCTGAAGTCTATTTTTCCCAGGGTAAAAGCCGCACTACCCGAACCGAAGGAAGAGGTGCTCCACAAGCTCCTGCCAGGGGACTGGGTGATCATCAAAGACCTCTGCTGGAAGCATTGGCATCAGCAACGCTGGACAGGTGGTGAAAGTCGCTGAATGATCAAGGTCGGTCCATGCCAGCCATTGCAGAAAAGTGCCCTACAGCCCGAAGGGAGATATATCGCCCCCTGGAACAACGTAGATGGCTCGGACGGCCTTGGGACAGTCAGCTTTGGACCCCCAAAGTCCTGACTGTTATTTTTCTTGGCAGCATATTAAATGTGTCTCTCAACTGGCTCTTAACTGAACTTAAAGATAATAAAAAAGAGCCAGATATTACAAACCGCAGCCACGCTGAAAATCACACAGCACTCAACAAAAAGAACATTGCACACATGGAGTGCAGAACATGGTCGAAAACACGTGGACAACAGTTGGTGGGCAATTCTCAACCATACCGTACGAAACACTGTGGACATTATTGAACCTTGTTATGTATGCTCCCTTATGACTCACTCAGCAGAGCTGTACCCAGTAGAAGTACCTACTAACACTCTTGGGCCAGCCATGGCTGTAGTCACAGTTACCCGAGGGGGCAGCTTTGGACAAATTGAATGCATAAAACATATGGAGCGCATGGGGAATGTCAGCCAAAAGATTAATCTAAATATATTTAGAGGTGCTTTAAATGTATATGATAAAACTGTAGCAGTTGATTGCTATGATAATAGTACCCTACCATTATATACTAGCTGGTGTGAGAAACTAGTAGGAAGTCAACAAAAAACGTTGTTGGCCCAAGTTGTTCCCCGAATCGTACCTTTTACGAATAAAACCCTCTGTTGATGCAGGGGTAACTTGACTGAGAGAAAATATATGGGATTATCTCATTGTAGAACATATGTATATTATGTGAAGAGGTCTACACAAGCATACTGACAAACCATGGCTCTGCACCTCTCAACTTTGGCGGCACAATCATATATGCTTTCCCCATTAACCTAGGACCTAGCGAAAATGGAGCAGGGACATTTATGGGTTATAATTGGGTATGTGGACAGGCAATACATGTGAGCCTGCCTAAACATTGGATTGGTTGTTGTGCTTTTGTTACTCTTAATACTACTATGAAAGTCTTTGGGGTTAATGAATCCCACAAAGTACATAAACAAAGAGTTAAACGTAGCCAGTTTTTCTCTCATAATGATGTTCCTTTAGACTCACGAAGGTCCTCCAAATGGGATAAGCACACGAAATTGACAAAGTGGCATATGAATTTGAAACACTGACTAACCTGACCTCTGAGGGGTTTGAAATAAGGCAGCCTGAAATGAGGGCTATCAGAATCATGGTGATGAAAAATCAAATGGTACTGGACATGTTATTAGCTGGGCAAGGAGGTGTTTGCCACACGGTAGGTGAATATTGCTGCACATACATACCTGAAGGAGACACAAACCTAACTGAAGTAGTACAACATTTATCCACACTCCGAGAGAGACTGATCAGCGATCATGCCCAGGATATTGACTAGGACCCTTTCTCCTGGATCCAGTCTCTGCTGGGAGTCTGGGGAGCAAAGTTGTTTCACTGGGTTATATATGGCGTAGTGATATTATTATTTTTTTGCTTATCATAACCTGCGTGAAAAAGTTATGTAGTAAAACTGTTGACACTGCTCCTGCTTACTAATGATGGCCAGTGTAATGGTCCGAATGATGGCCCTTTCAGTAAAATGGCAGATGACCTGTTTGATTAAGATAGTGGGGAAAATCTGCAAGCGGGATACATTGGGTCGTCACTTCGTTTATATTACACTATATGTTAAACTTTGTAAATCTCGCTTATCTTATACTATTGTGTGTTTGCTTGGGTATAAAATGTGTTAAAAATTGTTTTGTTAAAACTACAGATGCAGTACTTAACTTACCACTCTTAACGCCTGTAGAAAACCATGATAATCCATTTTCTGAAATTATATTGTAATGTTGAGACATAGTCTCAAAAGGGAGGGAATGTAATAGAAATGTTATAGAAAATAGGATTGGCTCAACATGGAAAAGTACTGGCATCTTACACTCCTATAACCTTGCTCGCATAACCTTGTATGCTTTGCTTAAGATAAAGACAATGGATAATAGGATGAGCCAGACGTGTCTCTTTGCACATGCACCCAAAGCATCCATTCTGTTATCTGCTTGCTTAGCTATATGCCACATATTATAAATTGTTTCCCTTATATGCTAATATCTGAATCAACATTGGCTAACCCTCTGCCTTGCTGACAGTTTTAAGGTATATAAGAAACTGATCTAACTCTGTATGTTAGAACATTACTCGATCTAGCACCCTGTGTGCTGAGAGTGTTTTCAGTTTGCAAACTTAAGAAATAAAGGCCTGTGTGTTTGGAACTCGCAGTCTCTCTCCCTTTTATTAGAATTTCCATGACAGGGGCAATTGAGTGTAAAGTGCCCCCACTCCCTGCAGAGGTAGAACACAGTGGTCACCCCCAAAGTGTGGAGGAAGGCTTCCCAGCTGCTCTCCTCTGGTGGCTGTGGTGGGACACACCCAGCAACAGCAACCCCGACATAGACGAAGATATACAGAAGGAGTGTACCAGCCTCGGCACTCATATGAGGAGCTTAGCAATGAGCAAATCGTGTCCAGGTATCGTCTCAACCGAGACATGCTGACTCATCTATGTCACATGCTGCACGATGACCTGCCGCAGTCATGCCTTGTCTGAGCAATTGGTAGTGTCTGTCTGTATGTGTATCCTGGCTACCGGGACCTTCCAGAAGGTAGCAGGTGATACAGTGGGGATCACCCAGTCAGCCGTGTCCGCCACTTAGACCAGTTCATAACCGCGTTGCTGCGACGTGCTGAGGAACATATTAATCATGCTAATGTTTTCCTAAAGCCAGACCTGTGATACGATCAACCAATCAAAGACCTGTATTTTCTCTGCAGCAGTCCAGTCATATGCTAGCTGAGGCGGGACAAACAGTTCTGTTAACTGTAATTTCTAGCCGTTTTTATGCAGCTGTCCAGTCTACTGAATGTCGGTGTTGCTAACTGTGCAGTTAATTTACAGTGTAATTGTAAATCTTGAAAAACTACTCACTTCTAAATCTTTTGTAGTCATTTTTGTATTACTTTAGTATAAATTCATGTTAATTTGGATTCATATGTTGTTTTTTTCTGACTTTATGTGAACGAAAAGACACAAAAGCTCCCGTTTTCTCATTGGAAATAATGATATTTCAAAATATCACTGTCCTGGTCACAAAAGCAAAGTTTGTGGGGAATAATAGCCATGTTCTATACTTTTGAGGCATAAGCAATTAGGAAATAACACTTACTACCCAGGAACAAAAATTGTGTTACATAGTGTAATTATTCTTACAAAAAAAAGGCATAACAAAAAAAATCTATTCCAGCAACACTCAAAACCTTACAAACTGGGCTTAATCATGATGTTCAAATGGGTGAGTAGAATGAATAACATAACGCATTTCTGTGTATTGTGTATATAAAAATGCTTGATTGATATTTACTTTGTAGGTGAATGAACTTGTTACATTTACAAATCAGAGAGTGTGCTACCACAGTAGTCTTAGTCACGGCACGACTTATATAAAAAAAAAAAAAATCATTCAGAAAAAAAGACATTATCCAAAGCCTTTTTTTAAAATTTTACTTAAAAAAAAAACATACAGCTATGTCAGATCAGCAGGCCTTAAAATAAACCTATATAGTATTTCCTTGTGATACAATACTGTCCGTATTCAATAAAACAGTGGCGTTATCAGTATATTAATTTGAAAACGCTGCGCTTAGCTATGGAGACAGTTGTGTATTTGAATGGTCCATATGTGTGTGCACGATATATTGTGTGGTCTCGTCTGCTCCTATTGTCCTTGTGAGGAAGAATGATGGGACTTTTGCATAGATTATAGGATATTGGACTCTGTGACACACCAGGATGCCTACCCATTGCCTCAAGTCAAAGAATCATTGATCATGCTCACTAAGTTTTGCTGATTCACAATATTGGGCTTGGCCAGTGGCTACTGGCAAGTCAAATAGACCCAGCAGATCAAGAAAAGACTACTTTTACTACTCCCATGGGTCTCTCAAACAGTGAGAGAACTTTGCTCATTCTTAGGACTAATAGATTATTATCGCAGGTTCATTAAAGATTTTGCCAAGACAGCTGCACCCCTGCATAACCTGTTAGTCAGTTACCCAAAAAAGGATTAACAGAGCAAGCCCAAGACTGTGGGAATGGACCTCAGAATGTGAGATGGCTTTTAGTCACCTTAAACCCTCTACTGACCACAGCCCCAAAGCCACATCCTTTGTTTTGCTAACTTTGAACTCCCATTTATTCTATATACAGATGCCAGTGAGGAGGGGCTGGGAGCAGTGCTGAAACACTAGCATTCTCCATTATAGCATCCTCCATCCTAATGAGAAAAATTACTCCAATTATAGCTCCTTTAAAAGTTTCTGGCCCTGAAATAGGCAGTGAAGGAAAAGCTCCATGGGTATTTGGTGGGTTCTCACTTTGCTGTGTTTACCGATAATAACCCTCTTTCCCACCTACAGACTGCCAACCTGGGAAGTGTAGAGCATGGGCTGCTAGAATGGTCAACAACACCTTCAATGTTAAGTATCGACCAGGGAGGGTAGATGGAAAAGCTGATGCACTGTCACAAGTTCCTGTCGATCAAGAACAGCCGGAGGAAGATCGAGCAATCAGAGGTACCTGCCTTTCAGCCTGTCCCTCAAGAGGTTGTTGAAGTTTGTTGTGTTGGTGACAGTAGACCTGGACCAGAACCCCGAGTTGAGATCCAAGCCGTGGCTGTCCTCCAAGGAGAGGCCCAAGATGTGTTGCCAGGAATGACTCCAGAAACCTGGAAGGCTGCACAAATAGATAGTGTGACACTTGCTCCGGTACTGACTTTCATTCAGAGGGGGGTGAGACCTAATGCTCGTGAAAGAAGGGTAATGTCAAAGGAAGTTTTGGAACTACTAAGGCAATGGGAAAGGCTGACTCTGTGCAATGGCATCTTGTATCGATCATTGAGGGAGCCCAGGAGCATAGAATTAAAATACCAGCTAGTGGTGCCTCGGAAATTGAAGGATAGAGTTTGGGAACTTGCCATGGGAAAGCAGGATATTTTGGGGGTGATAAAACTCTTTTTCTTATTACAACAAAATGATATGGAAGGTCGATGTGCAGCATGTCCTCGTTGCTAATTAAGAAAAGCCCCTCTTACTCATACTAAAGCTCCTTTAGTTCCTGTCTCTACCACTGCCCACTTAGAGCTAGTTGCTATGGACTTTTTAAGCCTTGATCACTCTGCAGACAGATTTCAACATATTCTTGTTATTACAGATCACTTTATAAGATTCATCTTGGCTATCAGACTGCTGTGACCACGGCTCAAACATTATGGAAAATTGTGATCCAGCCTTTTTGGGTTTCCGCAAAGATTTCATTCAGACTAGAGGGTCAACTTCAGGAAATGTAACAGTTGTATTGGGCTTCTAAAAGCCATTCTACTCCATATCATCCTGAGGGAAATGGTCTGTGTGAGCAGTTTAAAAAAACCCTCTTGAATCTACTAGGCACGCTGGATGAGGAGCAGAAAGTGAATTTGACTGAGTATATCCACAAACTTGTCTTTCTCTACAATAACACTGAACATGCCTCCACTGGGCACACACATTTTTTGGTTTGGCAGGCACGCCCGACTCGTATTAGATATGGTGCTGGGGATGTCGTTGGCTGAAGACCTGGACCTACAGACTGATTGGGTAAGACGGCATCATAGAAAGCTTGTGAATTCCCACCACAATTCAGAGGAGCGAATGAAAGAGGCGGCCATATGACAGAAGAGAGGCTACAATCAAAGAGCCCACCATATGCCACTCATGCTAGGAGAGCAGGTCCTGCTTCGGAGACGGGGAGCGAACAACCAGGGCAAGCTTGGGAATTACTGGGAAAATACCCCTTACCTGACTTTTTGATATACCAGTGTATTTATTAAAGCCTGAGAAGGGTGAGGGTCAAGTGAATATATTGCATCAGAATCTGTTACATCCCTGTCCCTTTGTACCTACTGCTAGGCCAGAACCAGTACAGAATTCTAATAACCCTTATCAGACTGAGAGTGGGGGGAATGCCATGCTTGGGGTTTTATTTCCCAACAGCTGCTAGGGCTGCTGTGGACCAGGCACCAAGAAAAATGCCAGAAGTACCCAGAACCAGACCAGCGGATCCACCTGTAGATGAGGTACCAGCCCAAGAGATAGCAGTCAGATGATTTGAACGTGTGACCAAAGGGACTGATTTAATTAAATATAGGCAGTGAAAGTGTGACTAAGTAAAATGTAAGTTCTTATCTAATGTATTTCATCATGAGTATCTGATGATTTAAGCAGGGAAGGATGTAATAGGGTCTTTATTATTTCTTTACTATATATATATATATATATATATATTTTTTTTTAACCCTTAGCGGTCCATTTATTCAGCAGCTGTCAGGCGCATCAGGTAATTTTCACATGTGCTGTTTATGTTACACGCACTGTTTTAATTTTCACAGTAAAACAGGTTTAAAAGGTGCTGGATCTCCAGCCAAGCCCCACCCCTTGTTCGCTGTATTTTTCACATACCTCTTCATAGTTGTGCATACTGATAAATCCTCTCCTGAGCACTTGTTTTATCACCAAACTCCTCAATAATGCGATCCAGGTCATTATTTTATTACTATGCAAAAAGCTCTGCAAATGTCTGTGATATTTTTTGAGCGCTGAATGTGGAAGCAGTTTGTTTATGTCCGTGTTATCTCTGTGGTGCAGGGGCTATGTGTATTGTTCAGATCTGCCCCATTTTTTTCGGCTTCTCTTGGCTCCTATCGGTTTCACCATTGAAAGGTTTTTTTCTGCTTTTTCAGGAGAAAGAACAACTAGAGACATGTGCTTAATGTCTTTTTGATGATGTCGGACAGGGTTGAACATCAGACTGGAAAGGGAAAATTGTAATGTTGGATCTGGTCTGACATATGACCGCAAAGGGTTAATTATATTTATACATGTGTACTTTGTTGCTGTGCAGCACATTATTATTTATTTCTTTGTAATGAGTGTGGTTTGATTTATTTGTGTTTTCACTATGCACACCTGTGACAGAGAGCGAATGAATCCGAATCAACAATCTCCCTCTCGACCGGTGAGGGCACTGTACAACAGGAGCTGCGGGCTTCCTACTGAATGGCTGGGCAGTTCATCCCAGGGACAGTCGGGAGCCGGCCATTCAGGAAGAGGGTGGCGTTACGGTACCTGGAGTCATCGCCCTAGTACGGTGAGCAAAGTTTCAGTCATGAATTGGAGGAGACGTGATTGATCAAGCTATCGGAGGGGGCGGGGCTTAGGGTACTTTAGGGGGACGTGACGCCGTAATCGGCTCCTTTGTTGTGGTTAATGGGAGGAGACCAGGACGGAACCTTGAATGAAGTGTGGGTTCATTGAGAAGTGTTGTGTTTGTTTTGCCAGACGGCTGATACGAAGCTGGAGCTGCAGCGAGAAGCCCGGACCTGAACGCGCACGAGCACCAGCACTCAGAGCACTGCACCTGCACCAGAGCACCCAGTTTGGAGACGTGTTTTGTGTTTTTTATTTCGGGACTGCAACCCCTTTGTTTTGTAGCTGGCAATACCCATTGCTGGGTAGAGCCAGCTTTATTATTTGAAACCCGGTTTAAAGGGCATTAAAGAAACCTGACCGGTAAACTTTGTGTTTGTCCTTTGTTGGAGCACCTCAAATCACCTATACACCGGAGCACTACAAACCACTTTGCCACAACACCTTAAACTACTTTCTCCTCTTTTCTATGAGTTAAACGAGGAGACTAGATAGCAACCGTGTCTCCCTTTCCACGGCTCGGCTCCCTATTGGCCTACTGATTGATCGTCCCGCCCTGTCTATTAACTTCTTCTTTAAACATGGGAAAGATCTTGTAAAGAGACTTGTAAAGAGATTTATTTCCTGCACTTTCTTCCGCTGCTGCTGCAATATCTTATATACAGTATATCGTAAAATATGAGACCTACAAAATTGTGACAATAAATAATAGGAAAGATTTATGATAGTGAGGATTTAGTCAGCTATATGCACCTTAATTTATCTTTAAGCTGAATAAGGCCCTATGATAAAAACAGGCTTGAACTTACTTCAGTCTGAGAGGGTGTAAGCACACAGCCTGCAACACTGTCTGATTTAAAAACCTTAATCATTGTTATCTGGAAATAATGCTGTACTACTGCACCAAGAACAGATTTGGCTTTATAGTTTTAGTGCATTCTGAAAATAAAATCATTTAACTTCAATAGAAGTTGATAGAAGTTATGAAGTGTACCAAATATTTTTTTTAAAAGCATTTTGTTAAAGTAGAATTTAAGTATCTAATAAACACTGTATGCACGTTTACATTCTTTATTTTTTTAACATAAAGTAGAGTGATGTGGCTTGAGATTCAAAGGAGCAAGGTCAGCGATACCCAGCAAGTATACTCTGTAGCTGGGGCACGTTGCATGTGAGGTGCACACACAGTCGAGAAAGAGACAGAGAGAGTGAGAGCTTTGGCAATACTACCAATATTGTCAAGCCAATAAAAGCACCTTCGAATTTAAGAGAGAGAGCAACCTCTCTTTAAAGTTATTTTGGATTAAAAACAAAACTAAACACAATGGTTTAATTTTTGTAGCCTTGGAGTCTTTTATTTAATTTATTTTTTTGCCCAGCTAAATTGCACCAATAAAAGCAAGGTTAGGTTTCAGCCAACGTCTAATTGCTGGTAAGCATCTGCTTTTCATGGCTTTTAATGAGAAGCTCTTTCAGCTTCATTAAGGGTCATTAACGTGCAAGTTGTTCAAAGTGCAGCTTCTAAAAATACCTTCATTTATTTATTTCGAAAACTAAAAGTAAAAAAAAAAAAAAAAATTGTTCATGCAGTGATTTCCAGGGCCAACCTGACAGCTCCAACATGTAACGAATTGAATGGCAATCGTGCGTGATCAAGCGTGATTTCATTAGTGTGAACTGGATATTGGAGTAGGCCAGTCATCAGTTTTGACTATCTCATGCAGGCATACAACTAAGAAAGTGACAGATTGCCCCTGAGAATCTGTGCATGTGTAATGTAGGGTAGAATAATATTTCACTGAATAAAGAGTCCAGACATTTTCCACAGAGGCCTCTGTTTATTTACATCACACATTCCATTACCCCTCGCATTCCATTACATCATGCCCAAAGCGGTGCAGAGCTAGAATATACTGTATATATAAGGGATCATTGCACTGCGAATAGGCAAATTGATGACTGGCCCACTCTAATCCCCTAGTCACTCTAATTGAATCATGCTGGGTCGACATGCATTGAAAACACATGATAGGCAACAAACAGAAATGTAGCACCTCATCCACAGCTATAGAAAAGGTCAGGTGGGTTTCCGTTTGTTTGTTTATTTATTCAGAATTAGTCCACTGAGTTGGGAGCACCTCGTTGTCAAGGACCTCCTGTGACATAGGAAGTGATTGAGTACTTCGAGCAAGTGTAGCTTTATGGCAAAATAAACAGGACTTAAAACAGAGCTCAGCAGCATCGACATCAACAACTGCACAACAAGACACTCTCCACGCTACTGATGTGCCACATAAGCAGATCTGATGATCAACTGGGGTAAAGGCCAGAGGTGCAAATTTGGTGCTATGGGGCTAGATTCAAATACCAGGGTACCTGATATAACAACAGCAACATTAAATCCTGGCACCAGTATAGATAGTTCTTTTTTTTTCATTCCTTAGCAACCATAGATGATGATAGTTTGTCACTGGGCCTGGACTACTGACATCACCCACCCACACTTATCTGAATTATCATACACAGGAGAGAAAGAAGGTCTGTGTTGTGGGAAGTTGAGAGGGAGGCTTGACTGGGACAGGGTTTGATAATTTAGAAACCAGTAGGCTCTCTGGTACTAAACTTTCAAAACAATGTAACTCCAAATTCAAAAAATGGGTAAAGGTCACGTCGGTCCCACCGCACTGCCTGGACCGTTACTGTATGACAGGCTGAAGACATACTTTCAGTTGTCCCCGTAGGAGGAAGAACATACCAAGAAACTGAATCAATTTTCCCTGCTATCGTTCGGGTGGCTGAAATGTCCTTGGTAGGTGTTTGTGATATACAGTACCAGAAGGGAAATAATAGTGTGGTGTATCTTTCTTTCTTTTTATTAATACTTTCTATCAATGTAAACCTGTAATAGTCTAGTAGCTATGTATTAACTGCAGCATAAGTCATATGAAGTCACCAATAGGTTGCTGTTTAGTTCTTATGAATTTCATAAGAAATAAAGAATGTAGTCATTGTTACATTGATATTAAATTAATTAAATACATTATTGCCATTTTGGTAATTCTTTGTATTGGTCATGCAACAATAAATGTTGTTAATTTATTTTTTTAATAAGAAGCTTCTAATTTCATACACTGTAAAGAAGACCAAATAAATGGCATTTTCTTGTTTTAATATTGTTATTGTGTTTTGCGTTAATCGAATTGCTGAACACTAGACTTAATCTCACAATTTGTATTAGCTTGTTTTTTTTTTTTTTTAAGCTCTTTTTTACTGTAGTTTTTAAACAGTTGATCATGGATTTCCATGCCCTCATAGGGATTTGTTGTTTTATAAACCTCTCCCCAACACAGAACATAAAAACCTGAATTTAACAGTTCACATCAGCTGTTTTGAGTGGTTGTTTTTTCCTTTCAGAAATAATTGTGCTGAAAATGATTTAGAACATAGGGCTTTGTGAATAATGTAATGGTATTTTTGTATCATTTTTTATATCGTTTTACAACCAAATACTGGCTGGAATTGGAGGGCAGTTGGAGTCGGTGGATTGGCATTTGTTTCAAAAGTTTTTCACGGGCACATTTCATTAGTGACTGATGACTGTTATAATGATTGTCATAACATTGACAGTCAAAACGGAAACACTAAGGCCCTCTTGTATGTGCTTTTGAAAGATCCTCAGGTGGAATTTCTATTCTTTTTTGCAGGAGTACATAGACATGCGCCTGTCCGATGACTTCTTTGCTACACCTTGCAGGAGTAGAAGATGTTTTTTACCAGGTCGATGCGTGATAGAGTCAGCTTGTTGAAGCTTTTGAAAGCCCCTTTCCCCAATTCCTTTAATTGTATCGAGCAAGCAGATTTGACAGCAACAATGCTGAATTTGGTTTAGTTGGGCTTAATGCGTCTACACACTATTATAATAGTTCAGTTACAGATCCTAGCAGCACAATGGACTGTGGAAATGAATACGATAGTATCCCACCATGCACTGTAAGAATGTGTTATGCTCCATTTTGAAATGAAACAAACATTTTGGAAAAAGTACGATACAACCTCAGAAAACTAGTTTGCAATGGTTTTAAAAAATGTGTACACCTAGTATATACACCCTTAATCTGGAGAATATTACACGGATACAGCACAGTAATGCAATACTCGTAAAATCTTAAAATAGTTACAATTGAAATTGTAACTGTAGCACAAAATACAGATTTAAACGTCCAGGAAAACCTCTGTTAACATAGTGCTTGTTTTTAAACAAAATGCTCGCTCAGTCATTCAGCCTTCTTTGGCTTGAAAAAAAAAAAAACCTGTGCTTTGTTTAAAACTAAAATGTTCCCAGTAAAGTTGCCCGTACTTGCTTTGCAATCTGCTTCACCGTTCTGAATACATGTGCTGGTAGAGTAATTTTACCTTCTTCATGACCAGCACGCTGCTTATCTGTCTGGTTGCATTGCACACATAGGTGAGCGATTGCTTACTTCTGGTTGAAAGTCAGGTGATCGGTAGACAAGTCAGTCTGTAACTTTTGTGATCGTAACTCTGGAGTTCTACTGTAAATGTGAACACACACATATATAGGACTTCAATTTTAAGGGTTTTATTTTCAATCAGGTGACGTCCCTTTAAACAAATTGAACTGATTGTTTCATAATTAAACTCAGAAAAAGCTTTTAATTACAAATCAATCTTTGTTTTTATCTTTATATCTTGCCTGAGCCTAATTCTGGACCCCTTAATTTTATTTCAAACAGAGCTGACAAATTGCATGAATTGTTCATCACCGATCCTATATTTAACTAGTTATTTTCCCCACTAGTTTAACAGAGATGACCTGACGGATTTTTTTTTTTTTTTTTAAGCATAAAAATTGATATCTAATGCAGAGTGTATACTGATATCAAGTCCTTCAGACGCCTGTGGTATGTTTTGCCAAACATATCACAAAGCATTTTGGGATATTGGAGGATACACACAAAATGTAGGTTTGGTATTACAGCGTCCACACTTCTGACAAACAACACTACCTGATGCAATCTAAGTAGAACTGGACTCGAGACTGCCCCCTGAGGTGGTCTCAAGTCTGGTTCTCGAGTACGGTATTAAACGCTGCATAGTGTGGACGCTAACCGTATTTAGCACTTTTAAGCCGGTTTAAAGGCAACTAATATGGTTTAAAGGCATAGTGTGTGGACAGGGCCTTACTTGACAATTTTTATATTGTAAACACTGAATGCTGTTAATGTTAATTTTTAAGCCTGCATTTTAGCACTCCTGTATTTTGAATAGGGAAAAGAAATTGTGTTAAAGTGTCAAGCAGCAGGCTATACATCTTATTGGGAATCAGTGTGGTTACACTGCTTCAGTCACTCATGCATACTTGCCAACATTTGTAAACTATTCTGAGGGACACTTGTCCCCAGGTGGTTTATACGCATCATACACATGGGAGGGGTCATACGCAAAAAACCCTCTATCATATAATAATAGACGTATCCCTTCAACTCAACACCACACGACTAGCATGACAGTAAACACAGACACAATGAAGTGCTCTTACCTTTCCATACGGGTAAGTTAGTGATCAGCAGATGTGTCAGCTGCACGAAGAGCACAGAATGTGGATTTCATGATTTCCATTACAAGAGAGTAGATGTTAAAACTTCATCAACTAAGACGTAGCTTTACAGTAAACTAATGTGATCCATCTGCATCTCCATCCATTTGTGTTTCCTGCCATCTGATGATGTAGATATCCTTCTGCCTGGTGTTGATTGCTGAAGTGTAATGCTGGCTCCAGGGATCAGCTTATTTTGCCTCCCCAGCACATCAGCACACACAACAGCTGAGATGTTAGCTCCGAGGATCAACCACAGTGCGGTCTCCCTAGCACATCAGCATGGCAACCCTCTGGAGTCAGCTAAGTACTAACTCTACTGTGCAGATTAAATTATTGTTTTTTTATGTGTAAATATCAGGACTTTCTTGCTATGCATCGTGACGCGGCACATTTGCTAGGAAATCGGGACTGTCCTGACCATATAGGGACTGTTCCCATGTATGATTCATGGGAATGTGGGTAAAGTGAGGAGTCACCACTGCAGTACTAGAATTGCTTGGGTGGCCACACCACAAACCATTTTGGTTGACCATTCATGCTCAGGCCATTATTAAGTAGCACAGTCCAAACCAGGTGTTTAAATGTAAAGCTGTCGCCAAGTCTGAGAAGAATTATAGTCTGAGAGTGGTATAGGGGAAGGCCTGTACTAAACGCTCTGCTGCCCACACAACTCACTAGAGTTCAGTCAGCCACCAGAAAAATAACTTTCAAAAATATGAGAGAGCCATCCAAGCTCAGAGCAATGTAAATCATGCCATCGTCTCCCATAGTGTTTTATTTCATGTGCATTTTAAATTCAAAACTGCAGAGGACACCTGTGTATAAAAAGTGAGATTACTTTCATGAATCATGATTTTAAAAATAATGTTGTTCTGCTGTACATAACTGCTCGTCCGCATCTAAGGACACCAGGGCCCCCGTTCACAAAGCTTTATGTCGGCAATTTAATTGTATTCATTAAAAAAACTATATTTAATAGCTGATGTGTTGAAGCTTTTTGAATAGGGCCTAGTGTGAAATATATTGTCCTGGATAAATTTGCATGACAATCACTGTGCTTCATTACACTTTGGTCTGCTTTTACTATGGGAAATTTATAAGAGGAGAGACTACTGTAATTCGTTTTTTGCAGTCTTACTAAAAGAGCTTCAGTGACACCTGTGAAATTACAGTCAGAAGATGATTGCTGGACAGTAGAGAGTGACATGAAGATGGGACTCCCACAGGACCCACGGGATTCCTGCGGTATGGGAAAAAAACTGAGTTACATTTTGTGGGATGGGATGGGACCGTACAGGAGTGAAGCTCATGGGAACAGACGGGATTGGAAAATAAAAAAAAATAAAGCTCTCAGGACGGGCAAGAACAGGATTTAAGCTTCTGGGAATGGGAAGGAACGGGACTACTCTGCCACCAGCAGGCAGGAAGATTGTTTCTTTGATCTTTAAAGTCATTAAAGAGCCTTTGACATGGAATTTGACTGTTACCATAATCATAAAACATAATATTAACAGGTCTCACTTGAACATGTAATCACATTCATTTTACCAAATCATGTTTAATCGTGTTACAGTTAATCAAATAATACCCTGAAATACACAGAAGGCGATCACCGGTTCTTGGTTTTGAACCAGGAGACTGTGACCTCACAGAGGGAGATACCAGTAGGCTACTTTCATCTGCCAGTATGGCTGACAGCGACAGTGAAAGTGAGAACAGCCTAATTTTATCAGTTTCAGACACCTCTTATGAATGTGAATCATGTAGTGATGGACTGAAGTTTCATTCCCATGTCACTCTCTACTGGACAAAACAATAAAAACTTCAGTCACTGAAAGTGCATTTAAGGATAGAGGTACGTTATTCCAATCCTTGACAGTCTCCCCGACAGTGAAATCACCCTACACTTTCACGGAAACAGATCCCACCACTAAAGATGCAGCATATGTAAAAGAATCCAGAGCTTTAAATGAACCACAAAAAACAAACTCCCAATGCAGCCCCAATGAAATCTAAGAATAAGTAAAAAACACTTGAGCAGATTTCCGTGATGTGAACCAGAACAGTAAAAAGTCAACAGTAGGACCTAATTTCCACTTTGAAAATGGCTTTGTCATCTGTGTTATATATTGGAGAGGGCCACTCCATTGCTACTTAGCTCAGTCCGATGGTTTAAACATATGGCTGAAACACATTTGCAGGAGAGATTATTTCTGCAGTTGTAAAATCTTGTCTCCATAGAGATATGAGGAACAGATTAGCTTGTAACAGGAAGGCAAGCAAGTAATGGTGTGATATTAACTGAAGCTTCAAGTGCTTGAACTTTTTCTTTTGAACTTTAATGTGCTCATAGACACTTATTCAGACCAAGAGTCTGATGCTGGCTGAAAACACACTTACAAACTAAAAGATTAATAGTTATTATTTTACACTGCTATAAAATGCATGCATATTTAGCTTCTTGTGAGTTGTGAGTTACTGCTCTAATTAAACCAAGAAGAACACATTGTAGTAGCAATCATTTTCATTTTCCTAGTAGCATTTCAGCAATTGAAAGAAAGAAAGAAAGAAAGAAAGAAAGAAAGAAAGAAAGAAAGAAAGAGGGGGGTTGATAAAGCCAAACCAGTATAGGGGCGTGCACAGTTACAGCGGGGGCCCACTATGCTCAGGCTGAGCCACATATAATAACCACGTGTTATTTTATTGGGAAGGAGCAATGCTTGAAAGGCAGAAGACAAGCAAAAATGAGTTCAGTGTTTATATTTGTAAGATAAAATATGTTTTTTGCATTTACTAAAATAGAACATATCAAATGGATCCTTTTTTCCAGGGCTTCGTAAAATATCAGGCACATTAGTTCGCATCAGCTACACAAATTAGACAGTGTCGTTCACAAGTCAGCATCACCACAGGTTATGAAGCACTGAAGGGCACCTAAGCAGAATAAAACAACCCAGTCAGTTACATTGGTGAAGTGGAGATGTGGTTGAGGATTCGGTCAACGAAATGTATTCAAATCAAGATAAACTGGAGGTCCAACTATACAAAGAACAAAAACCTAGCGAGTCCTCAATCTCACCTCCAGTTGAGTTCAGATACCAAGCAATGGGTACGCATTCCATTGGCTAAATAATCCCATTCTCACAGCTAGCAAAGAAAGGAACTGGATATTCATTTTACAAGCTAAACGATCCCATAGGAGCCATTCTAGATCCCTCTACCCCTTTCACTACAGACAGAGCCGGAGTCGGGCTAAGAAAGTAGCAGCAGCGGCAACACATGATCTACAATTACTATATGCAGATACACACCACTACCAGGACACACTACAGTTCATAAACTTCACACACAAAGTAGCAGTTTCTCAAAACCCCCTACCACCACTCCTACTTCCCAGCCCAGCATTCTACATCCATAACTGCTTGTTATCCTGAACATCTTCCCAGTTCTCCCTCGTTCTTCTTAATGAAGCTTTGTAAAGTGTTCAGCTACAAAGAGATGGACTAATTGATTCATTACACTGCAATTACCTTGTACAAATTGACTTGTTTCTTTAAAAACATATTAACATAAAATAATAAAAGTGCAATAAAAAAAATCTTAAACCTTTAGAAATGGATGAAGTCTATTTATCTCTCCCAGTGATGCTGGGATCATGAACCCACCTGACTCCACCTGGATCTCCCTGTGCATCAAAGACAGTCCAGGTGGGGTTCTAATAATTGAGAGGAAAGGTTTGTTTTTTATTTCATAAAAACCTTGGTTTTAGCCATTTTAAGATACTTGCCAAAACCCTTCCTTTGGTCGACAGAAAAAAAAAAAATCCCTGTAATATAATTTTAATAAATCAATAGAAAAAAACAACCTTTCAATGTATTATTTCCCTCTGATATGGGGTGATCTTAACTTTTTAAAGCAGGGGTTATAAAACCTTATTCATGTCTTGCCCAGTTCACACACGGTTTCTACTAGTGTTTTGAAGCTTCTGTGGGATAGCTGTTTAGCCTTGAAGTGTATTGTATGTTTTACAGGGTTTTCCTCGGCACCAACACCAGACGTTTGTCTGTCCCTGGCAGAGGAAATTACAAGCTTTTGCTGGCTCAATAAAGTAATTTATATTCATCCCTGCTGGCTTGACTGCAGAAAAAAAAGAAAATGACTTAGGTCAGCAGAACGGGCGATGTGAACTGTTTAATTGTTTGTTCTCCTGACAGTGAACAGACAGCCCTGTTTGTTGTTACTATGCACAGCTGAATTTACTAGCCACCACTTGTAGCATTTATCAGAGTGACACCATTTCTGTCACACACCACAGATGGTTATCCCTGAAAGCACAACAACCTTGCTTTCAAGGAATTAAATACCACTTCTATTGCAACTACACAAAGTCCTTTAAGGAATCACAGTGAACATGTTTGCTGCTACAATACTTAACACACTTGGTTCCTTGAAAATGAGGAATTCTGACTTGGAAACTGCTCTATGATTTTGCTTTTAGGCTTCTACCAGACAACACAACAATACAATACAACACTGCAATGCAATGCAATGCAATGCAATGCAATGAATGAATGGCTATGTTTTCAACAACCTTTAGCCCCCATAGTGGAATGTTCTTTTTTAGAATTACGATGTCCTCTTACCATCATGGCATTATATTGCCTAGATTATATTCCAAACTGAAAACAACCAAAAAATCTTCCCCAGATGTTATATTTCAGGAAGGAGAATCCGCGATATGATTGAATGCAATTGAATAGTGATTGATACAACATAACATATGATTTCATGACGATAATAAATTTGGCCATACCTGGGGTCTGGGGCAGCGTTTTGGCACATTATCTAGTATGGAAGTACAATATAAACCTGGCTGAAAAGAGGCCTAGGACTAGAATAGATAAAAGGAGTGACAGTGCAGTCGAAGAAGTGGGGGCTGCTGCCCTGTTGTGACAAATGTGATATTTATAAACACCTTGTAAAATTCAGTGACAAACATCTCATCTAGAATCCCTTCTCAATGAAAGTCTTATATTCAAAATGTTTGTAATTGCTTATTTATTATTATTTTTATTAGGTATGGATGACAACTATATTATTCATATATCTGACCATTCTACTTTTATTTAGTTATTTTCAATTTCCCCACAACTTCTCGCTGAATATATATATATATATATATATATATATATATGTGTGTGTGTGTGTGTGTGTGTGTGTGTGTGTGCTTCCTAGAATTATCTAAAAAATTAATTACAAACAGATCTCCAAGTAAACTGTCTACCCTGAATTACTGTTAGTTGATTTGAGTGTTTATCTTACACTTGGAGTATATGTTTGAAATTTATATTTCTGTAATTTATTCAGATTTTTAAAGTAGAAAGATTAATGTTAGTGTTACAAAAATGAAAATGAGGCCTTCAGTATTACTTATCTGTGTGGTTGGAGTTTTGTAAAATTAAGAGAGTTGTATCAAGATGATATGCCTTTATAGGAAATAAATATTGTGGTGTTCAGGAACTAAGGTTTGCTGACAGTGAAGCAGGATAACGTCATATGAACGGCACGATAATTATACATGGAAGAGAAACAGACACCGGGATGTCAAAATACTTAGCAGGGCATTAGTGTCAAGCACAGTTACTTAAGCACATTGCTCAATAGGTCTTGACAGCTGCTGTGTGTACAGATTCCATCAATAGAATGGATTCATTTCAAGTTAAAGTTGCTACTCCAGCAGGAAATGATCCAGCAATCTTTTTACTAAAAAAAACTCCATGGAAGAAAATGTATTTCAGAGACTACATTGTGTCTGTACAGCTTTGACCATTTTGTGTGTTGTGTGCCGAACAGTTTCAATTTTGTTTGGTATTGATGTCATGTCAGCATTTCTGAATCCCTTTTCCTTTTTAATTGCTGGCTTTACATTTCCTTTATTCTTTTATGGCTTTTGCAACCATCTCACTTTTTCTTGGTTCTGTTTCTTCAACAATAAACATACCCTTTACCTGGCTATAGAGAATAATATATACATAGGATTTCTCCTAAAGCAATAGCAGCCTTCGCAATAAACCATATTTATTATATAATATTAAAATTGGTATGATCTGTCCTGAGATTCTACAGTTCAGTAAAACACAACGATTGGGCATAACCAAATTAGGGAAAAGAGGGTAAAATGAAATTAGTTATTTAAACCCAGTTCATTGTTTACAAATCATGCACAAAAGTGCCTTCTCTGGCCACAATATCGTATTTTATTTTGACTTTCGTTGTTGAAAACTATTCAATGTCTGAGAGGTTACTAGACATCCTCTGCTTTTGACCAACTCTGAGGACACCTGGTGTTTAGTTCTGTGTGAATCATGTTTTAGATATCAGTAGTAATTACTGCAATGCAACAAATGGCCACAATTGGCCACCTACCCCCTAAAACACCAACCCCCTCGCCTCTTGTCCAGTTTTCTCCCTCTGGATTTATCGGTGGGTTCGCGGGTGGTGCTGTGATGGAGGTTTCCTCTCCTTCTGCTAGGGTGGCTCCAACGCTGACACCAGTGCGAGGCATCCGGCATCGGCAGTACTGACAATGGCATTCCTGGTTCCTCCTCAATTCATTCCTGTGAATTGAGAAGGAATCAATATACCACACAGCATTGGTTTTTGTGCTCTAGTTACAGTTCATTTTATTATAAACTGGGCCACATGCCGGTGTACATAGATTTCAGAAGTCATAGACCAGGTGGCTTTGAAACCGTCTAAAGCCTGGACAACACTGAAAAGGAGAAGCGCCACCTTATTTGTTATCAGCTGCTGAAAACTCAACAACACCAGTCTTGGCAGTCACCACTGCAGAAACATCGAATACCGAAGGTTACAATTTTGGCACAGAAAGTTCACCAAATAATGTAGTTTTAGCTACATTAGCATATATAGGAGCTTTTAAATAGTACACCAAATTCAATAATATAAAGACTCACTTTTGGCTGCTGACAGGTTTAAATGTTATTCTAGAGTACAAAACTTACAGTAGGCCTACATCAGACCGACATCATTTCTGTCCAGAGTCGAGGGTCTCCTACCCTGTGCGACAAGTCGGAATGACGTTATCTACAATCCTGTGTCATGCGACTTTTTTGGAAAGGTGTACAGCCTTAACAGATCATCAAACCACCTGTTATTCTAAAATACCTAAAATATCTCTCACTGCCGCATACCCGCATCTCTGTAAATAACGTTTGAAGTTCTCCCTTTCGGTTCTCTGTTGGTTGACAGGACAGATGTGCCGATGCTTTTCGATTTTTAATACTCTTTTATAAGGGGTACAAATCTATGGAAGACCATCCAGGTCAAAATCATTTACTACACATTCTAATTTGACTTTAGTATTTGTAGTATTGCTAATTGTTACACAGACTAATTTGGCCAATCAGGTCACTGAAATGAAATGAGAACCAATGAATTCAAAGAAAATAGTAAGTGCAATAAATAATCCTATTAAAAGCCATCTTAAATCTGCCATTCTTGCCCAGTAAAGACAAGTGAAAGATTTCAGAGCCTTAGAAATCTCTTTGTTATTTTAAACAAGCGTTGAAAAATCTGACATTGAATCTAATATTAGCTATGGTAATGCAATATTTTAGTTTAAAACTGAAATCAATATAATTAGAAAATGATTGTGTACATTGTTAATACAAACTGAACCATGTCACGGTTAACATTGTCTCTTGCTGTTTGAAATTAAAAAGATGTTGTCATGAAGGTGATTGGCTACTCTTGTAGTTACGCTGACTATAAAGTACCAGCCACTAGTACTACTGTAAAATGTTGAGCCCCGACGTAAAACATGCATAGTTAATTTATGTTTATTTAGAACAGATTTTTTATGTATTGATTGGTTCAAATCAATACATGTACTAAATATTTGAAATGCGTACTAAATAACGCGTTTTTGACCTGGGTGGCCTTCCATTCAAATCAGCACACCTTTAAATGTAAATGTATCAATTTCGTGAATGTAGTCTATTTAAAAAAAAAAAACTCTGTAAGTTAGTAAACTTCTCTTCTCCGATGCATTTGTTCTTGTCTTTACAGAAAACTGTTCACCCACAATTCTTTTGTATTTTAGCTGTCACCCATTTACCTGCATGCTTGCTCAGCGAGTTCATTCGCTGGCCTAAGAAGCTACACTACCAATCAATTTACAGATAGTCGCAGACTTGTATTTTTAGTGCATGCCACACTGCATTTTTAGAGGAAATAAAGGAAGCGCCTAACCAAATGTGTATTTACATCCATTTCCAAGATTTCATTAACTTTATCTGAAACTACTGACGGAAACAAACATCTTTGCAGTCTTCGTGATGCTTTCGTCCAACAAGGATATTCTCCAAAACAGACTGACAGAGAAATGGAACGTGCCATCAGAACACCAAGAGAAAAATTTTTGGAATACAAAGTAAAACCTGAGTCTAATAGAGTACCCTTAGCTGTTCTGTACAATCCATCCCGACAACCGCAAAATCATCCGAGAATTACACCCAATTTTAGCTGACGATTTCACCCTCTCCAATATTTTCTTGGAAACACCTCTCCGATGGCATACTTACATAGAAAAAACAAAAACATCTTAGGGTTATAATGTCTACAAGACTTATCCTCTATTTCTTGTTAAGTGCAGACACACTGAATCATGCCATTTGGTTGGGAACAGACCGCTGTGCCCGTTATAAACACTAACACAATAATAAAAACTAAACAGAGCGGTGTCAGATGTAAGACGTGCCTCCAGCATTGCCCTGGAGTGACAGTCTAATCCAGTCTTCACTCCACACCCAGCCATGCCTCTCTAACCTGAAGACAACTGCAAATGAATCACTCCTTTATTTTTCTGTGTTAAAGCAACATTTATTATTTACACTATCACAAACTATAGTACAGTCGGACCAGTTGGAACTGCACCAGGTTCAGATTTGTGATGTATTTCAGAGTACTGACTGAAATCTGTATAAGACTGGTCTAATCTTTTGTTTTATGTTGTTCATTTTTATATTTCTTAAAAATAAGCAATAGCCAATGCTAGTTGTTCCACACCTTCCTGAAGGTTCACAACTCACCTTAACATGGCGAGTTCTCAAACTCAGAAGTGCATTAGTAACATGACCAGATGGCAGGTATTTGGGCAATCACAAGAGCCTGCTGCTTTACTATTGCGAGTTCTGGCGGAAAACGCATTTAACAGGGGTCTGACTGTTCATAGTACTGGCGTGTCATCATTTAAACAGAATTCTATATTAATGGTTGTGCCCAAACCTCAGCTGGTGTACTAGGGTTTCTAAATATGTTCACTATAAATCTTTATAGTTGCTATCAATACACTTTGATATAACATGCCGTTTCATAGGACATTTAAAAGAAGTCACACAAAGTCCTTGAACAGGGATTTTATTTCTTTTAAAATAATTCATACAAATGGATACAGTCACAAACATGATTTTCTTTCTTTTTTGTTTTTTAAAACCAAAAAAAAATAAAATATTGCTAGCCTACCACTTTACCAGGAGGGAACTGATGTAGGCAATGAAATTCTATCTTCCAGTAGCCTAGTGCTGTTTTTTACACATTACCACCAAAGATCTACAGAGAAACAGATGATAGAAGCGTGACGCCAGGTTTGTACGAGACATCTTTTTCCCTAAAATATCTTTTGTAACACCTTAGTCCTTAAGATCGAAATTGAGGGATAATATATGTATTAGGGCCAATATATATCTATAATATATATATATATATATATATATATATTATATATATAGATATATATAAGATCATATATATATATATATATATATATATATATATATATATATATATTATATATATATATATATATATATATATATAGGTACTATATATATATATAGATATAGATATAGATATAGATATAGATATTTTCCCTTTTTTGTGCCTAAATGAGTCTAAAAAAAAAAAAGACAAGCAGATACAAAAACAATGCACTGTGTGGCATATAAAGAAATATAAGTGGGGAAAAATTTAATTTCCTGAGAAAATTTCCAAAAATGCCTCTTTCTGGGCGTGTTTTTAATCATATAAAAGAAAGATTTTTTGTTGTTGTTGTTGCTGTCCTCAATGATTGAATGCCTCCCTTTTTTTCTGTTTGACCATTAAGCAAACAAACCCTTTATAATGCTCTAAAAACTGTACACAGACATATTACATTCATGATATAATTAACTACTATAACTTCTCTTGCTTAACAAGGAACCCATAGGACACAGAAACAGTTAAATCAGTCCACTGGACAGGGACAAACTACAATTTATTACGCAGGAAAATATTTTTTTCTTCGTTTTTTTTTTCTTCTCCCAAAAAACCTTTGTCTTCATGTTACTGGACCAGTTTCTAAAATCATAAATTGACTCCCATAAGTTCATTGTTTCACCACTGCTGTTTGAAATCCAGGTTGTCCCCCACCGTCTCTTCAATGGGGCTTCGCGGGCTACAATTGGTCGCTGGGGTGCTGCTCTCTGTCGGCTTCTGGCTTCCCGGTCTGGCCCGGGGAGGGGGCGTGTGGGGGGTGGGCTACGGTGGGAAGGCCGTGTGATAAAGGCATGGCGCTGGGGACGATTCCTTCTACAGCTGAGGGGAGTCCGGCGGGGGCCAGACTCACAACACCAGGAGGGTACCTGAGCGAGAGGAAGCACAGAGAGGTGTGAAGTCAGGAACCTGCGGCTGCATGGTCATCTATCAGGCAATCACTTACAGGCAGGCACAAGAGAATACTGTATCCTACAAGGGTGGGGTTCATTATGAACTAATGATAACTTAATTGGACTACAAACTGCAGCTTGGAAATACCAGATCCATTCTAATCAAAACCTAAATTTTAGTTGGAGCCCTCCCTTCTCCCAACCAAAGTGGTCATAACATTACCCTCATTCTTGATTATTAACCTCATCCCCTCTTGATCAAAATCCAATTAATGGCCCCAGTGGGGGACTGATGAGAACTGTTCTAGACATGGATGTAGTTTTTAGTTTTTTAAGTTAAATGTATTGGATAAAGGCTTCCTCTATTCTATTCTAATACTATCTTTGGGACTAGATTTCTCTTACTAACAAATGCTTCCTGTAATCATTAACCTGGAGTAGAGGTTCCTAAATAAGATATATTGAAGATATTTCTAAATACTGTACATGTCAGTCTAAGAATTACACATTACTTATAATAAAAATTGATTCTATGTGTGTATCTCTCTCATTTCTCATTGTCTTTCCCAAGTTCTCAAGCATTGCCTGGTCATTGACTTGTGTTGTTGATTAAATTGTGCTCTCTCTCCCTCTCTTAAAAGAAAAAATAAAAAAGACAGGAGCTCATTCTATGAAGTAGTGAGTGCCACCTCAGAGAGGTTTAGCTTTACAAATTGTTTATAATAAAGCATTGTGCTCTTCCTTTCACACTCCAGCATTACGTTCTCCCTGACAACTAGCAAAAAATGGGTTTGAAATCTAAGGATTAATGTTCAGATAAAGAGATGCAGATCAGGTGGAATTAAAACAAACAAACAAACAAAAAAAAAACGAAACCAGTCTTTTTAATTCTTTTTTAATTTTATTTTTTATTTTTTTTTACCTTTCAGTATTCGGATTCAAACACACAAAATTCTGATGAGCTTGGATTAAATCCCAGCATGGTCGCTCATCCTTAAGTTTTGTACCACAGCTTGAATGTGACTACGGAATCAAATGGAAATAACAATATTTAAAAACTAACCTTACCAACCTTGTCAATACTTATAACTTGGAGCCACTACACCTGCGTGGGATAGGGATAGGGTGAAAAATCAGGGATGAGAGTTCGGAGTTAGAAGAAAAAAAAAGGTCTAAACATTTGAAAATGTGGGGCACGCTTACAGTATAACCAGCACTTAGCAGCTGGTTTGGGGTTTAACCAGCGACGAGGAAATGGATGAGCAGTGATGGATCAAATGCCCTACACTCTGGTAAATGTCATTATGCTCATGTTCTAAAACAAGTCTACACATTTAGCAAAACTTACTGTGAAGAAAAACATTTCTGGATGTACCAAATTTACATAGGAAAAAAAAAAAAGTATAAAATTAGCCCTAGCACTCTCATCCCTGCAATGCAGCAAGCCTGCCTCTACATTTATACAGGGTGTCTCCAGGACTTGTACCATATCTGAAGAGACTGCAATTCCATCAGAGTAGTGCTACACAATCTAATGCTGGGGAATTGTGAGACGGGAGCTGTTTCGTGCAAAAAAATTTAAATTTAAATTAAAATACAATACACAACTTTCTTTTCAGGATTAAGCATGTGTGACACAATTACAAGCCGGCAACAAAACATGCATTTACAGCTTACAGCTTGTCTTTTAACATAAACCGAACCTGTAGCAATTTCTTGTTTTTCATCTGTAAATTAATCTTGTTAAGCAATCTTCAAAGCAAGTATTTATCTTGGTTTCATGTTAAAGAACAGGCAAGCCTGGTATGTGTAAACTGGTTAGAACTATTGATGTTAGCAGGCCTCTGTTAGCGTACCGCACAGACCACATTTTCGTGCATTATCAACTGTTTTATATCAAAATGTTCTTTAGGAGAGGGGGCTTGGTGTTGCGGTGCTTTTTTGTAACTTATGTTTTCAGAAATATCTTCAATAATATGGCTTAACCAGGCACAATATCTTTACCAATTTGATACAAAACCATACAATTTACTGGGATTTCATTAGTATACAGTAGGGAGCTAAATAAAACAATAAAAACATCTCCCCTTCTCTACTTTCATATTTTATATACACTTAAATAATATTACCGGTATGATGTAAACTATTACTAAATGCAAAACCACTGACCAGCATTAGGATTGCCTGTATTTTGTCAGGGAGGGGGGCTATGACAACAATGAGACAAGTTACTGAAATGCAAACAAATCTCAAATGAATTCCAATCAAAAGTGGTAGGAGAGCTTACCCCCCAAAAAAGGAGAGGCATGGGCATTTTAGCTTTAGCTGGATTTCCACTCTGTCACAGATACACAGTCCTGCTTTCAAACTACACCTCCACTCCCTCTAAGGAGTGGAAAGAGCAGTGCTAAGCAGATGGTCCAGACCAATGTATTTACCTGTATGCTCCATTGAGCTCTGGGTGTACAACTGCAGGATCCATGCTGGCCCAGTGCGTGGCTTGAGTCAGGAAGTCTTTATTGACACAGTTTTTCAGGCTGTCTGGAATGCGACCTGACACCAAAACAAAGAAAAAAAAAGGAAGAAAAAAAAAAGTAAGTTTCATTACCATCTCGCATGAATCAACATCCCTGCACAATCTGACACGTTGCTTTGTCAGAATGCGGCAAATATCAAGGAGGACAAAAAACAGATCTAGTTCTGTGTGGATAAGAACAGAAGTGTGCTTTGCTTCATGTGCTGTGTCATCCAACAGGAAGATGCTCCCCTGAGAAACAACAGCTGCTGTCAGATGCACACAGGAAGAAACAGCCGTCGTCTCCAGCTGCTGATCGTGTGGCTCATTACAGATGGCTCCCTGGGGACAGCAAAAAGTCACCAGCAATGCCACGTTTCCATCTGCCTCGGGGACTGCCTTGTAAGTAAATCAGACGTTCATTTCCGTCAGCAGTAGATCCAGATCAAACCGATTTCAGCTATGGCTCTGTCAGCCCCAGTAAGGATGGCGGGCTGGCAGAACTTGCTGTCACACACTGGTGGAATTACCTAATGAGCGTCCAAAGCAAAGGATGCAAGAGAAGGGTTTTTTTCCGGTTGCAGAGTGGACTGGGCTGCAGCCACAGTTTGATATTGGAACAAGACGAGATTGAGTTTAACAGCCTGGTTTCATGATGCAGAAGGAAATGTGGCAACCCGTCGCATAGGGTGAAGGATCTAATGAAAAAAAAGCAGGGACACAAACCTTGCCGACTGCCTGCCAATCACATACCAAGTGCGTTTTCAGAATGTGTTGTACGTGTTGGGTTGTAGTGTCCTAATGTACTTACTCACACAGAAAATGTCCTCATACACAGAAACAAATAATGTGTTATATAATAATTAAATTATACAGTACTTAGTCAACGTTCTTTCTCCTCTTAAATTTTTAAAAATGTTCTTTTTAACCTAATATTGTGAACCACAGTAATTACCATAATCTATGAGAGTATAACGAGAATCATTTTAAACAGAGACGAGGGAAAAATGATTAAAGTGCTAGGGAGGTAGTCCAAATAAAAGAAGCAAAACATTTAGCGACTAACGGAATCATAAAAAGCACATCTTCCAATTCCCTCCAGTAATCAGTAATTGTGATCTTTGTTAGGGTTAGGGTTAGGGTTAGGACAACAACAGCAGTCAACTACTGTATAAATTCACTGGAACTCCCACTGACTAGATCTTTCCAAGCCTTTTCAACTAACTCCCTGTCACTGCCACAGCATGCCATATCACAATACAGAGTTAAATAGGAACAACTTAACAATACAGAGGTATCTATCTGACAACAGTGTTCGGTCACTGACGTCAATAGCCGCTCATTTGGGTGATGTTATTTTCTTAACATAAATGTACATCGGACATTAACCGGCCACTGTCAACAATTCCCAGTGAATCTTGGTCAATGTGTGTAACTATGCCAATCTGTAGCAAATACCTCATAACGTGGGACAATAAGCGTCACACCTGCTGTCTCTTATTTTTAGCAGCAGTAAGCCTGGCCAGGCAACGCTACTTTAAGAAAATACACAGAAAGCAAAAAATGAATCCATTGTAGTCCATTGTAGTTCAGTCAGTATAGCTTATGGAAAGATACAAAAAAGCTATAAATAACCACCAAAAAGCTACAATGTTTTAATGGTTTTGTGTTTCAAAGCACGTACATGTTTTTGTTCTTTTCATTTCTGTGTAAAAACATCTTTTGCATTTGATTGCAGTTCTATATTCAATGAGATGTATATTGTATCTCTGTTCTCTTATTTTCTCCTTGATCTCTCTGCTGCCTTTGACACTGTCAATCACTCTATTCTCCTATCCTCTCTTGCTGACCTAAGAACCTGTGGCACTGCTCTGACCCGACTCTCCTACCTCTGCGACCGCGCCAACCAGGTAGAGCGGCTCAACCTCCACACCTCACCTTCTCTCAGCATGAGTCCTGCTCAACCTCCACACCTCACCTTCTCTCAACATGAGTCCCTCAAGTAGCAGTCTTGGGTCCTCTCATATTCTCTCTTTACACCCACTCCCTGGGCTCCCTCATCGCATCCTATGGTTTCTCATACCATTTATATGCTGATGATGCTCAGATCTTCAACCTCAAAGTCGGACAGTGTGAAAGCAATCGCATTACAATCCAAGATGCAAACGAAACCGAACAAACTGATATATTGCATAACCCACAGTACATCGCACACAGAAAGCACGCATAGGTGTGTGTACTGTATGGTGAAAAAAATAAATAACATAATGCACTTAATGATGCACAAAAACATTGATGTTGATCCTCAGCGATATGTCTAACACGTGTTTCGTGCTGACATTGTAACAGCAGATGTCAAACAAACCAAATGAACGTACATTATGTAATTATTACAGAAACACTACTTAATAGACACTTTGTACATCTATATCCGCTGATTGTCTTCCAAACATGTAGACCTGTCTATAACCGATAAAGTTCATTGAAAGATCAGTTGCAGGCAGTGCACGCACTTTGCAGGATATGCCAGAATCGTGGATTTGAAATCAGCAACTATGGTTATTAACAACTTTTGGCTGGGAACCAAGGGATTGATACTAAGTGCCATCTATTATAGTGGTACTATCACAAGACTCACATGGGTGGAACCCTCCACGTTTATACGTTCACTGTATGCTCTTCACTGATATCACCACTAACATCTGTCTAGGTATCAATAGGAAGATATCATTTTGGTCACGTCCACAAATAGTCGATCAGATTCACTTGAAAGTATTGTAATGTGAAAGCAGACGCACTCTGGTGTGATTACAGTTGTGAAGGTGATAAAACTCGTTTGGAGAAAAAAAAAAAGTTTGATATTTTTCAGTGTGAAACCAAGTGAAGCAAAATTACAACATTTTTGTTTTTTTGCAAGTGAATTCTGAATCGGATCTTTATAAATGAACAAGGTATAAAAGGGCCCTAACCCTGATGTAACTATCAACACTTATCTGCTCTTGAACTGCCCCGATATCAAATCGTACTGTGTTTTGTATTTGCTCTTATTAGGATCGAAGTCATTGTATTTTGTATCTTGCACTTTTGTACTGTAATTCTTGATATGTATTTTTTTGTAACAACTGTATGTCGCCCTGGGTAAGAGTGTCTGCTAAGAAATAAATAATAATAATAATAATAATAATAATAATAATAATAATAATAATAATAATAATAATAATAATATAATAATTATTATTATTATTATTATTATTTTAATAAAAATATAATAATAATAATGAGAATGAAACGGAAATTTGATGATACTGAAAAAGTTCTATCATCAATACCATCTTGCAATTAACAGCTTTTAAACAAATTCCTATGATGTCATGTACAGTGTACTCACCTATATCAAACTTTGCATATGATTCATATACTGGGCTTGTTTGTATCTGGATATCTCATAGGGAGCTCAAAGCAACCCAAGGACACAAATGCAGTGGCCAATGATCATTTTGACTGAAACTCTTGGGGCAAAACCAATCTTTATGCCGGGCCAGGGCCTAAGCTCTGGAGTTGTATATTCTCTCCAAACGCATTCTGAGCCATTTTGGACTTGACTTTGTAGAAAATTCACATGAGGCTAGTTACAAAAAAAAAAAAAAAATTACATGAGTCTAGTTACAAACTCATTGATTAAGGGCCAATTTGACCCTCTAACAAAATTTTAGGGGGATATTTTCTTTTGTGATTTAACATGATCTTTAATATGATTTAAAATTCAACACAACCACAGTATTTGCACACTGATCTTGTGTTTCTGAAGAACAGCAAAATAATTTAAATTAAAAACAGAATTAGTAAGAATTAGGCCTAGGTCTTTTGAAATTACCTTGTTAAAAACAAAATGGTAGAAACACAAGTCACTTTTTTGGAGCTGTTGTGCAGAAGATTCTTTCCTTTTCATTTGTGAACTTTGCCAGGGCCTTCCCATAATCAAACTCCTTCCAGTGAGGTCCCTCGACTCTTATGGTAAGGAACAGTCTGTCACTTGACAGTCTCTTCCTGAGGGCTGTCTTCAAGACACTTTGAACCCTGAAGCCCCTCTCTAACAAGACTTCTATGTTTTTTAAACACACACATATATTTCCAAATTACACTACAAACCTCCACTGTAAAAAATGAAGTACAATAAGTAAAAAATATATAGTTACAATGTGTTTATCTTCTATTTGCTCTAAAAGGTTAAAAATAAATAAAAACGACCAAGCAATTGTATTGTTAACATGCAAAGTTACTTAAAATAAATAAATAAATAAATAAAACATCACGCATCATAGCCTGAAAAATTACATATTGACGTACATTATTCATATAAAACTGAACACAAAGTTTAAAAAATGTAGTGTTTTTAAAATGGAGCTGGAGCTGTGGTTTTCTACACTTTAACGGTAAGTATACACTTCAAAGTAAACAACAAATAGTATGCATTTCTCACATTGTCTCGCTGTGTCAATCTCTCTCCAGTTCAAAACGAATCGATCACCACTTGACAGTTCAGACATAACTAATCAGGCAGGCACGACTGTTTGGTCTAGCATACAGATACGTTTACAGTGATGCCTTCCTGTGTTTCATTGTCTGGTGGAGCATTCTCAAGAACAGAATTTTATTCTGAGGTACATTCGTTTGGACACCCAACTGTGAATGTTGTGGTTTTTTTTTTTTTTTAGAAACACAAACTTGGCAACACATGTTGTTGCTGTCCTCATCAAAAGTCGTGTTTCTGTAGCCATTCACGCTGAAAATGGCGCTTCCATTAAATCACAGGACAAGCCATTTCACTGCTTTGGAAGTGCGAGGGCGGTTGGGATATAACAGCAGCGCTCCTGTATCATAAATGCATGTTGATAGATGGAGTTTGCTGAACGTAGGAGGATTCACTCCGAGTCGGCACTTTGCACACACCAGACTCCTCCAATGTTTTTGGCATTTCCACACAAATAACACTAATGGACCTGGGAGAAGCCATTTTGATGGAATTCCATCTACAAATGGAACACTTTCACCCATGCATATGAGAGAGTCTCAACAGGGCTAACGGAACACCCTGTATTGTATTAATTATCTTACGATTGCGCAAAATAAAAACCATGTTCACAGTGCTGTACTGGGGCATAACCGTAGAACTGTTTAAGAACAATACAGGCTATATAATAACCACAGGCAGATGAACACACTGATGACAGCAGCTCCACAAATCTTGATAAAATATATTCTTTCCTACATAATGAATTATAAAGTGCAACGCCAATCACATAAAAGTGCCTAATTTTGGCTTGAAACTGGAAAATGAATTGCTACCATGCACAGACATGATGGAAAATAATGTAAAGTGACTGCCATCTGTATTTCTCACTTTTTTTATAACTTCTTTGTGTAAACACCATGGCCGAACATGTATTTAAGACAAATAAAACCATGCTCAGCTCTGCTCAGTGTTGTAAAGGAGCGGGCCGGAAAATGTCCGCTCAGCGCTCCTCTCCAGCAACTACCCCGCTCCGCTCCCCCGGTCCATATACAAATGCCTCGCTCCGCTCACACGCACTGTATCCACCAGAATTAAAAAGCAGTTTCGTAACAGACAAACTAATACAGTGCAATCTAACAAACACTATTTGCCATAAAGCACAGCACAGCCTCTCTTACCAACACCTGCACTATTAGTGCAAGCTGCTCAGACAACCCTGCTGCTGCTGTAACTAACCTGTAACAGCCCTGCGGATCTCCCTCGCCGCCTCTTCCCTCATTTCGATGGAGGCTTGTTCACTGTACCACGCTGCGTGGGGAGTGCAGATCAGGTTTGGAGCATCCTTCAGAGGACCTTGGCTAAAACTGAAGAGAGGAATATGTAAGACATAAACCACGACGGGCCGTGCGGTTCCCACGATATATACCACGCCTGGGGTGCTCATAAGGCCCCAGGCGTGTGCCAAAGGCCTTTAACCACCCCAGAAGTGTTATATACATCATCGGAACCGCACGGCCTGAAGTGGTTTATACCGCTTCTAACACGGCTAACTGACATTTGGGGGAAGAAAAACAATTACAATAATTAAAACACATTTGAAATTAAGACAAAACCAGAAACTTTAATTGTGTATACATACTCAGTGTAATTTAGTCCCAAATTTAATTTAATTAAACGTATTGTTCACTTATTAAACATAAAGTTCTTTGTTGTGTTTTTTTTTTTGTCAATTTTCTACTATTTCATTTATCATTAGCTGTTCCTCGTTTACTTTTATGTGTCTACTCTTGACAGCTGCTGGTGCACTTAATTTTTTTTTTTAACTGCTGTCTTCTCTCAGAAAGTTGGTGTTCCCCAAAAGTTTCATCCCCAAATATATTAAAGGAAATAGGTGAAATGCCACTCATTTTTGGCAGTGGTTTTGTAACTAATAATAAATAAAATGTCAGTTTGTCATGGAATTTAGAATGTAGTGGTGCATAGTGATTTATTCAGTGTGAAGCAGCTCATTAGTATGCAAGCCATGGTATAAACTATATATATATATATATATATATATATATATATATATATATATATATATATATATATATATATATGCATGGTCATGTGATGCTGTTTAACCAATCAGAGGTTGTTATTTTTCCAAGCCGTGTTTATATATGTACTGTCAACTGGCACTAAGACTAGAGTAATAGGCAATCAGATCAACCAATTACATCGATATTGAAAATTAGGGGTAAGGATCAATAATACTGGGAGATGTGTCTCATCTTAAGAATGCAGGAAATGCAAAGTGAATATGAGACATTTGAAATCCACACAGAAGAGAGTGCAAATGGACTGTGTGAAGACATTCATCAGAATAAAAACAGCCCGTTTGCTCTGTGAGAATGTGTTTCAAAACACTGCAGCCTCTTCATTGCATGACCTGTGCCTAAACTATAAAGCTCTGGCTGCCTGTACACAAACAGACATGTTTGATCAGCTAAAGGTACTTGGACACTGTATGTCTTCCTCAGACTGCTCAAAATCCCCTCCTATCTGCTCCCACTATCTCTTCTCTCTAATGTTATTAACACTGTAGCATTTTCAGCTGCGGTAGCAGTGTGCAAAACTCATTAGTGGAGTACCTGTAAAACTGTGCGTTTTGAATACCAGCAAAGTGACGGTTACCTTCTACCAACTCTTGCCTTGTCCACTTTGCATGCTTGAATAGGATTGTGATCTGGGTACACAGTAAAATACACTAAAGGGACTGCTAGAGCAGATACAAATGCTACAAGCCCCCCACTGGGATACAGGACTCATAATAGTAGTAAAAGGAGTCACGAAAAAATGCACTTTACTGAAAAGCAGACATCAAGTGGACTAGCATGGGGAGTGTTCTCATTATCTGTATATGAAGATGCACTACCAGTTATATGTGTACTCATGCATTAAAACACCCTTTATATCCTTAAGGGTTATTACAGAAGCTGTTCCTTCATGGCAATTACTGTTCTCTGCATGTTCATGCAGGCATCAGAGTTTTATAACATTTCTAAAGTTGTAATCACTAAGGATTTAAAATCTTGCTTCATGATTCTCATTACCATGACACAACAGTCTCTTAGCTTTTTAGTGTTTATTTTGGGGGAAGCACACGTCACTGAGAGTTTGATGGGAATACCTGTTTCGCTCTCCTGTTAAAGCGCTGTCATATTCAAATTTAATGATTTTCTCTAGTTATTATACAACAAATGTTAATATATTTTTAATTGCTTAGCTGAAAAACAGTAAATGCTAAATTGCATCATATTTAGTTTTTATGTCCACATTTTAAAGACATTCTCATTTGAATATCAATGAATTATAAAAAACATGAAATATCCCCTTCTTGTACTGGATAGAGCAATCTTTCACAGAAATATTTCCAATTTTGATGCAGCTGGTGTCTTTTTTGTTCAGCACATTTTAAAGAAAAACTGCCGCGCTATACAGTGTGTTCAATGATTTACCGGAAGCAAACTAAACCAGCTGCCAGGTTCCAAAACCTGGAAGTTAAAGGCAGAGCTGAAATGATCACCTGAAGGGCTCCGTTTCATGGACATCCAGAGCTGCCCCTCGTATCCTCCCCTCCTTCAGGGCCTGAGCCAGAGCCTTCTCATCGACCAGTCCTCCCCGAGCTGTGTTCACCAGGAACGCACCCTGCCGCATCTAGAGAGAGAGAGAGAGAGAGAGAGAGAGAGAGAGAGAGAGAGAGAGATTACAGAACTGAGCACAGCTACACTGCTTCCATTTCAGTTAATGAATGATATGATTGGTGAAAATTGTCCTTGTTAAGTTTAAACGTCTATGGCTATTTCTCTATTAATAATTAATTATTGGATTGATTGATGCCCTTTTCTATAGCTGTATTTAATTGACAATCGCTGCAACACCTGATGAAGACAAACTAAATGTCGAAACGTGTTGGGTTTGTGTTTTCATAAATAATATGGTATAAATCATATGCATATAAATATTAGAGTTCATTAAGCAAAACACACTTGGCTTATATGCCATTGCTGTAAATCTTTTTTTTTTTTTTTTTAAACTCTGCAGAGAGTAATTGTATATATAACCATATACCCATATATATATATATATATATATATATATATATATATATATATATATATATATATATATATATATATAAAAGATTATGCAGTTCAGAACATTTTTTTTTTATGTAAATTACTTTACCTTAGTTTAACACAAGGGGGCAGTACTTCATACAGAAAAGGCACTGACAAAAACAAACTCTGCATTGTATACCACTGTCAATAAGAACACAAGAAAGTTTACAAACGAAAGGAGGCCATTCGGCCCATCTTGCTTGTTTGGTTGTTAGTAGCTTATTGTTCCCAGAATCTCATCAAGCAGCTTCTTGAAGGATCCCAGCGTGTCAGCTTCAACAACATTACTGGAGAGTTGGTGAGTAAAAGAAGTGCCTATTTTCTGTTCTGAATGCCCCTTTATCTAACCTCCATTTGTGACCAATGGTCCTTTTCTGAATCTTGTCTAGATCATTTTGAATGACCTTTGCTGCTGCAACGGTGTTTGCCACCCCTCTTATTTTTGTGTTGTCTGCAAATTTAATATGCTTGCTTACTATACCAGAATCTAAGTAAATAGCTTTGCTTTCTTTGTGTACTACTGGGAGGATATCATCTGGCCCAGGGGATTTGTTAATTTTGAGAGCTTTTACAACAAGAGAACCCTAATCTAAAATGCAATTTTCCAAATCATACAGCATACAAAAAAGTGGCTTTCACCATCTGATGAGGCAGTGATGTGAGCAGGCTGTGGATTGATGGTGGTGGTGCCGCTCCTCCCACCTGTTTGATGGTGAAGTCGTTGATGAGGTGGTGGTTGTGCTCATTCAGACTGCAGTGCAGCGTCACGCAGTCGCTGTGAAACAGCAGGTCCTGCAAGGTGTTGACTCGCTGGAGGCCCAGCGCCCGCTCCATGCCATCGGAGAGGTACGGGTCGTAGAAGATCACGTTGAAGCCAAACGCTTTGGCTCTCAGTGCAACTGCCTGTCCGACACGGCCTAGGACAAGAGAGCAACAATTAACATGCACGGATAACCGAAAACGCACAGCGAGACTGTGGTTACAGGGCACTCACAAATTCACAAATCACTGAAAACAGAGATTGAAGAGATATGTGGTGGGGTAAGTCACTGTACAATGTAAAATGCAGCCCAAGAGCCACTCATGGTCTGCCCCTACAGTACACTTAATCAGACACATTTTAACTCATTTTAATAGAATTGTCAAGTCCTGGGTTTAAATCCAGTATCCTATGATTCTGGGCTTCTAGTTTTCTAAAATAGAAAACACTGTCTAATTAATTTTAGTGCCAAATTGTTGGAGTTGTCACACACACACACACAGACACAGACACACACAGACACACACACACACACACACAGACACATACAGCAAAGCGTTTTTGATAAAAAAAAAAAAAAAAGAGAGACACCTTATAATTGTTTTTTATATTTCAACTTATATAGTGAAATACATGCTACATGCCTACTGCACAATGGAAAAGTTCCTGGTAGTTTTAGGTTATTTCAGGAACAACAAAAACCATTTCCATGGTACTGTATTCACCCTGTGCCTGTGAACAGGAACCTGCCCCTGCCTCCAAGTTTAAATAAACATCCACAGAAGGTGGAATGAACAAACAATAAGCTGTAGACCAGAGTTCAAGAGCATGCCAGGCCATCCATACAGCTTTCAAAATACAGCTCTGCTCTGAATGCTGTGAAGACACAGCGTTCAAACCTTGACCCAAAGAACAAGGAATAAAAAATAAAAAAGGGTTGTGGAAGGGTGTTGGGTGATTCACTGACACAAGAGACAGAACAGTTGTACTTGGAACACCACCCAGGTGCCCAGTTTTATTTTCAGGACTTTTTCACTTTTTACCTACAGAGGGCACAGTTATCTGTGGACTGCCTATCAACGATGATAGACAGCACCACGGAAATACCAAAGCTGGTAAGAGAATTAACTGAGGGCGCACTCGCAGGTGTTCAAAGAAATACTAATGAAAACAGAAGGTGAAAAGAACAAGGAAAAATAACACAGTAATAAAACTACAAATAAAAGGTGCTGCACTCAGCAGCGTTATCCCGGTCGCCGCTACCTGCACGACCTGAATCACCAAACCTACTCTAGCGGCTCCCTGCCTGCTCTAAACAATACTTCGGGGGCCTGCCCAAGGGTTCCCCGCTGTCACTCTCTGGCTTATTCGTTGCTGTATTTCTCCCAACTGGTTTCTGGATTGTGGTGCTGCGAGGAGGAGGAGAGGGGGTGATTGCAGAGCTTTGCATTGCATCACAACTGAAAAAAAACAAACCACAGACGCTTAAATGTAGTGGTAGTCCTGATAGTAAAATACAGTACTGGAGTATAATTTTAATTCAAAGGCAATTCCACATAACACCTCAAGGCAGTTAAACTAGGCACCCTCACGAGACGATCGCTAAGTATACTGTAGTAAAATACGATTCTGCAGCCTTGAGTAAACATAGTCGTGATAATATAACAAGCTGCTTACTCACAAGGATTTGATGTATTGTCCTCAGTGATTGAGCACTATTGACATTTGTATTGTATGCTGTATTTAAACTATATTTTGCTAATTGTAATGTGATGTGGCCAAGGGCAATGGAAATAGTGTAAACAGTGTGTGTGTAAATATATATATATACACACACATTTTTTTTTTTTTTTTGAAGAGTTGCATACCAAAAGATGATAAATGCCAATCCCACACATTTCCAACTATAGCTGTCAATTTACTCCTGAACATAAGACATAAGAAAGTTTACAAACAAGAGGAGGCCATTCGGCCCACCTTGCTCGTTTGGTTGTTAGTAGCTTATTGATCCCAAAATCTCATCAAGCAGCTTCTTGAAGGATCGCAGGTTGTCAGCTTCAACAACATTACTGGGGAGTTGATTCTAGACCCTCACGATTCTGTGTAAAAAAGTGTCTCCTATTTTCTGTTCTGAATGTCCCTTTGTCTAATTTCTATTTGTGACCCCTGGTCCTTGTTTCTTTTTTCAGGTTGAAAAAGTCCCTTGGGTCGACATTGTCAATACCTTTTAGAATTTTGAATACTTGAATTAGGTCGTCACGTAGTCTTCTTTGTTCAAGACTGAATAGATTCAATTCTTTTAGCCTGACTGCATATGACATGCTTTTTAAACCTGGAATAATTCTGGTCATTCTTCTTTGCACTCTTTCTAGAGCAGCAATATCCTTTTTGCAGCGAGGTGACCACAACTGAACACAATATTCAAGATGAGGTCTTACTAATGCAATGTACAGTTTTAACATTACTTCCTTCGAGTCAACAAAAACTCCTAGGTCTTTTTCATAGATTCCTTCTCCAATTTCAGTATCTCCCATATGATATTTATAATGTACATTTTTATTTCCTGCATGCAGTACCTTACACTTTTCTCTATTAAATGTCATTTGCCATGTATCTGCCCAGTTCTGAATCTTGTCTAGATCATTTTGAATGCCCTTTGCTGCTGCAACAGTGTTTGCCACTCCTCCTATTTTTGTGTCGTCTGCAAATTTAACAAGTTTTCTTACTATACCAGAATCTAAATCATTACTGTAGATTAGGAATAGCAGAGGATCTAATACTGATCCCTGTGGTACACCACTGGTTACCTCACTCCATTCTGAGGTTTCTTCTAATCAGTACTTTCTGTTTTCTACATGTTAACCACTCCCTAATCCAATTAATCTTTTATGCGGGACTTTGTCAAAAGCTTTCTGGAAATCTAAATTAACCATGTCAAATGCTTTGCAATTATCCATTATCAATGTCGCATCCTCAAAAAAATCGAGCAGGTTCGTTAGACACGATCTCCCTTTCCTAAAACCATGTTGACTGTCTCCCAGGATACTGTTACTATATAGGTAATGCAAATGCTAAAAACAGCTTTCGTTTCAAAACGCGAAATCTGAAATTTCCGGTTTTCATCAAACTGCAATATATCCCATCGGCCATTCAGCATCACGCTTGCATCACAACTGGCAGCGCCAATTATCTGAACGTTGGATCATGACCAGACTGAAAAAATCAATCAAAATGAACAAATTTGATAAAACATCAGAGCCAGTGGTAACATCGCCTGTCAGTAGTAAATGTAAGGCATCCAAGGATGCTCACAAGCATGGGCAAAAGCAAGAGCGCCATTCTGAAATCCTGCGAGTGATCAGCACTCATTCTGCTGATAAGAACTCTGACCTCTGTCATGCTGACCAGCATACGCCGGCGAAGGATCTCGTGCTGAATCATGACAGATTTTATGAAAAGGCAGACAAAGTTTCTCAGGATGAATGTCTTCTTGGTCTGCTCACGCTTCCTCTCTTCCTCAAGAAAAGGAAGCGTGTTGCTCATAACCATGAATTTACTCTCTGTTGCTGTTAGGAAAGCTGGTAGATAGATTTGTATTCCTTCTTGTTCTGTATTAAAATTCATTCATATTAACGAGTGCTTGATGTGATGGAAACAAAGACATCAATCTACTAAAAGCAATGAAAATGGATACATAGCGTTTTGGTATGAAGCTCTTCATATATACCTAAAACCAAAACTGTTTAATTTTACCTACACTATTTTATCAATTAAACCAGTTCCAGCCCAGTTAGCATCATTACCAGCAACAACAGTTTTAATATGCAAACCCCAAATGCAAAAACACACATTTGTATTTGCTTTTAAATGTTACTTTAACTTCCTCGTCTGCATCACTTCACTGATTTCTATAGTTCTCTTCCCCTTTTCTTTTCATTGTGGTGAGCCAGGCTCCCCTTCTGTCTCGCTAACACCAGCATTACGGGTGTGCCTCAAAATCTGATTTTATCTGATAGAAATACGTTACCTATGACATTCTGATACTCTAGAAATGAAAACAAAAACCTCTGGCACCAAATGGCCAGAAAGTTGGTGTTGATTATTTTGTTATGTCCCTGTCGATAACATGCAGCCTGCTCCCTTTATTTACTGTCTGTCTTAAACAGAATTTACTTCAAGGAAATTACTTTGTCAGGCAAAACAATTTTATGTACCTAGATGTGAAATTACTTTGTTCATCCATTTGAAACAAGTAACAAAATAAAAGCTTAACAGCTGTTGAGATCTAGCAAGGAGTGTACTTCTTATTACCTTTTTGCTAGAGGAAGGGAGGGAGGGAGAGAAAGAGCAAGAGAGAGGAGAGAGAGAGAGAGAGAGAGAGAGAGAGAGAGAGAGAGAGAGAGAGAGAGAGAGAGAGAGAGAGCTCTCAAACATCTTAATGGAAGGAGCAGTGAGGCTCCCAAAAGCGAGCAGCAGATCTATTGTAAGACACATCCAGTTCATGTAATAGTCTGCAGGGCATTCTTGAAAAAAAAAGTCTCTGTAATCAAATACAGAAAATGCCATGGAACTGACAATGGATTTGAAAGCTTGAGTAAGTAAACAGTGTCTTATCCTGCATAAAGCCCCACTCATCCTCCCTGTGGCTCCACATATCTAGCAGTATTTCTACCAGATTATCAATACAATCTCAGTATCTTGCGTTTACCCCCACGGATCGAATGTGTCTGACTTGTGAAATTAGGACGAAACAATTTGAAGAGTAGACGTTTAAGTGATTTTTTCTTTTTTTTTTTTTTTTACGAATGCTGCATTTAGAATTGAAATTCTCCTGTTCTAGTTTTCACAATGCACAACTTAGGTATTCATGGTTGCAACATTACTGTACGTGGGAGACAGTTCTCATTCAAATGTTGTATTTAGATTGAGCTTTTCAGCTGTATATGGGTGTGGCCCATCGTTTGAGCATCATAATATGACTTCAGAAAAATTTGGTTTGAGTTGTCTGTATACTACTCAAGTCTATGGAGAGGTATACCGTGAGAAAAGCAGAAAAGGCTGGCTACATTATAAATGGGTCTGGGGGAGGGACTGAACATGGTACTGCAATTACACTGTCTTGTTTCACACTGCAATTACTGAGTAAAGACCCAAAGATCCATTCGGCTTATTAAAGCATCAATACCTCTTATAGTAATTTAGTAGTTTAAAAACACTTATCGCAAGGGCTCAGAGTTCAGGTAAACAATGACAGTAATTTGTGGTGTACTGTATGCATTCAATAACCGAACCATGTAAACACATCCCATAATACAAACAATACATGTACGCATTCCATCAAAAATAAACAATTCAAATTCAAACAGACAAACAAGCAGCCTGATTAAAAAAAAAAAAAAAGCCACTTGTGGTAAACACCTTACAGTCTGTGTGTCATTCAAAGACAATTTCGTATGGCATGAAATTCATTATTTCAGGCCCACAGTAATTGCAAGCAAAGACAGTTGATGGTTATTAGCACTGAAATACATCTCCTCCCTTTCTTTTGCTATTAAGCCACAAGGGCACGGCACTGAAGAGCGTCGCTGTTTATCTCGCCTATTGTCATCGGCACACCATTTCCAAACAGCGAAAAGCCAAAAACATACTGCAAATATGAACAGTTGAGAAAAATAAAAAACAATCTGAATGAGGTGTTAACCACTTACTCATCGCGTCACGTCCTGTCAAACAGATCAAAACTTGGGAGCCATTTAGAGTTTATCCATTAAATGATACATGAATGATACAATTCTTTCTAACATTGTAGTTCATAATCTGTTACCTTGACCAATTCCCTCTTAACTTGACAAATAATGCTTCTGTTTTGCTTTTTTTTTTTCACGTTTCTGTCATGTAGCATCATACGAAGCCCGAGAGGGACATGAGACAAAAAAAAAAAATAAAAATATCTTGTGCGCTTTTCTTAATCTTACTGTCTTGACCACGAGATAAAATAGCTGCACATTTTTTTTCTCTCATGTCCCTCCCAGGCTCTGTAGCATCAATTCAATGTGACGGTGAACACACACACACACACACACACACACACACACACACACACACACACACACACACACACACACATTTATATAATTCTTTTTTTTTTTTAAAACTACGTATAAACAATCGATACTGGCATTATCTATAAACCCCCCCCCCCTACAAACCATATCCTAAGAAAGAAATAAATCAATCAATATCAAGGTCAAGCATTGATTAAACAAAAGCTTGAGGTGCCTATGGTATAATGCACTCTGTAGTGCACAGAGGACATTGAGCCTCAGGGTACAGTAATCCCAGTCCCTGCTGTGACTGACCCAGGCCGATGATCCCGAGCGTCTCTCCTCGGATGCGCGCAGCCCCCGATGCCACCTCCCTGATCTGCTCCACGCTCTGCACCCGTGTGCCCTCCCGCAGGGCCTGGTGCAGCCAGGTGGTCCGTCTGTACAGGTTCAGGATGTGACATGTGGTCGAGTCAGCCGTCTCCTCCACTGAGGCAGCGGGCATGTTGCATACCGCGATCCCTGCGACACACACACACACAGGTTTGTTTATTGAATTAATCTTTTATTTATGTCAATTCAATTTCATTTCCTACTGACCTCAGCTACAACAATTGGCTGATAACACTGAACAGTGATGAATGCCTAAATGCCTAAAAAAAACTTTGATGTGAAATACCGGGCAGGGTCTTGTGCCTCTAGCTTACAGCTGAAGTTCAGGGCCCCGATTAGTGCTAGAATTAAACTTTTACACAACACTCAAAATAATGGAGGGCACTGCTTAAGGAAAGTAAAGAAAGCCATCAAGAAGCTACTCTGAATGTAGAATGTGAAAAAATAGACCCCATGTTTTTTCAAAGACTCAGACAGTGTGCTTTTTAAAATTTACAGGAGAATTGTTACTATCCAAAAATGACAGGCCCTATTCATGAAGCTTCAACTCAAATTATTTAAATTTATTAAATAAAGCCTGAGCATAATTTATTTAACAGTCAAGAAATGTTTCATGCATCATCTTTCAAATCCATCATGAGACAAAAAAGAAATGTAAAAAACTTGCATGTTAAAGCTGTGTGAAGAGGGCCCCAAATGGCAAAGCCCTGTGGCACATTGTATTTATGTACGAGCAGTTCAGTACAGAGAATTCAACTTACAATGAAATAAATCATTGTTTTGCAAATCACAACCGAATGTGCAGCAGTCTGTAAACTACAAGGTGTTTAAGCAGCAGCAGGTAACAATATATTAAAATGCATTGGTTTCTGATCTAAATTGGCTAGGTGCAGGACTAGTGTTAGTTTCAAACTCAAAATGCTAAGTAAGATGCCCTACTATATGTAGCTGTAATTGAGTCTCAGCACAACTAGATGCTTCATGAGGAATGTAGGAATAGCATAACAGTTCCGATTTCGGAATCTGTTCAAACAGTTTGAATAAAATATTAAAGCTGAATAAACATTTAAATTTTACAGATTTTTTTTTTTTTTTTTTTCGGTTCAGTTCCTTTACCTGTGCCAGCAGCAGTGTCCCAATCAGAAAGATAAAAATAAAAATAAAAAACAGAACCTGACACATTGGAATGCCTGAAGGAGAAGGGAACTCATGATACACTGCATGAGCACTGGGAATGCCTGAAGGAGAAGGGATCTCATGATACACTGCATGTGCACTGGGAATGCCTGAAGGAGAAGGGATCTCATGATACACTGCATGTGCACTGGGAATGCCTGAAGGAGAAGGGATCTCATGATACACTGCATGTGCACTGGGAATGCCTGAAGGAGAAGGGATCTCATGATACACTGCATGTGCACTGGGAATGCCTGAAGGAGAAGGGATCTCATGATACACTGCATGTGCACTGGGAATGCCTGAAGGAGAAGGGATCTCATGATACACTGCATGTGCACTGGGAATGCTCTAAGCTGACAACAGTCAGGGGGGATTTTACTATCATGAGTGAGGTGATCCTCAGTAGAACTAAGGCCCAAAGCTGTGATCAACCCTATACAATTAACTAATTTTGCTTCATAAAGTCAAATGAAACCTGCTGAATAATTTTATATTAACATATTGAATTACATACTGCTTTGTAGCTTTCCACATACTGAACTAAAACTGAAAAATGTGACATTTCAAAATCTGACATGAAATATTGTACTACTATTATGGCTTTCATGATGTTAAATAAAAGATCAAAATTCTGTTCATAGTCTCTTGTTTTTTTGTTTTTTTTAAATTCTGTCAATTCTAAAATTCTAGGAAACTTTTGGCCATAGCTCTGTGTGTGTGTGTATATATATATATATATATAATAAAAATATATATTTCTTGTTTATCATTCAGTACATTAGTATTGTTATTGTTTTGTTCAGCTTGCTGGATACACTCAAATTAGACATTCAGGTGAAGTGCTGACCTGTTCTGATGGGATCACACCACACAACACAGGGTTAAGTTATGGTGGTATATAAGTGTCAAGAGGCCAGTGGAGCAAACTGTGTTGAAACAATAATAATGCACTGTTTTCTTTTCCTCAAAGGGTGTTGAGCTTACCTAAGTCTCCAGCAGACTTGATGTCGATGTTATCAAACCCACTGCCGATTCGGACTATTATTCTAAGTGCTTTGAATTTTTCCAAGTCTTCCCGTGTTAATGTGATGGTGTGATACATTAACGCCCCCACTGCTTCATTCAGTACCTGTTGAAATAACACATGATGCTTACTACAGCTACCTATTGTGGGCTGAATTGAAAATGAATTTCTTCAGATCTCAGAGGAAGTGCAGACGATATCCAGGTGTTATTCTTGTGGTAATCAGCTGGAATTCATTATGAATCTGCCATCAATACTTTAAAGTGTTATCATTTAACTGAAGCAATTGAACCGCAGTCATGTCCTAAAGCAGCTACCTGCTTCAATATGTTAGACCTGGTGTAGACTAGACTAGCACTCCAAGCCAGTGTTGCCCATGGCTTCTTTACAGTAAGAACAGAAACCATGCTGGTCCCTACTGTCAGAACCAATTCACACAAACATGTCTCACTGCATATAAAAAGTGCATTACGACCTACGTCTGCATTTCACTCTTGAAATTCAACATTTAAACCCCCTGAACTTCATCTCTCGAGATTAATTCAAATCCCCTGTAGTGAGTCCAATACCAGGTCCAGCAGTCTTCCATTATTTTCATAGCAAAACACATTGTTCACAGTAAAAAGAAATAAAAACAAAGGGTAACGCTAAAGTCCAGGAAAAATTATTAAAATAATGGAAAAACTCTACAGGAAATATGTAGCGTGTGTATAGGGGTGCTGTATGAGCCAAACCCTGTTAATTAGCAAGTGTTGGGTACATGGCTGAGAATATATATATATATACATACACACACGCACGCGCACGCGCACGCGCACGCGCACACGCACACGCACACGCACACGCACACGTAGTGTAGTGTGTGGTGTGTGGTGTGTGTGGGTGTGAGAGACGTGTGTGTACGCACCGCGTACCCGTGTGTTGGTATTTGGGCGCACCCGTGGGCGCACCCGCACCGCCCAAATTGCCCACGCCAACGCCCACGGCGGGTGCGCCCACGGGGTGCGCCCACGCCACGCCCACGCACACGCACACACACACACACACACACACACACACACACACACACACACACACACACACACACACAATAAGTGTTTTTTTTTTTTTTTTTGGCTGTCTGTTACAGGAATTGTACTGTTCTTGAAGAGGGATACATCTTATATAAACTGACACCAACCACTTCTCACCTAACTGAAGCAGACACTCAGGAATTGACAGCATGTTTAATTTTGAAAAGCAGTCTTCTGAACGGCTTGCATTTCAGTTTGACTCTGCATTTCATTTAGCATCCAGGTACCATCTGCTTCCAAGGTACAAAAATGTAATGTAATTTCAGTTTAATTTGTTACACTACATCTGGAGGAGATGGTGCTGGTGTATATATAGTCACATACTGTAGTTTAATATTTTTCACCTGTTCTTAACAAGTTAACATTACGATACTGTATTTCAATGCTAGACAGTGTGTTTCCCATAATAATGCAGTATTTGTAAAATAACAAAAAAACACATTTACAATGAACTAAACTGTTCTGCACATGCCAACCGCTGCTTCAGTGGACCCTCACCTATGCCTGGCATAGATGAGGCATTTCCAGCGCATTTTTCTAATGGCTGCTAAATACTCCATTGTAAAAACAAGAACTGTAATGCAGAAACCCATGCTCAGCACTGTATTAATGTGGCAAAATATATGTGTGTGTGTGTGTGTGTGTGTGTGTGTGTGTGTGTGTGTGTGTGTGTATGTATATATATATATATATATATATATATATATATATATATATATATATATATATACACACACACACACACACACACACACACAGAGTTTACAAAACATTAGGAACACCTGCTCTTTCCATGAAATAGATTGACGAGGTGAAAGCTATGATCCCTTATTGATGTAACCTGTCAGATCCACTTCAAATCAGTGTAGATGAAGGGGACAGGTTAAAGAAGGATTTTTAAGCCTTGGCACAATTGAGACATGGATTGTGTATATGTGCCATTCAGAGGGTAAATGGGCAAGACAAAAGATTTAAGTGCCTTTGAATGGGGTATGGTAGTAGGTCCTAGGCGCGCCGGTTTGAGTGTGTCAAGAACTGCAACGCTGCTAGGTTTTTCACACTCAGCAGTTTCCCATGTGTATTAAGGATGGTCCACCACCCAAAGGACATCCAGCCAACGGCAGGCCAGTGGTCAAAAACGGCTGACTGATGAAAGAGCCCAAAGGAGGCTGACACGTATTATGCAGAGCAACAGATGGCCTACAGTTCGTCAACTGACAGTCCAGTACAACACTGGTGCCGAAAGACCCATAAAAGAATGCACAACGCGTCGTACCTTGACACAAATGGGGTACGGCAGCCGACGACCTAACAGAGTTCCACTTCTTTCAGCAAAACACAAGAAACTGTGGTTGCAGTGGGCTAAGGAACAAAAACACTGGACACTGGAGGATTGGAAAAACGTTGCCTGGTCTGATGAATCCCGGTTCCTGCTGTTACAAGCTGACGGGAGGACTAGGGTATGGAGAAAACCACATGAGTACATGCATCCATCATGCCGTGTGTCAACACTGCAGGGTGGTGGTGGTGGTGTGATGGTGTGGGGTGTGTTTTCATGGCACACATTGGTCCCCTTGATAAAAGTGGAGCAACGTTTGAATGCCACAGGATATCTGAACACTATTGCCAATCAGATGCATCCCTTCATGGCAGCAGTGTATCCATCTGCCAATGGATTTTCTCAGCAGGATAATGCCCCATGCCACAAGGCTAGGATTGTCCAGGAATGGTTCCACGAACATGACAGTAAATTCAGCTTAATGCAGTGGCCTGCCCAGTCACCAGATCTCAAGCCAATTGAGCATCTGTGGGATGAGATGGAACGAGCTATTCGGAATAGAGATCCACTACCAGCCAACTTGACACAACTGTGTGAAGCATTGGAGTCAACATGGGCACGCTTTCGACACCTTGTAGAGTCCACGCCCCGACGAATTGAGGCAGCTCTGAGGGCAAAAGGGGGTGCAACTCAGTATTAGGAAGGTGTCCCTAATGTTTTGTACACTCAGTATATATATATATATATATATATATATATATATATATATATATATATATATATATATATATATATATATATATATATATATGCATATATGCAGATACTATAGAGACACCAGGATTTCAATTACAGCGGTGAAGCGCATTTGCAGGTAATTTGGCTAAATTAGAATTTGGAAATTGAACCTTTTATAATTTTAATTTTTAACCAAAGGGCATTACAAATCTAAAGTATCACTTTCTGCTAGAACTCTCTTGCAAGCGTTGGGATTAGAAAACCCACTTGACAGCAATAAGCGCATTAGGATAGGACCTCAACTCTGTTTTCATATTTCTATAAAGCGTACTGGAGAAACAGATCTCTGTACAACAGTGAAATGTAGTTCACAAGCTACTCAGTGGTGCACTAGACTCACTGCCCTAATAGAGCACTAACAGGCACTTAACACATGGTGTAGCTGGTTCACATGCCACTTCTTTCAAGTGGACTGCAGTGCAGTTTTAAATGGATAAACAGTATCTTCAGCAGGGTGCAAGGTACAAAATGTGCAGGGCATAGGAATTGAATGGCAAAAATGTTTCAAGAGGCACCAGTTACAGATAATATAAATAATAACACACAGAGCACACTGAAAGAGGGCCATTACATTATATAGGTTTAAAAAAAAAAAAAAAAAAAAAAAAACATATCTATGAAACACTGCATCTGTAATTCTGGCCTGAAGAGTCCATACTGACATTACATAATGTTGATAAAAAATAATACACTGTACCAACTGATTACAACTGTATGAATGCTGGTGCGCAGGAGCAAGTACTTAGGGTAAAATATTAGAAAACGAGTTTGTTATAGTCTTAAAAGAGAGATTGTTATACAGTACTTTTACCAATTTATTACTGCTTGGTATACATTACGGATGAATAGGGGGTTCTAAAAGATTACATCTAAATAATGTAGCTTTGTACACACACACACACACACACACACACACACACACACACACACACACACACACACACACACACACATATAGTTTGTGAAATAGCACCCCCTTTTGGCAGTGTGGTTAGGCTGCTATCCTCACACAGTCACATCATTTCTGGGTTGTAGGTAGACTACTGACACGTAATCTGCAGTGAATAAATGTTTTTTAGTCCAAAACACAGCAATAGGATGACTGACGCTTTAGATACAACCCCCCCCCCAAAAAAAAAAAAAAAAAAAACAAAAAAACAAAACAACACTGTACAAAATTCAAACAAAAACCTAGCTCTCTAAGCTCTACCTTAACTTGGGTTATTTTACCAGTTTATTCCCTGACTATAAAAGGAGGGGGCTAATTCCTACTACCCTCTTTCTTAAACCAAAAGGATATTTTTAGTTTGACCTTTGTATATCCAGTTTATCTACATTTACGCCTTGGTTTCCTTCAGAAGTGTCTGCAACCACACCCAGCTGTACAATGAACTAATTTGTTATACCCAATTAGCCTCATGGGAGATGCAGTTTTCTGTCCCTCTGAACTACATCTCTGTCTGCACTGCACCTGCAGTGGTACATGGTTTATACATTCCTAGTGATACAGGGACCAATATATCTCCCTTCTGCTGTTGTACCCCATACTTTACCACTACATACACTGCTGTGCAAAACTCTTAGGACATGTTGCATTTTTCTGCTCTGACGCATTATCAGCAGTAATAATTTACTCAAAGCCTCCACTAGTGTTTTCTATTATTATAACAACCTTGACTTGCATACAGAAGGAAAAACATTGAGTGAAATAGCTTGCATCACTCCATTTTCAAGGTATGGTATTTGACAAACCCAGGACTGGAAGACTGACAAGGCTAAAATATGCACAAGAACACAGAAATTGGACTATGGAACAATGGTTAAAGGTGCTTTGGACTGTTGATGGATGAACGACGACACCGATGCCTTCTGTCAGTTTTGTTGTCAATTCAACGCTTGTCTTCTTTCTATTCGGTAAGGATATTATCTTAAAGTATTGCTCATCTTGGTTGACAGCTTTTTCCAGTCCTGGGTTTGTCAAGTCAAAAATGATATATAGGTTTGTACACTAAACATATTCGTAAAACATATTGTAAATGATGCAAGTACACTGTGTGTTTTTTCTATTAATTTAGATTCATGAGCATTAGAATGTAAACAAAGAGATCATTGAAATGCAGCACACAGTAAATGATATCAGATGCAGTACGGTGAATTCAATAATTGTATTTGCATTGCAACATATGTTTCTGTTTTGAGGCAACATTACATGCTTCATTAAACAAAAAAGTAATTTCCTATCTATGATGCAGAATACTTTGCTTATAATGCATTTGAAGAATACCTTTACCCTCATTCCTGGAGAGACTATGGGTCACATTTATCAAGGGCTGTAGGCCAAGTGTGAAATTTGCACAATTTTTTGAGACATGATTCAATCTAATTGTTAATGTTTAAAAAATTTTAAACAAACAAATCAACACCATTATGATGACAGGTCCCCATTAACACTGTTATGATTAAAAGAGGTGCCGAGGTGCTCATCGAGCTTTGCATCATTAACAGTTTAAACTCCCTCTTCCAAAAACTAAAGGCCTTGAGAAACGTGGTTATGTTTCCCTATACAGAGATGTGAAAACATTAAAATCAAGCTACACCTACAAACATTTTTCAAAGAAACACACCTTAGTAGTTTGGTTCTAGCTTTGTAAAATGTGTAGTAGGAGTTCATTAGACTGGAGTAAATGTTTTAAAAGTATGCCTCTTTGTTTAGACCTTGTGTGGGAGGCCCCTGCCTTCATTATGATGATTTCAGTCCCCACAGAGCTGCTGAAATACAGATGAGACTGTATGGGGTTTAGGCTGGCATTAGTTATTCCAATACTGCATTACTAATATTCTGCAAAACAAACAAATATCTCTCTACAATTTCCAAATGGGAACAATGCACTTCTCATTGCAAGCAGGATGACTTCACCGCCTTCAGCCATTGCCCTGTAACAGACCTCCACCCCCACCCAGCCAGCAGACAGCCTGGTTTGATACCGAGCTAAACACCCCTCTCCCAGAATTAAGATTGTTAATGCATTCTGCAGGTGTTACAGCTGGCTCCAAAAACAGCGGACACAGGTCCAGGAATGAACACACTGGTACCTTGCTTAACTGTGTTACTACTTGCCATAGAGTAGGCATGAAGAAAGAATTGATATATATATATATATATATATATATATATATAATATATATATATATATATATATATCTATCGTAGCGCCATACAAGTATATTATGTCTCAGGAGAGGGTTATTTAAATTTGTTGTTTATGTCTGTCTGTGGTAAAAGACAGAATTGTGAGAGGCTCGAAAAGGACTCATCGAATTATTATCGTAAAAGTAACACAGAATCTATATGGGCTGAGACCACAACAAAACAACAACACCCTTTTTATTAATTTCCTCAACAGGCTTTTTATCTGTAATTATGCAATTATTCCTCAAACCCACACTGTCTCACTCTCCTGCTTCACGTCACGTCCCCCCCTTTTTATATCCCAACCTGTCTCTCCTGACTGAACCACTTCTATCGGGGGGGGGGGGACGGGGGGGGGAGGGAGGTTATAACCAAAACCAAATCCCTGCCCTCCTAGCTCTCACACCCTTCCCCTAAATAACTCCCCTGGTGTGGTCCCCTTCCCTTACAACACATTTACCTATCAAGGACCAACTCATGACAGACAACAATTAACCAGTCTCTAGCGATGGCGCTCCCTATAGCAGAGTCGGTACCTAGAGGGAGCTCCCTCCAGGGCCCAGCGATGATATATATATATATATTATATAATATATATATATATATATATATATATATATATATATATATATACACACACACACACACAAAATATAAAATATTCTACAAAACTTTACATAGTAGTCATGTAATATTTAACTAAATCCCCCCTTTTCAGTCATCATACCATGAACTGGAAAAAAAAAGATGATATCATAATGATATCAACATACTCAGCTAAGCTAAGGATCCTGCTATTAAAATCAGTATGCTTCACTTTCATTATGACTTACCCTTGACTTACCTTTTTTTTTGTCTTTTGTACATTAACAAACACTGACTATGGTTAAACTGCGTAGTAAGACTCCTTCATAGGCATAAAAATGACATTACAATTCAAGTTCCACGAGTAGGGAGCCTAATATTCCTGTAACATCGCTATGCATGTCGTTAAATCAATAGTTAATACCTTTTCATGGATTTCCTGCGTGGACTGTGCATCACAGAATGCCACGGTGGCTACGTCTTTGAGAACGGGCATCTCCACCGTGCAGTCCCGACCATCCAGCAGCGCCACCAGGGGGCGGGGGTGCATGGGCCCGTTCATGATTGGAGGTCGAATGCCTGTGCAGGACGGAAGGGAGGTCACTGTTATAGCATGTATCTACTAGACCCACTGTGTCACCTTTGCCATGAGTCATTTCGGACATCGTGCATTTAGTAATTCGACCTTCATTCAGATTAGTTTACTGCCCCTTTAGCGTTGACATGAGTGACAAACTGCAGCACTGATAGGGAAACAAAAAAATTAATTAAAGGGGATCTATGTGTTTGCAAGGCGAGTTGCGAAAGCTAACCTGTACCATTCTATTCCAGCTACAGACTAAAAGCTGCATGTCATTCAAGCACCAGTATACTGTAAAGTTAAAAAGCTGTGGGTACAGTGCAGTTTACATGTCTTTTTTTGCAAGAAGTTGCTGATTTTTTATTTTTTTTTGCTGTAGCATGCCCTGTACATTTCTCTTATGGCAAAGGTATGGGGCATATTAAAGTACAATAAAAAAAAGACAAAAAAGTATTATTGAAAACAGATTTTGTCAAAACAGGGTTACCAATATTTTTTGTCTGCTGTAGCTTGTTCTGGTCTTGATTCTTACCCTGTGCTACCATGTAATGGTTTATGTTAATGGGTGACAGAATGGGTTGATTATCTGAGGATACCTGAGGAACCCACCTGATTTCCATTGTGTGTATGAGTGCTGAACCTACTGATCATTCTGTTTAAGGTCAGTTTCATTTGCTACTGTATAAAGAGAGAAAGGGTCAGAAGAGTTCCCCATAATAATTCATTATGCCATTTAAACAATGTGTTATTGAACATTATTATAAAGAACTGGCAACACAAATGTGCCTTACAATATTAGAAAAATGTTGAAGCAACATCCCCCAGCTACCTATAAAGAAACATCTTTCTTTTTTTTTCTTTTTTTTTAAAGCAGTTTCTAGCCATGCTAAACCATATGAGTAAATCATGTCCTAAATATGTGTCTTTTTATTTGGAGGTGCTATACTGTTATCTGTTTATTTAATAATGTTAATTACTGTAATTTTCTGAATATACTGTGGACTCTCTTACACATATTGTGAGAATTTCTGTGTGTTATAAATGGGGTTGCGCCTTATACATGCTGAGTATACTGGACTTGCACTTGCTAAAATGCAGCTATTACAGTGACCTATGAAGAACTGGTACTGTCAGTCATCATTGTGCTGAATGATGCCAACCACTATCAAACTGAAATTAGGATTGAATTCAAGATGTGTAAAATCAAAGTATTCCCTTTAGTAAATCCAGACCTCACTGGATCAAACCAAGTGTAAAGGGCGACAATTGAAGCCACAGAGAAGATAATGAATCTGTCATCTATACTGAAGAACAGAGTGTCATTTCTGACAACTGCACTGTATCACAAAATGAGCTTCCACATTCAAACAGCAACATACTGCTATTTGCTCATCTAGCTGTGCAGTATACCACTGTGTTCTAAAATAACCCATGTATTTTTTTTAGATCTACTGTATAGCATACATATTCATCAACAATGGCTAGGAAAGCAAACTCTTAAAATTAGGTGTACAGCAAGTACTGTACTGAGCACTTTGTAAAAAGATTCTACAACAGAAATATTTTCTGTTTTATAGTTTTTATTTTTTTTAATTTAACATTTTGAGGATTTAATATCTAGTGGTTATGAAAGATGAAGGCTAATAATGCTTCCCCACAAAGCTACAACAATGCATCTCAATCTTGACTTGAAGTTCAATCCCTATACGAATTGTGTGATGGTTACAGGTATGTGTTCAGCGCGGAGGCTGGGCGTGAAGCAACAACCTTGTAGACCACAAGCAAGCCTCTTAACGACAAAGAAAAAAAGCCGGGCTCCTCTAAATTCTTGGTTATAGAGCTTTTAACCTCTCCTCTCCTCTCACCAACAGGGACGGAAACTTTAATGGCAGTGCATCACACAACACTTTGTGGCCAGGGAAGAGAACTCGAAAAAGGACTAAAACTCATCTCACAGTACCCCATTGTTCCTAAAATTTAAAATCAGGTGGTTTGCAGGAATCCAGACTTGAAAGTCTACCTTTAATAAATGCCTTAGGGTGTAAGTTTCAGTTTAAAGTAAATGCATCACTGTGCTTTCACAGCTGGCTGAACCACCACATTAAACCGATCAAGATTATTTCTGTCCTTAAAAGACCCTTCCCTCAGCTTCTTGCCTCGCAGGCAATTAACCTAAGATATGTGCTATTAATTAACTAACTCATTAAGTAATTAATCAATCAATGACCTCAGCAGAAAGTAGTCTTCTCCTCTCTATTACAGTGGTTTGTGCAGGGTCATTGCTTGCACTTATATTATTACTATTTATCAAGTTGCCTGTGTATTTAGGGGTGTAGCGATTCATTGTGGACATAATATATCAGACGTATGTATCGTTTGTGTCATGACACGAGACCAAAAGCACAACACAGCTCATTGTAGTTCACCAGGTGGTTCTTCAATGAAGAGCAAGTGTGTTTTATAGGTGGTATGAATACAGTACATACCCTCCCTATCTATGCATCAAACAAGTAACCCACCAGGACCATCACATACATCATGATACACACCGTATAGCGATCTACCCATTGTGATACATACAGTATCGTGACAGTAGCGTACCATTACACCCCTACTGCCTATTATGATGATGATGATGATGTCTGAAATTGGTTGCACCTGTCTGAAGAGATGTTTGTAAAAAGGGCTTATAAAAATCTATACTAGGGTTAGGTTAGTGGAGACTTGTTTTTTCCGCAAATCCTCTCTGATAATATACCACAGTTATACTTAAAATGCTGCATTATCCTCCAATATATTTTTGTATTATAAAATTGACATTTAATGACGTCAATTAGATGTTTTGTTATTTACATATCTATTATACCCATACGCAATATTTGTTACTGTATATTGGATATTTATCCATAGAACTGATAAACTAAAATCTTTAGACAGTTTGTTTAAAGTAAAGTTATAATTGATGATTATTTTGAGCTGGTAGTTCTTCTAACGGATGAAACAGGAGACAGATACAGTTAGGAGAACAGTTAAGTTTGTCCCAGTTACAAATAAAACATTTCATAAAGTACCGTAAAAACCCTTGTATAAGTCGATTCTCTATATATTGTTGCGGGGCCTTTAAAAGGGGAGAGCGACTAATACACCGGTGTGTCTAATATTAAACTACTGTACCGGTGCCACAATGGGATTACCACAGCCACCGTTATAGCTCATACAAACTTAACTGTCAACAACCAGGATCTACTGCATTCAGGCCGTGTTGCTAGGTAGAAACACAAAACCACTGTTCTAATTAAAAGTATTAATTTATTACTCTCAATACCTTTAGTAATTTTGAATGTTAAACGCAAGCTTTTAGGCTCTTGACTGACCTCAAAAACATCACAGCTATACTGCTTCACTGTTAACACAACAGCGGTCAGTCTCTATGAATTTCCTTATTCCCACCCTCCCAAGCCATTGATTTGCCAACTGAATCCACCCCTGGGATCTGTAGCAAACAGCTATTGGTTAGAAAGCCGGAAAGTAAACTTATCAAGTTTTCCGTTTGTTGTAACTGTAATGCTATAAAAATGCAGGTGACTTTGAGACTGGATAAAGTAGGACAGTCAGACAAAAATCAAAAATGCTATTCAGCAGGTTTGAAATTGCGCATTGCTGAATTTGCCAAAATACATGGCAATCGCAATGCTGAAAAAAACAATATGTGACTGGAGACGAAACAAAGACAAAACTTAAAATGGCCAAAGGAAAACAAGCTGACAGAGAAGGAAAGTGTTTATGGCCCAATGTAGAAAATATTTTGTTTGAATAGAGTAATTGAAATGAAATACATACTGTAACTTGTTCTACAGTGCAATACATGTTAAACTTGTAAAGTATGTGTTTATGGTACTGATGGTAATGCAATTGTACTGAACCGCACCAAAACTAAGATGTTTTGTTTACTGGTTATCAGATGGTGTAGTGTTTAGTTTATTTCTTTGCTTTTTTAATTGATGCAAGCAGCACTGTTTAATATTTTTCTTTTAAATGTATGACTCAATAATTGCACAGGATCTAAATGTTGTTACATACGTTAGTTGTTTGGACAGACATTGCTATTGAAAGGTTTGAGAAGTAATACAAATAAAGAAACAGAGATACAACCTGCAACTACAAAACATGAGCTAAATACAAACTGAACAACAAGCACTACAACATAGACACAAAGTGATCCACTTTATTGCATTTAAATCATTATTCATCGAGAGAAATAGGATTTTGTACAATGCTAAACTGCTAAAAAATGCTAAAAAATGCTGAACATACTAAAATATTTATGAATAGCTGTCTTTTTAGAGTATTTTTTTTTACTAAGTTTTGTAAATCTGTAAAGTTTAACAATTATATGTACACATTTACTTATACAGAGACATCTATATATATTTCAGTTGTACCATTAGGGCAGAATGTATTCCATTAGCACAGAATGACCCATCAATGATGTTCTGCCACAAAATACTAAATATTGTTTAGGTAAAATTAGGTTTCATTTCAATTAACTCTAATAAAAGATTAGATATATTTTGAAGTAATTTTGTCAGGTCAAACAAAAACAAAAAACATATCTGGCCTGGGCAGGATTATGTATTTTTTTTTTTTTTTAATCAGCTTAACTATTTGGATCAGATCATGTCCACAATCTTATCAGCAGGGATCCTAGGAATCTGTTTGCTGCGGAACAACACATAAAACGCGAATTTTCTATGATAACATGGAAAAAAGCAGATTTTTTCACGATAACACAGAAAAACGTGGGGAGGGGCAAAAAACATGCAAGTTTTTTTTTTTGTTTGTTTGATAATGACCAAATCAATACAGGTATAATATTGTAGCGATCTCGGAGCTGGCTCTTTTGTACAGCGGTATCGGCGCTATGCTTTAGTATGAGGGTTCCCGGGTTCGCGCCCGCCCTCTGCCTGTGTGTGGATTGCCCCGCCCTGTGTGATGTGCCTGCCTGCGGGAGCAGGGAACGCTACATTGGCGTCAGACGTTGACACAGGTACCCCAGCACGCACTCGTCGGACTGTAGCCTGGTGAGCAAGTCCTGCACAGACTTGAGGCTGGCAGGGGAGAGTGTAGCATGCACGGGGGAAGGCAGCAGCAGGGCTGGTAGGTGATGTAATCACGTACAAAGACATAAGCCCGATATAAGCTCCTTGCAAAGGAGCCAGCTCTTTTGTACAGTGGTATCGGCACTATGCTTTACTGCGAGAGGTCCCGGGTTCGCGCCCGCCCTCCGCCTGTGTGTGGATTGCCCTGCCCTGTGTGATGCACCTGCCCGGGGCAACCGAGATCGCTACACTATATAAACATTAACACAGGAAACTTTTCTTTAAATTCTCGTAAACATATCTCTAATAAAATTGATTCCGGTACTCAAGTTCAGTTTACTTCAGTATTCAGAGCTGTTCAAAGTTGCCAAAAACAATAAAAATCACCCCTAAATATCACGTCAACGAGTTTGACAAGGATGAATTTCATGTCGATGGTAATGTGCTGTTTTGTACTTCATGCAGCAAAGCTGTAGATTACACTTGTAGGTAGAACACATGACAAGCGAAGCGCTAAACAAACTGAATGCAAGGAAACGTAAACAAAATGAGGCTGAAACAGCAGGGCCATCGAAAACACTGAAACAGACCACTGTGTTTGGATCATTTCAGTGTCTTACACCTGCCAAAGAACAGCGGGAAACTGTTTCAGAATTTGTAAACATGTGTGTAAAAGCAGACACTCCTTTGTGCAAAGTGGATCAACCAGCAGTTCAAGATTTTTTCAGCAAGCACATCAGGGAGGAGCTGCCATTCCAAAGTCAGACCAATTGTAGCTGGAATGCTGCAGCTCTATTTTAACAACAGCCGTCCGGATGACAAAGACTAACTCGGAGTTCAACTAACATAAACATACATATTTTTTTACAGCAGGAACTATTTGTAATATCTGAAGTAAAAAAAAGATGTATGTTTGTTTGTTTTATTGATTGATGATGCTGGTAAGCGTGTAACTTGCTTAGAATTTGAAAGTGTAACCATTTTATTTATGTATTTATTTATTTAGCTGACGGATTTATCCAAAGCGACTTATACATGTTACACTGCAATACAAGATTACAGTTCAAGAATAATTAAATTTATAAACTAAAATGCAAGATACAGACACAACAAGTGTAACTAGAACAACAATAAATACTTCCTGTGTTAACTGTTACCCAGTAGTAGTGTTTGTGTGTCTTATAATGTGGCAGGGAAAACTCATTTTAAACCTTTTATTTTACATGCGGAATAACATGGATTTTTTTTTTTTTTTTTTTTTTTTTTTAAATCAGAATTTCTTTAAATCAGGCACAACCGGGAGGTGCTGTACCCACCCAATTACTTAAAAGAAATTCACACACATTTTGGAGCACTATATATATATATTAGCAGTGCTTAATAGTGGGTTTCAGGTGCTGTACCCACCCAATTACTTAAAAGAAATTCACAACTGTTCATTTTGGAGCACTATATATATATATTAGCAGTGCTTAATAGTGTCTGGTTTCAAGGTCACTGCATAGAGCTAATATCAGTGCCAACATGAATCTGACTCTTTTTTTTTTTTTAATCTGCCAGCTATGTCACTACCCTGGAAACCATCCTGTGTTGTTGTTTTACTCTCCTGTGATGCATTTAATAATTGTGTTTATTCCTATTATCAGTTCTCTGACCTTTTAGGTTTCTAAAGTGATTCTGCTGCTTTTAAAATGTATTGACAGGTTGGACTGTTTGTCAGTTTCCTCCTTGTGATACTTGAGTCGCTCTCAAATGCATTTTAAGAAGAAACTGTTTGAACAAGCGCTCAATTCCTTGTGTATATTAAGGGGTTAATAGTATTACTTTAATATCATCATTATGACCATTATTTGTATTATTAGAACACTAAATTAGCCAGGTAAAAACTCACTCAAAATGTAAATTACAGTGTTTGTTACAGTATGGGTTTACTGGGTAATAAGCTTTTTGCCTCCGTCCAAAGCCCTGAAGAAACTGAATGTGTAATGTTGCCTGAACATACTAACTGAACTTGGATAAATTGAGAATAAATTCATTATTACTGGAATTCATACTGCATTTACTGGAATAACCTTTACGGAAATAACCTATAGAAAGTCCAATAGTGAATTGGTCAAGTCCTATAGTAAATTGGTCAAGTCCTATAAAATATCCTATAGGATTTCTTTAAAACCTTTCTTAGTCCTATAGTGTCCTATTGTACTACTGTAGGGAGACCCTTTCTTTTTTTTAAAAGAAGCCTTTAGGATTTCTCTAAAACCTTTTTAGTCCCATAATGTCTTATAGTACCACTATAGGATCCTATAGGGCATTTCTGTAAGGGAATTTTCAGTCTGTAGGCATAGTAATTGATAATGGGGCACAGGACCATGTTTAAATATTTTGGTGTAAAATCAGTCACAAACAGATAGTATTCAAACAGCAAGTCGTTACTTTCTCACACATACCATTTCCTTTTTTTGTCAAAAGATTGGAGTATTAAATTTGTCTGCCAAACATAAAATGTGGTTCTACAGCAGTACAGTACAGCTGGGGAGGCAAGAAATGATACACTTCCATGAACTCACTGCCCCACAGAAATGATCCTAACAGATCAACTGTACGAGCGAGCTGCGTGTAGAGTCAGTCTCAAAGCAATGCTAAACATACATCTGCCTGTGGAGCTGCAAATAGGTTGTTTCTAGAGAAGGAGGCTATTTAGTTTGCTGCTGTGAAAGCAGGTCAAAGGGAGAATGAAGTAATTTGGGCAGCATTATCTCTTAGGGGAAAAAAAACAAAAATAAAACAGATGAATTTAAATTCTCTGTATCCCAGGGTCTGATTAGTACTTTCACACATTAAAAATGCAAAAATGTATATCAAATACAATAGCAAAATAATGTACTAGTGACAGTATGTGTAGGTTTAAAAGGAAATAGAAGAGATATTCTGCAAACCGCTCTTTGTTATACGGTATGCACATCGACTGCACACCCTATACCTGCATGCCAAGGGATTGAACTGAAAAACAAAGCCTTTTAATACTGTAGCTTTTTAGCTGGGTCTCACACAATAAATCATGCAGTCTAATTCAGAGGACCAAGTAAACATGCTGCTGCAGTAAAGATGATCCTCTCCAAGAGACATACACACCTAGTCCAAGAAAAGGGACACTTTTTCCCCCACTTTCCCTTAATAAATTGTGCCACATCATTTTATTTAAATATCCCATCTCAAGGGCATGCAATCCAAAAATAAATAGTCAAGGGAAAATATTAAAAGATTATTTTTACAGAAAGGCTGAGTATACTACAGTATCACTTTTTGACTAGATGATGACATAAATCTCATGCTATCATTACAGTAGGATATATGACGCATCCTTCCTTACAGAGTAGTTTAAGGGTTAAAAATAAAACAGATTTTGTAAATGTGTAACCATGCAAACCCAATTACCGTACAATCAATCATCACTGTCCAATGCCATGACTATTACTGTTATAAATAAAAGGGGGAGACCATTGAAAACTGTGACTCAATGTGTGATATTAGAAATGGTGCCATGTCTTCAGCCATGAAACACAGTATTACTGGAAGTGTTGTAATCCTTAGGTCAAGTCTCCAAAGTAAAATTATTATACATAAATATAAAATAAAATTTTATATATTAAAAAAAAAAAAATAAAAGCAAAACTATCCATGACTGCACCTCTGCCAGTCTCCCAAAATTCTGCATGATTTATCTACAATCTCAAAAATACAGGAGCGCTTTAAAACAGCATTGAGCAATAATTGCATCATATTTAATTATCAACTCAATGCCTGTTCCTTTGATGCAACTATGCAATACATATTTCAATGCCATTACTTAATCATCAAGCTGTCACAACAAGTCATATAATGTTATTAATTAAAGATCAAATAACCAGGCCAGTTAAGAGACAAATATAAGACAATAATTAATGCGAGCTGCAGAATATTGTTGTTGTTCACCGACTAAAAAAACGTTAGCAGCATCAAAAAAAAAAAAAAAAAAAAACCAAACGTAATTGTCAGCTCTGTATTTCTGCATTACAGAAACTCAGAATTATTAACACACTATTTTGACAATAGGATCAGAATGCGTAAGTGCTGCATACAATTTATGTATGTACTTATTTTTCCATGCGTACAAAGTCTGCTGTCTTACTATGTTGAAATTATCAGCTTAAGGGACTGTGTTCACTATGCATTTATTCAGTGCTCTGCAGTACATGTTTGAGGTTGAGTATTTTCATACAGGTGGAGTCAGAAGTTCACAGCAAGTGCAAGAGGAATACTGGTCGTGAATGTTTTGCATATTTCAGTTTTTAATTGCTTAGCCTACTGTATGTATTGTTGCTTTTGCTACTCAAACATGTACTGCATGTGTTTATCCGCTCCAAGGCAGGTGTCCCATTTGTTTACAATGTGAGATCTGCCATCCTTTTACAATCTGCCAGCTAAAGCATTACACCTGCTGCTGACTGCTGCTTTGGTGAAGAAAGCAGGGTTCAGCTATCAATGCCATGCACATATTTGAGGCAATTCGTTTTTGGTTAGGCTTGAGGACTTCAAATTCTAGTTCAGGCGTTGACTCTAAATGACAGCGACAAATAATTAAAGCTGGATGGTCGCTAGATAAATGCTAATGCTGTAACTGTGTAAATGCGTCAACGGGAAATACCCCAACAACCCTATCTGCCGTGGTACTTCACAACATTTCAAAGGAAAACATATCATTAGAAAACTGCACCGGTCCTTCAGAAAGTTTAATCATTTAAAAAATGGAGTATCTTGATGCACCGCAAACCATAATAAGCCACAGTAACTGAACATGATAAATAAACAGTAATATGAAAAAAAATGTAAACGTAAATGCGACAGGATGGAAAGGAGCCCCTGTTGTAATTCGCCCTCCCGACCACCAGCAGTGCTGTGTAGGGCTGACCGTGATTGGGCCAGGAGGCTTAACACCGACCAGACAGGAAGTTCCGGGTCGGGCGGCCATCTTGGCCCAAGATGGAACCATGCGGCTGCCGAGCCGAGTAAAGAAAGTTTACAAACGAGAGGAGGCCATTCGGCCCATCTTGCTCGTTTGGTTGTTAGTAGCTTATTGATCCCAAAATCTCATCAAGCAGCTTCTTGAAGGATCCCAGGGTGTCAGTTTCAACAACATTACTGGGGAGTTGATTCCAGACCCTCACAATTCTCTGTGTACCGCGTTAAAAAAACCCTCAACTACTCTATACTCCTCGGAAGGGAACCAAGACGCAGTGAGAGGAAACCCACTGCAGCAGCACGGAGAAACCCAGTGCTTACTTTATTGTTGTTTTTTTGTAACCATGACGATTTTATTTGAACGTTTACCATTGCTGATATTCCAGGTAGTTCTCTTGTTTGTTTTCTGCAATACTGGACTGTTTATTTTCGTTGTGTGTTAAAAGAAAATCCTGCCCAGATACAATTTTTGGTACAGGGCTCCAGGACTAAATGTCACTTCCTGCTCCATGTGCTCTCATTTCTGGTCCTTCCCTAAGCACCGCCAACTAACATCCCACATAACTAAACACTAAGTCAAGTCTACTTGTTTATAACAAACATGTTTATCATCGTTTAACTGGTAAATCTGACTTTTATACACAAGGGCTACTGCCGCCATCATCCGAAACAATTCTAAATAAACACAAAAAACTAGGAGCTGGACTAACGCCAGTCAAAGCTGATTGACTTCCAAAGAAAATGGACTCTTCAAACCACCGCTCCAGAGATTGTATTAGGCCAAATGAAAAAAATGTGTGTGGTTACTGTTACGGTGGGAAAACAATAGGGTAGGTCGGTAAACCTTTTAATTTCCTGAATAAGCAGTGTGAGCACGGTGAAGTGGCAAGTGTTATTTTCCAGTACACTGTTAATAACCCTGTTGTACTTTCATTAGTTACACTGATATCTTGCTTCATTCTCCCCCCATCTCCCCTTTCTCCACCTCACAGCTGGCTCTGACTCATTTTGAGGGTGCACCTTCTTTAACAAAAACTTTCCACCTGCCTTGTTTTATGCTACAGGCAGGTAGTTCTAAGGAGTGAAACCACTGGGACTAAAATACAGCAGCATCATTACTGCAACACTTAATGACTGTCAGCACATTGTTTTCTCTGCTGTGAAAAAATATTGCCGTAAAAAGACTGTTGCAAATAAAGTAATTTTTGTATTAGAGGGGAAAAAAGAAATTAAATAAATAACAAGTCTGCAATAATAGATGTGGCAATTAATTAACAGTTCAGTGAAACAAGTCAGTTTGTTGTGCATTATTAATATTATCACGGGACATGTGTTTACACACTAAACAGCTTTTTCCTTATTTATCTTAAACATAATTTGCAATGATGCATTTGCAACATTAATATCTGAAATTTGCCATATTTGAATTCTGACAAATGAAAAATGGTGGATTAACCACATCAAAGTGATCTAGTATTCATACAGTACACATTAAAAGACCTTGCAAATCTGAAAGTCAATAAATTGAAACCCTCCCTTGATTTTCCAGCACAGCACTGGGCGCTGCAGAACACTGCCTGTAGAGCTGAATCAAAGCACTCTGCAAAACACGGCCGCCGCAGGCAGAACTAACTTGGATGCTGGTATTTAATAAATGGTTCCTGTTTCCGAAGACGCTGCTTCCTGCATTTGGATTGCGATGTTTTACTGTGTTCTATATTGAATACATATCTTTCTAAATAGACCCAGCATTGCATTCAACCTTCAGGGATAACCATAACAAAAGAAACATTTTCAAGAATAACGTCTACATACAGGCGTGCTAGTGATACGAGCAAGTTTCTGAAAATGTGTTCACAGTGATTTAATTTCCTCCAAAGGGTGAAAGGGCTATTTTAAAGATATTTCTGCATACTGGTAAAACATTTGTACTGAGTACCGGGAAAACAGCTGGTCAAGGTAATTTTATATTTTGATTTTCAAAAAGATTTTAGGCTACATATTAGTTTTTTTGTATTTTAATTACTTTCCCACCTCCCTGCTGCTTCTTGGTTGTCCGGTTACTAATATTGATGTTTAAACCAAACAACTCTGAACTTAATTTAGGCCCCGTTCACGTGATTTAGGCGTGGTCGACATGGTAACATTAGGGGTGGTTGTTCCATAGCATTAACTTTATTTGGTACAAGGATTATAATCCTTGATTCAGTGCATGAAGACGCTGAAAAACTAAACCAAAAAATACTTGCAGTGGAAACTCTTCCAATGAGCATAGCTGACTGCGAAAATGGGTTTGCATACCTGTCAATGTTTAGTTATCAAAATAAGGGAGCTTTTGTAAACTGAAATCTAGTGGCCAGAACTTAAGTGAATACCTACATAACACAAAGACATGCAACTATTCCACTGTATTCTTGGGTGGTAAAATGAGAGGATGAACTCGATCACGCTCAGTTTGCTCACCCTAATGACAGACTGGTGATACGCTGCTCCTGTAATGGCTTTTTATGAGTACAAGACTTTTTCAAGTTATTCAGCTGATCTGAACATTTTGTAATAATTTCGGAACGCAGTATTTACAAGGCAATCCATAATGATTTGTGGCAAATCGTGACGTGGCCTCATTTTTCAAACATTTTTTTTTTTTATTTGGCCTTAGTGTTAAAGCTGCAACAATGTGGAATGGCACCACAAACAGACCCCCACAGAAAGCAGGCAAGATAGCAGCTGTAGATTTTTGGTTCTCTTTGTTTGAAATACAAATTTCAACTTACTATATGTTCCTGTAAAAAATAGAAAAAAAAAATTTAGAAGTACTTTTCCCATCCATTAGAGGGGTTTGTCTCGTCTCACAGAAGGCTACTGACAGACTGACAGTCATTAAGGAAATTCATCCATTACTTCACAAACAATCAATTGATTCATGCATTCATGGTTTGCATTTGTCTACCAGAGCTTAGGAAGAAATAATGCAATATTGAAGAAGCCCATATCCACACAATCAACAGGGGCCATTGTAAAAAAAACTGAAAATTAAGGGTGAAATTCAGTGACCTTTTAAACACAGCGGCATACAAAACTACTTTCCTGTCCCCATGACAACAGAGCATAGAGTTGTGTGTATTTAAGTAATAAATTAACAGTAAATAACCCTTACATTGTGCGCTTTTATTAAATTGCACTATAAAATTAAGCCATCTAATGTTACTTCAATCACAGCACGGCGGGGAGATTTGACTTCTTGGTGAGAGATAGTGGGGAGAGAGTGGGTGTGTGTCTGGTAACTGTACCTAGCTTGGGACCACAGCAGTCCCCTGAGTGGTAGTACCACAAAAGGAAACAGCCGTATGTTTGACTTCTATCACCATGAATTCAATCTCTGACATTCGGGGAGAGATATGCCCAATTAGAATGAAGCTGTAGTACCTGTTTTTTTTGTTTTGTTTTGTTTTTTAGAAACGCATCGATCTTACATGATGTACTGCAATGCCACGGGTTGGGCATTACAAGAATTTTGATATGTCTTGAATTTCATGAAGGGATTCTTTTTAAGTAATAAGAAAAAGGCATACAGTAGCTACTGTTCTGTTACAGGACCACAGAATGGAAAGTGAATCCTCTGCACAAGGGACCCATTTACACAAAATGAAAGAGAAAAAGCACTCATGAATCTTTCCCTTTGTTACCAAAAACAGTTCCTAGACCTCCCTTTCACATAGTGGGGAGGGGAGTTTGTGTGTGTGTGTGTGTGTAGGGAAGTGCATTAGCTGTAAATGAGTCAATTGTAGTAAACTGGATTAAACTACTATATTACGTTAATTAAGAGTGTAGAATAAACAAAGCCACACAAAACAAACAAAAAAATATATAATTATTATTATTATTGGTAGTAGTACCAATAACCATACATACGGTAGCCCAAAAAGCACAAAGAACAGCTAATGAGCAAAATATAAACCACTGTAGCAGTGTAAAATGTATTCATTTAATTTTAAAATCTTGAAATTTGACACTCACCCCCACTTTCTTTCAACCTCAAACAACTGGGACTGTGCGCAATAGGCATCACCTTTTTACATACAACAGTACTTCTGCTAACACACCAACTACATCGCCTGCTGCTACTACAACCGAGGCACATACTTCATGAATTCTGAAGACAACTTTAGCATCTACTGACATTGTCTAGTACCTTCCATATGCACCTCAACCCCCCACCCCCTTATATAGCACCTTGCATATCACAGTATCTCCCAGTGCTGCTAAAACAGAAAGTAAGCAAATCAAGGAGTTAAAAATACAAGGTAACAATAAATAATTATAATAACAATAATATCAATAAATAAGAATAATTAAAAAAAAAAAAAAAAAAAGATAACAGGAAATGAATAAGAATGATAAACAAAACACAAAATGACAACAATATGCAAATAAAATAGATAAAAACATCTGTAAGTCAAGTTAAAATGACAAAAGTATAAAAGAAAGACTTTAATCTTGTGTTTAAAATATTGAGCAGCCAGCATCTCTAATAGAAAAGGGCACTGAGTTCTACAATCTGGGGGCTTTATAACTAAATGCACATTCTACTCTCCTTTTCAATTTTACCTTTGGGAGGCACAAAAGGCCAGTGTTTGACCTCAAAATGCATGGAGGTTTATATGGGTACACAAGGCATTTAGTGCTTTATCTGTAAACAGTAAGATTTTAAAATGCATTCTAAAAACGCACTAGAAGCCAGTTATATGAGACTGTTTCTTTGTTCTGGTGAGAACCCTAGCAGCTGCAATCTGAACAAGCTAACTCAAACGCACTAAGGCATGATGCAAACAGCCAGCAAATAAAGCACTGCAATAGCCAAGACTAGACTAAACAAAAACATGAATTAACTTCTCAGCATCAGACAAAGAAAGACCTCATTTTAGTTAATGTTTCCTATTATAAAAATACACTTCAGTAATTTTTCAAATACAAGCCTCAAAACTCAAAATCAGAATCCAGCGTAAACCCCAAATTTTTCACATACAAGCCTCAAAACTCAAAATCAGAATCCAGCGTAAACCCCAAATTTCTCACATCAGATTTTATATTAGAACTCAGGTTGCCCAACTATTTTTAAGGCATTTGGAAGCTCTAGTTGCTGAGAATCTAACAACAAAACTTCTGTCTTATCCAAGTTCAATTCAATACATTTTTAGACATCCAACTTTTGGTATTAGCAAGACACTAGTGAGGCTGAAATAGCAGTGGTGTCACCATGTTTTACAGAAATATAAAGGCTGTGTCCTCAGCATTGAGCATGTACACTGTGTTTATGAATGATCTCATCCAGTGGTAGCATATATTGTACAAAGAAAATAATATGGGACCGAATAGAGCCCTGGGGGACACCATAAGTAACAGTGGATAATCCTGATACAGACTCCCCTAAAGAAACTAAGTACTGTCTGTTAGTTACAGTAGATATGACCGTTCCAATCAGGTCAACCCTGCTTTTATGGCATGTAAAGTATATATATTATTAATTAAACAGCAATATTGTGTGTAAACTAAACCAAACATATATTATTTATTGAACAGATTTATTTTTGTATCATCACTGTAAATGGCTTGCTTTTTTCTTTTTTCAAAAGTTTAGTTTCGCCATTTTGGAAACATAGCTACAGTATTGTAAAATTGAGATGTTATCAGTATATTTCTGGCTCCAGGATATTGTATTGTTATTTTAGTGAGCAGTGGGAAATGCCAAATCCTGTAATTTTGGGGGGCATTATTTAAGTTCAGATTTTAAAAAAATACAATAATTCTAGTAACCTTCCTCCTGACAACAGTTCTCTCATTGTCTGTATAACAGGGAGGAGGCTGGAAGCGAACCACTGACCACACACTACAGTCTTAACCACTGCATGACTCGATTGCACAAGCATTCATAGAGCCGTTCCCCATATCATGCCAGCAGAACTCAGAATCTGAAACGACAGCACCTCACACAACACTGCCGACTACACATCGAAAGTCATATATTTTGGAGTGTGTGGAATGTTTTAGTTTTTAGTTCAGCACATATGGAATGCATTACAACACATCTCTAAATGTATCACGAAAGAAGAAAAATTTAAAACACACACACACACACACAACACTAGATGGATTTCGTCACAATCAACTGCAGCATGCTAAGAATCTAGACACAAAAAATATTTTTCTACACATTTAAATTCAGGATGTTAAAGCCCATGATGTTGCAAGGTAAGAAAATTGACCCCCCGTTCCCCCTGGAACTAATTTAGGGAAAGCACGTTATTATTCAACTGATTAAAAACTTTCTTCTTCCTAATCACAGTTTTAGGTTTGGTGTTTCAACAGTTTATATCACATTGGTACAAAATAACACGTGGCACTGACTCTGATGAACCTGCAATGATGAAGGTTTCCAATGAGAAGCATTCAGTGCACACTTTGACTGGATACTATGACGTCTGGGGCTGTTGTCCAGGCACTACCGGTCCAAACACAAAAGCAGGATGCTGCAAATTCTTTCTCTTGAAAGACACAAGGCTAGGTCAGCTGTTTATCTCAACAGTTCTAGCTGTGCACAGCACCGCAAAAGATAACAGATTAGCCTTTTACTGGGGAAGCGGTTTGTAGAGGAGAAGTTAAAACACTACAGAATGCATCACAGAGTGAAAGGACTTTACATGCTGTTACAAGAATTGACAGCCTACAAACCTCCCCACAGCTCTGTCCAACGGCTGCTACTACCGTATGCCAAAGAGACAATGCAACAGACAGGGTTATACTATACAAGAGAAACTCCCTCAGTTAACAGAGCAAATCAAAGCAACCATTCTTCATGTTGGTAAAATAAACAGTTAAACTGGGTACAAGTGGTGTATCAGTTGTACCCAGTAATCATTTGGCTTTGGTACTTTTGGAGTCAAATGTGGAAATAATAAAATTATTTTAGCAACCACACTTACATTTTTTTAGAACCTTGCATTTCTGACAAGCTGCGTTTACTGTACAGCTACTCCCAAATGTTTTGCATCACCTAGAATTTTAAGATTGAAAAAAAAAAAAAAAAACTATAGGAATATAATTTAGATCTTTTTTTTAACAATCTTTAATCGAAACTGCAAAATGCTATTGCAAAAGTCTAGTAGTATAGTATTTCACGTTAGATTTCCAAATATCATATTTTTCATTTTTTGGCAGTTTTTCAATAAATATATGGGAAATCTACAAAGTGGTATTTAACTCAATATGTTAACATAACATTATTCAGCAGATTTCATTCGACTTTATGAAGCAAAATTAGTTAGGGTGATGTAAAACCTTTGGCCATAGCTATACTTTACAAAATTAAATGCAAAAAAAAAAAAAAGAAGAAAATGTTGGCTAGTGATAATCAAATAAATCCATACAATGACGCATGCTGTGCAGCTGTAGGCATGATTGGGTTAAGGATGACTACATATGCCACATGCTTTCCCAGGCCTGGCTCCCAGTCTTTCACTACTGTAGATACAAAACCAAACACAGGGACTATGTGGGGGAGGGGAATTCGCTTGGCAAAACTTGTACAGGCCTTCAACTGTAATATAAGCAACAACCACAGAGTTAAAGAGAGGCGTTTCTCAATGCTGAGAGAATACTGCTGCAAACCAATGCACTGAAATGAGAAACTAATATAAAACCAACAAGTTCAGAGCAGATTAAGTAAACCCCATTCATACCACATTTTACAGAGCAAGCAGAGCTACAGTATCGCACAACATTCAGGCTCCGAACCAGCATCATCGTTTCTTTTCTGTTCCTCCACAGTATTTTCTAACACTGCACAGATTTAAACAGGTTAAGAAAAGCAACTCAATAGCTAAGGCAGCCAGGATGTCATTTTGATTTACTCACTGACAAAAATGCTGGAAAGCTTTAGTGGTCAAATTAGCAAAATAAATAAATACAAGAAAAAAAACACAAAAAAAAAAAAAAAAGAAAATCATTATAAAAAATAAATAAATGCAGACCTTCATTTGTACATTTGTACAGTTGACATCTGAAACCTGCACTATTCGTATTTAAAAAATAAATAAAATGGAAAATCTTTTTTTTCATATAGTATACAGGACACCTGGTCATCTGCACAGCTCTATAGAAAGAGAAAGAGGAAAGCCTAAACTGTGTGTGTGAGAGAGAGAGAGAGAGAGAGAGAGAGAGAGAGAGAGAGAGAGAGAGAGAGAGAGAGAGAGAGAGAGCGTGCAAGAGAAAGAGAGCGAGAGAAAGAGAGACCTTTTGGGGGGAGGGGAAGCAAGAACATTTTGTTCAAAAAAGAACTGCGCATACAGTACGCTAAGATCCCACAGCCCCATGCAGAATTAAAAGTGAAAATGTTTACCTAAAGGCATGCCCTTGTTCAGCAAATTAGAGCTCCCCATTAAGCTGTTCGGCTTGTCCCCTTTTAAAAATACCACACTTCAGCAAGACATACAAAAAAAAAAAAAAAAAAAACAAGATCCTTGGCATATGGCGGCCACTTCAATTTTCTTTACAAACCCCTAAGTAACACATACGTGCTCTCTCTGAGCTACAAACTGTATCACACACACCCCCACGCAGAAACCAAGTGCGGCTGTCTGTGAAAGAGAGAGAGAGGGATACAGGGAGAGAGGGGGGAGGAGGAGAAGCTTTATAGAGGTGGAGCTTAGCCAATTCAAAATTGATTGTGGCAGAAGGCTCTGTGAAAAGGGAAAACATTTGCACAATGAAAATAGCCTGTTTGAAAAAAAAAAAAAAATGCAGGAAGATGGCAGTGAGCCATAATTAAAAATATACAAATAAATAAAATAAATGAAAACATGGAATTTGTATAAACTGGTACCGGAATTCTTCGCCTATGACAACTATTGAATGCAGCACACAGTAGTATTAGAATGTAATGTATTTGTAATGTCCCTGTGCCTACTTTTCACTAAGGGTGGTGCAATCCTATTCAAAACGGCACAATCTGACATTTCCCATTGGAGAAAAAAGGGACAACTTTTTTTCTAATCGTGTTTTTAACAATATAAATCACATATGTGTAGGCACTGCAAGACTGCGGATCGATACCACTTGAGACGTAAAAATCTCATTAAGCCATTTGCGTGGAGACAGGAACGAAGAACTTTACGATAATTTATCGAAGCACACAAACATTGCTAACACTGCAGTGTCTCATTTACAGTACTCAACACTGCCAAGGGTTGGGTTCAGTCTTGTCAGATTCGCTTTGAGTTTGCCACCACACCCTACCGACTCCTAAAGTAACAGTACAGGTCTGCTGATCATTTGGGAAAGTCTGAGCTACATGAGAATAGAAAACTGAGGGTCGGAACACAAGGTCAGGGTCAGACAGATCACAATGCTAACACAGAACAGCAGGCCTAAAGCAGATTTGAAACTGCTAGATAGCAATTTACTGACTGAAGGATATACAGTGCACAATAAAAACACATATATAGCGAACAGTACAAAAACACATACACATTGCACAACAGAAACACATACAGTGAACAGTAAAAACTCATATACAGTGCACAACAGAAACACATACAGTGAACAGTAAAAACTCATATACAGTGCACAATAAAAACACATCTATAGTGAACAGTAAAAAAACACATACACATTGCACAACAGAAACACATACAGTGAACAGTAAAAACTCATATACAGTGCACAATAAAAACACATCTATAGTGAACAGTAAAAAAACACATACACATTGCACAACAGAAACACATACAGTGAACAGTAAAAACTCATATACATTGCACAACAGAAACACATACAGTGAACAGTAAAAACTCATATACAGTGCACAACAGAAATCGCACATAAAAACTAAATAAAAAAACACATGCATGTATTCACTGTATGTACTGTGCTGGACGGCTCACAGGATTATCCTTCAGAGATCCGAAATAGAACATGCAACAAAACAGGCAGCATTTTCTACCGGACATTGTATTTACACAGTATCTACAGAACACATCTTACCTTGGTTTGCCACCTTTTTCAGTTGTGAGCAAAGCTATAAAAAAGGCTAACAAGATGCTTGGATACATTGTGAAAAGTGTTGAATTTAAATCAAGGGAAGTAATGTTAAAACTGTACAATGCACTAGTAAGACCTCATCTTGAATATTGTGTGCAGTTCTGGTCACCTCGCTATAAAAAAGATATTGCTGCTCTAGAAAGAGTGCAAAGAAGAGCGACCAGAATTATTCTGGGCTTAAAAGGCATGTCATATGCAGACAAGCTAAAAGAATTGAATCTGTTCGGTCTTGAACAAAGAAGACTACGTGGCGGCCTAATTCAAGCATTCAAAATTCTAAAAGGTATTGACAGTGTTGACCCAAGGGACTTTTTCGGCCTGAAAAAAGAAACAAGTACCAGGGGTCACAAATGGAGATTAGACAAAGGGGCATTCAGAACAGAAAATAGGAGGCACTTGTTTACACAGAATTGTGAGGGTCTGGAATCAACTCCCCAATAATGTTGTTGAAGCTGACACCCTGGGATCCTTCAAGAAGCTGCTTGATGAGATTCTGGGATCAATAAGCTACTAACAACCAAACGAGCAAGATGGGCCGAATGGCCTCCTCTCGTTTGTAAACTTTCTTATGTTCTTAAATTGGCCCTCCATCACCAAAACTTTGGGAGCCCCTGGTCTAGAGGGACCCACTATGAACACAGGCTTAATCTGCCCTTTAAAAAAACATAACCAGTAACACCATTAATTTATAAAAGGCTGCCGGGTACCAAAACAGAATACAAAACAGCTCACTTGGTAATATCAGGTCTTCCCTTGTAGGGGTGTGCCAAGTCATCAATTCACACAGTGAACCGTGAGATTTTTCTTGAAATCCAGTGGATTTTTGTGAACCAGAACACGTAGATCACTTCATGTTCTTCAAGAAAAAATTCAATATCGAGAAGGATGATATTTGTTTTAAAAAGAATCTGCATTTAGAGAACTGTTTTTTCTTCTTTTTTGTTGTCAGATTCAGAACTTTAAAAAACGTTTGCTTCCAAGAACTGAACATTTTTATTTTAGCTGTATTATTATTATTATTATTATTATTATTATTATTATTATTTTTTTTTTTTTTTTTTACAGGGCTCCAGACTGCAAATGCGGTAAAACAAAAGTGTAAACAGTTTTTTTTCAGGGTTGCTGCTTCTTTATTTAGAAGCATGTGTCAGTATTTATGAATGTGCTATGATGTCGGTCTGTTAGGTGCCTTCAACAATTTCAGATACAACACTTGCAAAATATTTAAAATATAAACATGCTAAGTTCACTGCAGTCATCAGCTGCATAGATTAACCATTCAGCAGAATGTGCCAACAAACAAGTGAGTACAGGCATTACGTTACTGTTTTAGTATCACTTCAGTGTCTTAGCAAGTTGTTGTATTTTAAGCAGTTGAATATGATAGCAGCCAACTTGCTCCTGAAGTGGCACCAGCAACTGGATTTGGTGACCATTATTATTTATTTCTGGCCTATGAGCAATTGTCTCCAAAGGCAAAAACTTTGTCTGGAGCCCTGATTTGTAATGTTGTTAGAATTTATTTTAAAGAATAAACGGGAAACAAAACCAAAACTGGCCGTGAAGCTTATTTGACCAAAAGTGCTTTAACAATGTTATTGCAAACACACGCTCGCACAAGCAAATTAGACAATTGTGGGATTTGTAGGTTTCATGCTTCACTTACTGTATTGTGATACGTATCGTGGCCCCCGTATCCCATGAAGTATTGTATGGTGAAGACATTGCCGATGCACAACACTATTCCATTGCTTGTTAAGGTATAGTACTGTCTGTATCCTCTCTATCCATTCCCAGCTCAGCTACCAACTTGCAGGCTGACTGACTGCACTGAATGACCTTGAGGAAGTATCTTTCTTGGCCTCATTGTGTCTCAGGCCTCTCATTCTTAACAATGGGAAGAAGAAGAACCCCTACTGTGAACAAGATGGGGAGAAGTAATCATTATTTCAGGCACTTCATTACCCTGAGGCAAAGCTGAGGGCAGTAAACGCTGCACAACCTAATAAAGTTAATGCATTTTCTGAACTGCGTTTCTGTCTGGAGATTTTGATATCAGGATGTTTAGTGCAGTGGTGTAGTCCTAAATGTATAGATACCAGAACACCACTAAACTACAGATTTTCTTAAACAATATACTGAACTTCTAGTAACACATACATTTCTACAAGTATTTCCATAAAGTGCAATACACCACCACTGCCTATAGAAAACAGTAACAGAAGAATGTTCCTGCTCTACTACACCACTGGTTTACAGTCAGATGTTTGGGAAGAAACCAGGTCCTCTATGGATGTTTTTTGTATTGTACTTGACTGTAAAACCGTCTATAGTATATACAAGTCTGCTTATACTAATAAACACTGTTCAGTAAAAAGGTAACATTTGATTTTTTTATATAACTGAAAAGGAGACACTATAATTTTTTTCTTTTTTTTTTTATCTATATCTGCCTGCACTTTTCATTCTTGAGAATAAAATAAGTTTTGTCACAATCCCCCCTTCGCTACCTTAATATAAAATAAGGGTGTGTACAGCATTTAAAACAGAGTTTAAAAAAGGGCTTGCTATATAACATGTCCTGTTGATTTCTTGCAACAAGAATCATTCGCTCTAAACCACAACCACTTTTCAACTGCTGCTTCAAAACAAGGCTCCACCTTGTTGGTAACGCCGCTTTGTAATCACATACAGTAAAACACCACGAGGGAGCCAGCAGGAGCTGACTGTTTTATAAAGCTGACAAAAAAACTAAATATTGTGCATGTCATTGTAGCTTCTGCAAAGCAATAACAAAAGTTGTTATTGATCGATAAAGACAATTGTAGAATAAATGTGCAGTCCCCACACTTCACTGAGATTTACAGTAACATCCAATAACAATAAGCTATATGGCTTTGATGCGCTGCTAATCTCCAGGTAAAAAAGGCACAAATGAAGTGTGCTTAGCCCAGTGTTCAGAAGATTGGTACAGTATACTGTGTAGAAGTAAGGAACCCCGTACGCTATCGAATTCGATCTGAACTTTCACATGCGCTCAATAACTTCAAATTCAAAGCCACTGACTTAACATACAACCTCGGTTAACTCGACATCCCACAGGCATGCCATTTACTGTCGTCTTATCCAAGGTGTCGAGTTAACCACGGGTGCAGTGAACCATGGCATTAACATGGAACTCGCACGTTTACAGGATTACAGTATTTACAAGTTTAATGTAAAATGTCCTTATGAAAACGGTTGAAAGAACTGCAGTGAATGAATCAATCAATCAATTACAGGACAGTACAAACTCAGTGTAATGTCCTTACTCTTCAGTAAACATGTAGTGAAGATTCGGATGCACAGGTGGGTCTCAAGTCACATGAACATGGTTTATTCGTTAACATTAATGTTTATTGCTATTCTCCTGCACTAATCTACCACTCTGCTGCTGCTATTCTCGCTGTGTCTAACAACACACTGTCTGTCTAATCCTTCCGGCTCTTCACATTGCTGCCTTTATGCTAATACTGGTTATGCTGTATTACTTAAAGGGGCAGCAGTACATTTCTGGACACTACACTCGGTACAACTCATATAGTTCGATTGAAATAGGAATTCATAAAATAACTACAGCGTTATTTTTACAAAAACAATCCAGCCACAAACTGCGCAAACTGTTGACTATGCCCTATATGTTTAGGTATTGGCTTGTACGGTCTAATGTGATGACTTAAATAGAAAAAGTTAACAAATGTATATTATACAGAATTAACTCGGTGAACAAAAACAATAATACACAACTTAGTTTCACACAGAAATCAAGCATTGTCGATTGTCCCGAATAATCTCAGCTTTAAAGCTAATTGAACGAAAACTCATTTTTTGCCTCTGACTCATTGTGCAGTGAACTGATACTGTAAGCAGCTGCACTTGGTAGTTGCGAACGAGTGAATGAACTGTTTCCAGTCAGAGATCAGTCACGTGAAACAACAGTGTCGAGTTATCCACCAGATTTTTAAGTAGTTTTTATCCCTTTGGTACTGGTAATAAGTGTCGAGTTACAAGTAAAGCGTGGTGTCGAATTAAAAAAAAAGAGGCAGGATGCATACATTTTATATGGAGAAAATTAGGGACCAAGACTGTCTGTCGAATTAAGCGAAGATGTTGAGTTTTCCAAGGTTGACTGTATATATATATTACAGTAAATCTGAATCTGGTAAATCTTAACTTTTACTGGTAACTGTCAACATTTACCAAGGTGGTAAATGTATTGAACTATGAAGAAATATACTGCTTTTCAGACATTTACCGGTTAATGTTATGATTTACCGAAGCTTATTGGTAATTATGAAGAAATATATTACTTTTTGGACATTTGCCAAAGATTATTGGTAAAGGCACTCAGTTATTCTTGAGATTTACCAGTAAATGCCCTAAGTAACAGTGATCATGTTTATTGTAGACATTTACCGCTTTACCAGTAAACCTTAAGATGTACCAGTATTCTGACTTTCACCGTAACATATATATATATACACACACACACACACACACACACACACACACACATACACACACACACACACAAACACACACACACAGTGGCGTGAAAAAGTATTTGCCCCCTGTCTGATTTTCTGCATTTTTGTCACTGAATGTTATCAGATCTTCAACCAAAATCTAATATTAAATAAAAGGGACCCTAAGTGAACAAATAACACACAATTTTGATACTTATTTCATTTATTTATTAAAGGAAGTTATGCAACACCCAATGCCCCCGTGTGAAAAAGTAATTGCCCCTTAGATTTAATAACTGGTTATGCCACCTTTAGCATCAATAACTGCAACCAAACACTTCCTGTAGTTATTGATCACTCTCTCACAGTGCCATGGAGGAATTTTGGCCCACTCCTTCATGCAGAACTGCTTCAACTCAGTGACATTTGTGGGTTTTCGATCATAAACTGCGCGCTTCAGATCCGGCCACAACATCTCAATGGGGTTTAGGTCTGGACTTTGATTAGGCCATTCCAAAACTTTAAATTTCTTGTTCTTCAACCATTCTAATGTAGACTTGCTTGTGTGTTTCGGATCATTGTCTTGCTGCATGACCCAGCTGCACTTCAGCTTCAGCTCACGGACAGATGGTCTGACATTCTCCTATAGAATTCTGATACAGAGTAGAATTCATGTTTTTTTTCTTGTAGTAGTTATTTAAACAAAACTATTCTGATTACCAGGGACGACTGCAATACTGTACACAGCACAGCAGGTCCTATTCAAAAAGGCTAAACAAGCACCCAGTCTGTTAGTTATACTGACAGAACCACAAAAGGTCACATTCAAATTAAAATACATTTTCTGTTCCAGCAAGGGAGGAGAATAAATGTAACACGGGCTGTAAGCTTAGGCTTGGTACTGTAATTAAATCTTATATTATAAAGCTGTGTGGATGAAAATTACACTTTCTACAATACAGATAAATTACAAGCTTTAGCTAGCTGTATGCAAATTAAAAGGGCTTTACATGATTGCTTATTAAAAGGAAAAGAGAAACAATTTCTATTTTATAATCTAGTGGTATTACTCATTTTTTCCACCCACTAACTATTTGAATTATTACTTGAACTTAACTGTAACCCTGCAATTATTATTTTACTACAGCACATTATATGACACAGACACAGTTTGCTGTCAAATTCAACCCATTTCATTTTGACTTGCAGGTTACATATCTATAATGGGTTGGACCGCAGTGCAACTAGAAAAGTCAAAAGCAGCAGCAATTTTCAACAATGGTTTTCTTTTTGCCAGTCTCCTATAAAGGCCAGTTTTGTGAAGCACCCGGGCTATTATTGCCATATGCACAGTGTCTCCCAGCTCAGCCGTGGGAGACTGTAACTCCTTTAGAGTTGCCATAGGCCTATTGGTGGCCTTCCTGACTAGTGCCCTTCTCGCCCGGATACTCAGTTTTTGAGGACGGCCTGTTCTAGACAGATTCACAGTTGTGCCATATTCTCTCCATTTCTTAATAATGGACTTTACTGTGCTCCGGGGGATATTCAATGCCTTGGAAATGTTCTTATATCCTACCCCTGACTGATGCTTTTGAAGAACCTTATTCCGGATTTACTTTGAATGTTCCTTCATCTTCATGATGTAGTCTTAACTTCTGACCTATCAGTGTCAAATTAAACTCCCAATTCTCAGCACAGCTTTCTAATGAAATACAAAGCTGCAAGTTACTGCCGGGCGAAACGATTTTTGTTCATTATAGGCTCAGGAGCACCAATCCCAACAAGAACAAATTCAAGCACACACCTTAGCAGACAACACTAGGAAGTGAAAACACAGCTTACTTGGAGTACATAAAATGATCAGATTTCCTAACTTAATCAACATTTTTCACAAAAATGTTCCCTGATCTCCACCTACAATACCACCATCTAGCTGTGTATAGGGCTGTGAATGGGCATTACGTTGTAAGATGAAAGCAGTTGTCAGAATAGAATATTAGCCTTGTCCTGAGTCTTAAGGATGACATTCCAGAAACCAATGCACTGCAAGTGAGACCCACCATAATACTCTGGTACCTATTCAATCAGTTTACAGTAATGAATGGCAAGCCAAATGAGTCTTTATCCATACTGTATATTGAAATTCAAAAGTCTGTTCAGCTAATCGCATGTTCAGGCAGCATAGTGAGAGTTTCCAGACTCAGCCAATCATTATTCGTGCACCTGCAGTAAATGTACGGTAGCGCATTGGAGAATCACTCCAGTGCACATCGTTTACTGAAGTGGAACAGTCATCAGTCAGGCAGATAAAAATGATCTATACAGCAAGTACTGTATCTGCTGCCTGTATGTACTGTAGACTATGCTGCTGACTGTCTCTCTTAACAGCCTGCCTCCTCTAGAATAAGACACCAGCACTGGAATGAATAAAAGGCAGCTATTTTCATTCCTTGTGCTCTTTCGCTAAAAGCTTAAAAGGCCTGTTATATTTGATGTTCACTCACTAAACATAAAAAACATTGGAGAGCAGCATATACCTAATCACCACCACTTTACACAGAAGGACACTTCATAATGAGGTCCTGTGTTGCACATAGTCCTACTTCAGGTTTAATTTATTTTTCAGCAGCATCTGTAAAAAACGTAATTTTGTACCCCGCCTACTGACAATACCCAAGCACTTTTTATATCCTGTAACCCAAACAACCCTGCAAAATGAGTACCTAGAACTATTACACAATGCACTTCACCTGAATACAGAAACAACATTTCACTGACATAAACTGAAAATGTAAATGGCATCCATTTTAACCCCATGCTGCTGAAGTAAATTATTATTTCTTGTTAAACCATCACACTTGCAACCAATTTATTTTTTTTTTCGATTAGGTAGCAAGCAATAAAACAAAGACTCATTCATTTAGTATGTGGTGACCACCACTCTGTACATGAAAAATATTTGCCCAGTACAAGAGCTTTTTCAAAAGCACACAGCCATCAGGTTAAATGTGCTTATCTTGACAAACACATGAGTCACAGACTGAAGAAAAATACATTACAACAAATAATGATATACCAAGGGGAGAAAAAAAAAAAAGGTGTACCTATATTTATACAGTTAGTGTACTACAGTCCTGTAGGTAAGACTGGATAACTTGCCTAGCACATTGCTTTAAATCTTAGCTAACACAGCATTTCCAGTTACTGTATTAATAGGAAATAAATTCTAAAATGTTGCATTTGTCCATGTTTCTCTGCAGAGGTAGGATACTAAAAAAGTATGAATTGACATCTGTTAAATAATGCAATCCATTCCTGACCAACAACATGTTGGACTGGGGAACAGGGTGCAGTTTAGGAATACATTGGATGAGTCAAGTGAAAAGGAGAGTAGGAAACATGGGCATCAGCTTTTACTTCCTTCTGTGAGCCTTCAGGGTTCTAACACAATAAGAGGCCCAGTATAGTGAACTTGGTGGCGGTTAAAACTTAGTTTTCAGAAAATATTTGAATGCCCCTGCTAAAGGAATAGGAGAGCAACCCCAGCCCGTTATGTGTTTTAGTCTCATCATTTACTGTAGTTTGTAGTCGGAGCCTTTCTTTACACCCCGTGGCACTACACTACATGCTATGCAAACATGTCATTTGAAGGAAAAGAAACTGTAAGGGGAGGTGATTTCAAGCATGATATACCGTATTCCACAATTCACTTCACATAGTATGAAGCTAAATCTGAACACCTGTTTAAAATGAGTCAATCTAATACTAATAATAATCCTGATTCAGCGGGGTTCCAAATAGAAGGTTCGGACTGTAAAACGGCAATATTTCGCACTGTGATACATGAATCAGTTAATGGAAGAACAGAAATGAACAAATAGTAGAAAAGCTGCATACTTTAGCAGAGCACACAGCAAACATACAAACACATCGTGTACTACAGTACAACTAACCCACTTACAGTACAATATCTTACAAGAAAACAATTAGTCTAACAGCCAAACAGTTTGACCAGCGACTGCATCGAGGGTGGGGAGTGTGTGACTGAGAAAAGGTGAAAGGTCATGGTTTTCCCATAGGCAGCAACCCCCAACATTGCCATCCTAACGAAAAGAGAAACAAACAGAAAAAAGCAGAAAGCAAGGCAGAGCCAGACAATAACTAACAAACAAAATTCCAAACCAAGGGCCAGTTAAATCGATCCAGCACACAGCCACTGCCGAAATCAAAAGTGACACCAATTCTAATTTATCAGGGAGTTTAGGATTGTTTACAGGAACATGTTTCTGAGCAGTGTCGCTTCCTGAGGGAAGTAACAGACTGGAATCACTCCGAATCCCCACCAGGTTGTCATACTTTGGAATGTGCTGGGCTAATAAGGCTGGGGGAGGCCATAAAACAGGTTGGCCACGTTCCAAAGACTATCACCCCTCCCTTGTTGGAGACTGCAAAATAAAAAAACCCTCTGTTGGTAACAACAGTAATATCTGGATTAAGTGAGCACAAGGATAAATTGTTAGTTAACTTCAAGCATCTGTATCACTTTTTCAGATTATCTTGAACATTATTTTAATAGTCATTCATATAAAACATATCTTCCTATTTGTGTGTGTGTGTGTGTGTGTGTATATATATATATATATATATATATATATATATATATATATATATTTTTTTTTTTACAAGGCTACTGTTTTTATGTTAATACTCAGTGGCCCCTTATAACATTTTATCAAATTATTTTTGCAGCTATACCATGCTTTCCCTACTGTTATACTTTATTATGCATATACCACAGTTCACCCTGGTTTGCCATGTCTTTTTAAAATATGCTTTACCATACCTCGCTAGTCTTTACAATGCTTACCTACAGTCTGCTTTACCATGCTTTCACTCTGCTTTATTACACTTTGCTATGCCTTCGCTATGTGACACTTTGATAAGGGGCACTGTGCCCTGCATGGTTATCTAATCTAGTGCAGGATAGGGGAGCCCAGGCACACTATGGAGGCTCCAGAGTTGGAAACTTGTTCCTCTTCTCTACCTATCAACTGACGTCTCGATCAGCAGGCAGCAGCCAATACTGGGAATCTGACAGCCCACTCCATTCAACCATGCTTGCAATGTTTCAATTCACTTTGCTGTCATGTTACTTTTTGTATCTTAGTTGGTGGAAGAAAATTCAAGACAGAAAACTCAGTCTACTGTATGTTATTCAGGAATAGCACTTCATGTTTTTTTAAACATACAAAACATCTTTATTGTATATCTCTTATTGTTTGATAGAAATAATCATATATATATAATATATATATCTATTATATATATATATATATATATATATATATATATATATATATATATATATATACTTTTATACAGTTGCTAAAGGATATTTTGTGAAAAAGATTGATGCTCTAAAACTACTATAAGATATTATCATATCTTATGCTATTTACATTTTACATTCACTAAATTCAATATATCAGATATGGGGGTGCTACAGTTGCTAAATTTACAACATAGATCCAATCTCTCTTGACCACAGCAAATGTTTCATAATCTTTTGAGAACTGAAAGACAGTATTTACCTTATACAGTGCTGTTATCTGAAGTTGTGAAGTAATTTGTATAATAGAGCTGCAATATTCTCATAATAACCAAATAAATAACTAACTAACTACAATATTAGTCACAAATATGACCCCTCTGTTTACAGTCCACTCTGGATAATTAAAATAGGAGCCCACACCCTAATAAGGATTAGTGTTAGGGATAGGTATAGGGATAGGGTTTGGGTTAGTTCATTTAAATTCTCCACGATGAAATCCAAGCGATTCAGTCATATTTATGCCTTACACATTTTTTAATTTCAAACAAAAACACACAGCCATCCCTGGTACAACGTAAAAATAAAACAAAAATCAAATACAATAAAAAGAAAAAGAAATAAAGATAACATCTTGGTCGTAGCTATGGATCTGAACGTTATTTAAGGTGTTATTGCAATTAATCTTTTATGTAATTAGTAATTCGATTATTGTTTTTTTTTTTTAATTTAGTAGTTGCCAATTGAATTTTACCCCATTTTTTTCCCCAATTTGAAATAGCCAATTGTTAGAATGCTCAACTCACCGCTACCACCCCCGCGCTGACTCGGGAGCGGCGAAGACGAACACACGCTGTCCTCCAAAATGTGTGCCGTCAGCCAACTGCTTCTTTTCACTCTACAGGCACCTCAGAGCTACAACATGGGAAGACAGACAAGCCCGCAGGCCCCCGTCCAGCCTACAGGGGTCACTGGTGCGCGGTGACACCCTGGCCAACCTAAACCCTCCTCCCCCAGGCATTCGGCCAATTGTGCGCCACCCCCTGGGAACTCCAGTCGACGATCAGCAGTGGAATAGCCTGAATTGAACTGGCGACCTCCAGGCTATAGGGCGCATCCAGCACTCCACGTGGAGCGCCACGTGGATGCGCCACTTTTTTTTTTTTTTTTTTTTAAATTGGAGAATTACATTTTTTTATTAAGGAAAACTAGGATCCCTGGTTATTATTTTGGTATATCACCTAGTAATAAATCAACATCCTTGGGAAAAAAATGTAATCACATTTAATTACTTACAATTCATAAGAAGTTAAAGTAAAATATCAACAATAAAACAAGTTTTTAATTATACAGTTGTAGGAATTTGTAGTAAAAATATAAGAAAATGCCAGATTATATTAACAGATACAAAAATAAAACATGAAATATAAATAATACAGTACTTTAACTACAGTGTAAGATTATTATATAAAAAGCTGTAAGAAATGGCAATTGGGTAGGTAATCTGCCTGGACAAAGTCCTCAAATAACTTGCCCACACATTTGCCATGACCATTATTCCCAGCTGCAGTGCATGCTCTCCACTGGGGCCTTTCGTTCTGAATCCACCCATGGTGCGGTGCAGTGTAACTTGTATCATATAGGGCATTAATAAGATTAAAATTGTGACTTGCCTGCTGCCATGTACAGAGCACCCCTTTGAAAGGCATTATTTTCCATCTCAGTGTGATTTTCTGTTTGAAATATCTATAATAGATAATGGACATCATATTCAGTGACAAAGCACAACAAAAAACATGTTTCATTAACTCATTTGTTTGGGGGGCGGGGGGGGCAGTCAGTATTATAACCCTGCAAAAAGCACTACAAAAGCAACATTTATATATATATACACTCATTCCCCCCCAGTGGCAAAAGGCTAGGGCTTGAACCTTTCAGTAAATATTTGACTGCTGTAATAATTTTGTTTTCCTCGATTGCTTTGAGCTGAGTCATCCTGAAACCAGGTACTGTAACTGAGCAAAAACATTACTGCATGTTTAAGTTAATATACACTTTCAAGTTCATCCCTCAATTTCAGATTCAAGTAATTTTGCTTAATAATACAATAAATGTATTTTGTATTTTAAAAAATTAAACATCTGGTGGGTAAACTCGATAACTCACACAAACATTTCAGTTTTCCAAAAATTTGATAGTAGCGTTGGCGATAATGAAACAACTCACAGTAGAACAGTGCTTTCTCGATTCGGTCATGGTAATCCGATTCCAGCACCACTGACATTCGTGGAAGGGCGGAGGACAAAAATAGCTCTGTTTCTAACTACTGCGCAGCTCTTTCAAACCATTAACAAAAGCCTGCTATTGTACTCTTGTCAAGTCTGTTCATAATAGTTTCAATATGAATAAATATTGTGTGCTGCCAACTGCTGTGTTTATTTAAAATATATCTTACGTATTCACAGCAGGTCCTTTCACACAAGGTTGGTCTTAAACTGACTTAAACTCCCTGGTTGTTTAGAGGATGGACGTTCGAGCCAACAATACAATATCCACAGATCACAAGGATGCCTCAGGATTTTTTTTTATGCTGAATACCTTTTACTGTCAACCATCTGGTAGATTTCACTGGGGGCAATACAATTATTAAATCTGCAGATTGCAAATTGATATAATTGCAAATTGGGCTGCAAGAAATATCTTAAGTCTCTTTAAAACCCACCAGTCATGCATTCTTTACAGAGTGCTAAAAAAAAAACCTGAATTTTACATAAAAACACTTGCTACAAGTCACAGTATTCAGATGCATCTAAACAAATGAAAGTAGTCGGTCGGCACTGTTCACGGCAATATCTGAAATAACGTTCAATTCCGAGGGTTTCATTTACTGCAGTACATTCCACTAGTTTACTCTCTGTGCAAGGTTAACCAGCTCCCTGTCTGCCTTGAAACCAGCTGGTCAATATGGTTGGCTTTTAGCAAATCAACACAATCTTCTACATAAACACAGGAGAATATTTCTTTATTAGATCTAATGCAGGGCTGATCAAAAATAACAGTTATTTTTTGTGGTTATGGGTTAAAGAATCACAGCAAAACAGCTGTTTTTTTTTGCTTGTTTTTCTGTAAATCGCCGCCTATCTCCACTGATACAGTGTCACTCCCTTTTGTTAACATCAGTTTAAGATCGCTGATTCGCTGTGTCGTCTGGCAGACTATTATTATAAATAATACACTCTTCTCAGAGTAAATAGGCCTGTACTGAGCCCGCCAATCTTGGCACTATCGCTTCATATGGAAACAACTTTGTGTAGTCTGATCAACTGACAAGATTAACGAGGGCTCAGGCTGCACTGCCCTCCCTGCGTTAAGCACAAGGGCAACTCTTCTTCTGTGGGTTTAAAAATCAATGCTTCCTCTCATCACCTACAGTGATTTAGACTCAAAACCGAGGAAACCTTTCACAATTATTTTACAGAAATGCATGTACACAAGCTATTAATGCATCGTTCAGGTTTTATTTCCATTATACACTATTTCATATTGAAAACAAGAAGGAGAGTATGTTAGTAAGATTCATAGGCAAATACAAAACTGCAGCTATCTGTATCATGAAAAAGTAGACCTACAGCTATGGTCAAAAGTTTGGCATCTCCTAGAACTGGGGTTCTCAAACTTTTTTTTGCCCCCCCTTTGGAATGTTTCAGGCTGTGACGACCCCCGCTCTCCAGTACCCAGTTATCTCATGACATTACTGTACATACTACATAGGAATGCTAAATGAAGCATGGACATGCAATCATTACACCTGCAGTCAATGATGCAGGAGCCTGTAGGGGAATAATTGCATAGAACCATTCCTGTACCTGTTTGTTGCTACTCTGTACTACCATTATTCACCGAGTTATATGTTTTAAAGCAATCTGAGTTTATGAAATGTATTAAACTGCAGGTACATGTCACTGAAAACCAAACTGTGGATGGTGTGACAGCTGAGCTGGCTCCAGCTTATCTGTTGATCTTTATTGTGCTACCTCATAAGTACCTGTCCCCCCTGTTGTTGTTGTCCCAGCTGAGCTGGCTCCAGCTTATTGGGTGAAAGGGAAACTACCCTGTCTCTCTGTAAGGTATAATAACTGTATGCTAACTCTGTATGGCAGAACACTGCTCGGGCTTCCTAACACTGATGTGTTGAGCTGTTCTCGTTTGCGCAAACTAATAAAGCTTTATATCTCTGAACACCTGGTGCAGTTGGCTCTTTAAAGTTGCGGACCTGAAAAGTTCCACGACAAGCCTTTCTAAAAGTGTGTGTGAGACGTGGGGCAAGATCCACAGGTGAGGAGGTCTGGGGAGTAGCAATGGTTTTCAGGAATACATTTTATTTTTTTGTTTTTAGCTAATATAAAATGCACTTTTACTTTGACTAAACATCAACTGTAAAATAAGCAACCAGATTAAAAAACTAAACCATAGCATAAAATTAGACCCACAGAGGTGGAAGTGTTTAAATCAACGGCAAGCCTGTCACTTGTGTTTCTGCTTCAAGGCGGTCGTTCTGTTAATAATAATTATAACATTGTCCAAGGATTGTGATGATTTTTTTTATTTTGGTGCTTATTTTTATCTATTTGAGTTTTATGTAAATTGCTTTTTTTTTTCTTTTTTCAGATTTCAGATCGATTTTTATATACGGTATGATAAAATGTTTGGCCATTTTTTTTTTTCTGTCACAATAGTAGTAACTCGATAGACAGCACTTAAAATGTAGTTGTGCCTTCTTTCCTTTGCTGCCTTCTACAACAAAATCCTTCTGGTCACGGGCACATTCATATGGGGGTTTTTGTGTGTCTAGGCATTTTTTTCGCCACAATTTGCAATTCTGTTTTAAATTCTGACTATCTAAAAACGATCTCTCAGTAACTTAATTGAACCAATTATTGTATTAATTAGTCAAGATTAACAAGTGTTCCATGTCTTTAGCCAGTGATGATGACATCTATAAAACCTGCTGGATTGGGGCATTGGAGACCTCTGGTTTAAAGCATTCCGAACGAATCAATGATATTTACAGGTCAGGAAGGCGGGACATTGCCCATCTCTACTGCGAAAGGTGGTTTTGTTATAGATTTTTTGTGCTGTTAGTAGTTTTTTTTTTTTAATTGGACTAACCATTTCCAGTGTTTGCATTTTTGTATCCAGTGTTTTATCAGTTAAAATAAAAAATCAGAAGCCCTAATCTTAAAGTTATGCCAGTATTTTTTGTGATCACGCGACCCCCCTACAATAGCCTTGCGACCCACTTTTGGGTCAGGACCCCCAGTTTGAGAAACGCTGGCCTAGAATGTTAAGATTGAGACAATTACATTTAAAAAATAAATAAATAAAACAAAAACAAACAAAAAAAAAACACAGTATATGAACATAATTTAGTTATTTGATTGAACATCATGTAATCAAATAAACTATAAAGTGATATCACAAAAGTCTACCAGAAGCCATAATAGTAGTACAGTATTTCATGTTAGATTTTGAATTGTCACATTTCATTTTTTGTCGCTATGGAAAACTACAAAGCGGCCTGTAATTCAATATTTTATTATTCAGCAGGTTCATTCGACTTTATCAAGCAAAATGAGTTAATTCTGTAGGGTGATGCGATGTCTCTGGTGGTAGCTGTACAACCTCCAAGTACTTCACATGTAAAAATGTAAAAGACAGAGAGAGATAGGACAGGTCTCCCCTTAATAAACTCTCTACTAAACAATACCCAAGTTTCATCACAACGGGATAGTTCTGATACAGCACACGTGTACGTGAAACACTGTACACATGTATGGGAGACTTCACTACATGTATTCAGACATGTCGAAAACAAACAGGCATGTATGTAGAATTTATTTTTTTCTTCTTTTTTCAGTACCTGTATAACATTCAGTATAGCACAAAAATACTTTGACTCAGGGAATACATTTAGGTTTTGACCCCCAAAAAAACATGTAACATATTATGGGTCAAAACAATGACTTTCATTAAAAAAATGCCCTTACGGTATTCTTTAAAGTCAAATTGTTTTCAAAATTGAAATATCTTTTTGTTATTGTTACAAAACAGACCATACAGTACTGTAGATTACTTCATAATAGGGACAGCTGGAACATTTGCATATTTTGCAGTACAGTTTGATTGGGGTCATCTCAAACTCACTCATATCAAAGCTATAATAAATTGCCTGAAGAGATTTACAATAGCAACCTTACAAAAGGTCACACACCTCATAGGAACTTTTATTCCTGATCACGTGAGGAGGCTGATGAGACTCCGTGATACCGTGAGGCAAAGTTCATTCTCATTCAGTATTTGTAAATACACTCAGAGTGGGCCCCAGGCATACGCCCTTGTCTGTGTGTGTTGAAATTCAAGCACGCACTATTCAACACATTCAAATACTGGATTTAACGGTGACCAACAGGACTGAGCTTTTGGTGGCTGTTTACTCACTTGCATAAATTCTTATTCTGTCCTATTTTGACTGAATAACCAAACATAAGCCAAAGTAATAATTCTCCCTTTTTCTCCAATATCCCATTTGCCAAATGCAAGAAATGCATTCCATTCTTGGCATGCTAACATTGTGTAGTCCACCACTTCCAGAACGGTCTACACCAGGGTTTCAATTAGTTTTAATGGATGTGGTGCTTACAAGGTAGCAGGGGGCACCAATCTCATCGGGGCGCGTCGGGCCGATGGGAGAGTGTTAAAAACGGTGCATTCTGGCGCAATTTTGGGTGGTTTAATGTGATAGACTAGTAGTGGTCTGCTTGTAGTGTCTGACAAAGTACTCCATTAGTGCAATGCAGCACTGCTCACAGAAAGGCAAGATCAACAAGAAGAAAACTTGACTTTAGGATCATTGAGGCCCCTACTACCTTGTAAGTGCTACTTCAAAATGAATTGAAAACCCTGACGGTAATGTATTAAATTAAGTGCTTACTTCTTTGGCTGAAGAGATATTATCAGCTCATCACCTAACTAGGAAATCATCACTGAACAGTAAACAATGCTGCAGCTGCTATAGAAGATGAGTCCAACTGACTAAAAGAAATCTGTCTGTGGGACTTTATTTAGGCACTCTACGATTTGACTGGTGAAAGATAATGCAGGTTTATTGGAGTTCACAAAAAAAAAATCAGCTTGGTAGGGTAACCTTTTCACTTCCTTTTTTGTTTCATTATTAAGCTTTTTGCTGCTTACAGCCCTTCATTAAAATAGTTTCCAGGGCATTTTGTTAATGCACATGTGCAACACACAAACCTTAAGTGTATGTTTTATTTTTCGCTGTTCTTGATCAAAATTTCTTAAATGCAACTGTTCATTTTATGCAATTTTTTACACAACAGTACTCACACACGTTTGGTCACCATCACAACGGTTGCATGAAACTGGGGTTACCATATTCTGCTGGTGTTAATAATATCCAGCAACTCTGCTCTTAAGCATTTGTATATCAGCTGACAAGGTTTCAGCAGCCATCCCAGTACACCTTTCTTCTTAAAGCCTCTATACATGAACCCCCAATATCTCAAGCACATGGGTACACATTTTTACGACATCACAACAAAAGGAATACGTTTTTTTTTTTTTTTTGGTGAGCATATATAGTTATATACTATATATCGCCTTACAGTATGATACTACGAAAAAAAATACGGACTGAATGGTAATACCCAAAAATAAGCTCAATAATTTTTTAATAAAGTAGCCAACGCAAACATAATATTAGGCGATGGATCATGCCGGTCGCCGTCTTATTTTGAAAACCCTGCTGCTGTACCAGTATACAAACTGGTCAGCCCTACAGCGTCATGGTCGCTGGTTAACCCACTTACTGTAATCTACAAACTTACATTACACTGGCAAGAAGCACAGTATGCACTCCCTTGGGTTACAATGTGCAGATGATATTTCATTTCATGATACAATAGCATTCTTTGTTTCACTCTAAAGGGCAATTGTTTTTATATATTTTAATGTGTACATCATGTCTGCTATTTTTTTATTTTATATACAATTAATACATTGCATCGAATGTCTCTTCTTGTACGAGGGATGTGATCTCGGGCGGTTTGGGTGTTATTCCTGGTAAAATATTTTACTTATTTAAATACAATGTTAAATGTTGTTCCACACGCTGCAGACTCATGCTTATTTGTTTTGGTAATGCCTCAAGAAAATGTTTTCTGCTAAAGAAATTCCTAATATTATACTCTTAATGCAACCGTTTGACAGACAACTCCAAAATCCTCAAGGGTTAAAGGTTATTTTATAAGGTTAAAGTCATGAATCTTGAATGGCCCAACAGGGATTGAAGTGCATTATCATATTCTGGTATTGAGAAAGAGGTGGTCAAGAACAAAGTATAAAATCGCTTAATCTGTCCAACTGCAGTGACTGACAACAATAGCAGTTACTTTAGAAAGTTTTGCATAATAATGACCATTACTTTATCTGTCTATAAAAGATACATTTTCTTTGAAGATGATTTCCCCATTTCATACAGAAAATAAATGAATACAATACATTCACACACACACACACACACACACGATAAATTACTCAAAAAAGTCCCAAGCAACAAAACCATTCACTAGAAAAAGAATAGCTAAGATAAGAGCCAGGACAGATAGTGTCATGCACAATTGAAAATCTCAGCGATAAAACTGGTAAGGAATTTAAGTATCTGGGTAAAATATCTGTTCTGAAGGGGTTTGATACAGAGTGCTCCTTATGCTGTAAAAAAGATTTGCAACATCTGATATGCAATCCAATCACTGCAAGCTTTGAAAGTTACTCTGCCAGACAGGCACAGGCTTATTATCAATTCATCACTTTGTAATCACCGTTGGAAAATGAAAATGGAAAAAAGGGCAGTTGGTGAAAAAGATAAAAAAGAAAATTATTTACTAGGACAGGTAAAAGCAAGCCTTATTATAACCCTCTCTACTAACAGCATCAGCATTGATATCATCATTCCTACAGTGTGGGCAATTGCTTTTCCAAAAAGGTAGGGATAAAGAGATTTTGTAAATAGATTAAAAAGACACCCAGCAAAAATACATTGTACTACAAGGCTATACAGATCCTGCATGCATACAGTACAGGGAGAGACAGGATTGTGGTAAACAACTTTCTTTTTTAAATGTCCCATAAACAGAGTACAATTCTCAGCTGTACATCTAAAACACTACCTGATTCAGCTACAGTAAGCTCTGTTTAAAATTGTGGCTGCTTATCACAGAGCCTACAGTAAGCAATTAAAGGTACAACAGTGTAGTTTATGCCACTGCAGTACAGTTTCTATAGAAGTGATAAGTCAGGACAGTCTAATACAAGAAGAAAATAAACTGGCTACAACTTTCGTGTCTACCCTTCTCACCAGGACCAATGAGTAGCCAGGGATTTGCATGCAAAGGTCACAGTCAAAAAGAAAAACAAAAGAAAAATGCTATTGTACTGTACTTTACATTAACAATGTCGTTCCGTTTTTAAGTTGTGGCTAAGAAATACTGTAATCTGTGATGTGCTCGCTCATCTTTAACTAAACTCTGGGGATGGGAAAGACAAATGAATACTTGGTGATAACTCCAGTCACGTTCTTAGAAGCTCAGTGACAGTGTGCATTAAACCACAATACTGCAGCGATTTAGGCAAGAGAACACACGGTTAGAAATGTAAAAGGCAGCTACACACCGTCCAGTGTGTAGCAGCCTTACAAAAGCGAGGGGGGGTGGGGGGGTTAGAGGGGGCATGACACGACACATACACACATACTCAATAGTAGCCAAAAATGAAAACACCCCGTGGCTTTAGATACCCAAACAATAACTTAGCTGCCTCAACGTACTGTTAGTAGTTCATTACAAAATATTCGGTCTGTTTAAATTTAAATAACCAAGGCTTCTAAATGAGCTGTCAAAAGCATGCACCTTTTTCTTTTTGGTGGAAATCTTTTGCCAGATCAGTTTCAATACAGTTGAAGGTCTATCAATTAGAAACATACACAGATGTTAGGGAAGACAGCAACTTCAGCTCCTGCAGAAAGGCAGCCAGGCAGTATAGAGTTTGCCGCAGCTGTTTAATCTGCACATGGATTTCATTCTTTTCCTGACTGTTTCTTCCAACTGCATTTAGGGCCAATTAGAGCTGCTTCAGTTAGTTGCACCGACAGGACCACAGAAATATTTACCATCAGAAAACAAATACAGTCTATTCTGAAGAGCAGCTCCCTGATCCCTGTATTGGTGGGGAGGGAATTCTGCTACATTGGGTCATGTCCTTGGCATTTTCCAGTGGTGTGAAGACAACACATGTGCACTGGAGCTGAAGGAGTGGGACTGAAACACTTTCAGTACGCTGTGCAAGGTTAGTCGATCAAGGACATTTCTCCACTGCATGGCCCTTTTGCCCTCAATTCAAGTACAGTCCTTCTTTTTTCTAATTTACAAACTGACAGAGTTACAGAAAAAGTGGTCCCTTTGAATTGCAATGTACTAAATGCATGCTACAGAAGAATGTACTGTCAACACATCCTAACTGTAGAGCCAAAACAGGTATTTACTGAATTTAACTGGAATTATGCACTGCAAGACATAAAATACCCCCTCAATGTTAACAGACATTTAATAAGCCCTGTCCTAACCACTAGTTCACACCACTTGTGTGCCAGTAACCCGGCCCTGCCTTGAGACGGCATTCAGGTTTGTGCCAGATTGATGACTCTATAAGCTGTAGGCCAACTTCTTTTTGCTTCTAATATAGCAGAAAGATTAATAACACAATTTTTAAAATGTAATACACAACAAAAAATGCATTTTGAAAGGCAAAATCCTCCACTTCCCTTTGCCTTCTAAAAGTAACTTACAACCCTATTAGCAGTGGCACCCGGCATGCTCACAGCTCACTTTTTGCATGACTGCTGTTTAACTCCAACAATGTTTCAAGTGATTCTTTCAGCAGTTCAAAGTTAGGAGATGATCTCTTCCCTAAAGGAATAATGTTCGATGTCTTCAAAGGCAGAGGAAAGCTTTAATCTTACCGCCATTGCTGTCAACAGAGGGGGCTCTTTGCCAGACACTTAACACCTCGTCACGACAAGATATATCCTGCTTGAGTTGCTAATGTTTTGACTTTTAAGATCTACTTTATATATATATAAATTAGCAGCGTAGTTCAGGGGGCGTGCAGCAGGGGGCTTCCAATTTCCTGTCAATTAGTACCTATTTTCTATTTAAGCCCTGATCACTTGCACCTTCGCTGTCTAGCGTTTCGTTTTTGTAGCAAACGTTCAGACGCCGTCTTTTCGTGCTTCACCGCTAATCTACACTTCGTTGCCTTTCACTGGAGGTCAATTCTCTGCGCAGCGCTCCCAAGATATTATCAAGTATTTTCCTACCTGCTCCGGTGCTGCTTCTCATCATTCAGCTTCTCCATTCAGCTGCAGGAGGTCCAGCGTTAGTCTTTCCTGCTCTTTCCAGCCTCCAGCCCAGCAACAGCACCGTCCAAACCGCAGCTTCATTTCTCAACTTGCCCGTGTCTTTATTAGACAGACTGGCCCTCCACTAAAACCTCTAAATCTCCTTCAACAAGACATCGACATTCCCGTCGGCAGCGTTTGCCTTGCCATAATTCCTCTTTTTAATCCACCACAAAGATCTGTCAGCTGAACATTCCTTTACTCTTCCCTTGCAATCAAGCACTCCTCCTCCGCTCCCAGAGCCAGCACAATTTATCGTTCCTTCATCAGATCCTGCCCTGGATTTCTATTAGCTACGTTCAACGTTTTAAAGACCTATCCAGTCAATTTCATACTCCATTTCAACGAGTGGCGGCTTGTGCTTTCGACTGGTCACAACATGCTCCAACAACACTGCTGTTCTGCAACTTTTCCACCGGCGCCTCTCAGTCCGTGGCTACCACGGCAACGCCCTCATCGCGTGCCTGCGGGGAGTGGTAAGTCGCCATGGTGACCAGGCAGCTTCATCCGGCACTGCAAGCTCCGTGCCTCAGTACTGCAATCTTCTGGATTGCTGCTGCTGCACTTTCACAATCTGCGAGGGCTCGTTCAACTCGCCGAATTGTGACATCTAAATACTGTGTTAACGTAATTATATACATGACTAACTGTCCTAAAACATGTAATGAAGATATTCAAATCTAAAAGAATATGCAATTGTTGTTCCACACCGACAAGGATTTTAATCACAATAACCAAATATATTCTACCCGGCTTCACTCAAGCCAGTGGTTAATTCTAATCATAACCGTTAGATGGCAGTATAACACCACAAATTTTATACGGTCTCTAAGCTGGTTTGCTATCACTGTGAAGCTCGCACGCTCCAGCTTTTCTATACATTCCTGCAGTTTGTTGTCACTCTGAGAGATTCACAGGAGTCCCCCTCCTCCTCAGCCTTTGTGACATTCTCTGTTCCGTTTATCCACACAGATTGCAGGAGCTAAATCGGTATCTCTTTTTTGTAACTGAATTATCTGCGCTATGGGGGCACTCTATTCTATCAATACCACCACGCATTCTCAGCCAAAGCTGCTGCCACCCTTTCAGCTGACAACCGTATCACGGACTGGTCCCGTTCCGACCCAGATCTCTTCACCCGTATCTTCAGCAGCATTCGCACCAATGCCTGCAGCGCGTTCACCTCCACAGCGCACTCCACTTATTTATGCCCTAAGACAGCAGCTAGCTCTCTTCAACCCAGTCCTCGTCCCTTGCCCTCTCTCCTCTCTTTTCCGAGAAGACCTCCCTCCATTCCTCCACCCTCGCCTCCAGAGCAGGCCTCACTCCTCGACTCCATCCTCACCTCCTCACAGACCTCCCTCCTCTCCACCCTCGCCTCCTCGCAGACCTCCCTCCTCTCCACCCTCGCCTCCTCGCAGACCTCCCTCCTCTCCACCCTCGCCTCCTCGCAGACCTCCCTCCTCTCCGCCCTCGCCTCCAGAGCAGGCCTCCCTCCTCGACTCCACCCTCGCCTCCTCGCAGACCTCCCTCCTCTCCACCCTCGCCTCCTCGCAGGCCTCCCTCCTCTCCGCCCTCGCCTCCAGAGCAGGCCTCACCCCTCGACTCCACCCTCGCCTCCTCGCAGACCTCCCTCCTCTCCACCCTTGCCTCCTCGCAGACCTCCCTCCTCTCCACCCTCGCCTCCTCGCAGGCCTCCCTCCTCTCCGCCCTCGCCTCCACAGCAGGCCTCCCTCCTCTCCGCCATCGCCTCCACAGCAGGCCTCACTCCTCGACTCCACCCTCGCCTCCTCGCAGACCTCCCTCCTCTCCACCCTTGCCTCCTCGCAGACCTCCCACCTCTCCACCCTCCCTCCTCTCCACCCTCGCCTCCTCGCAGGCCTCCCTCCTTTCCGCCCTCGCCTCCACAGCAGGCCTCCCTCCTCTCCGCCCTCGCCTCCACAGCAGGCCTCCCTCCTCTCCGCCCTCGCCTCCACAGCAGGCCTCCCTCCTCGACTCCCCTTCCCGCCAGCCTTATCACGAATGTGGGGGAGCTGGTCCTCCTCTGCAGTGGATTCCTACATTCATTCATCCTGCCCTGATATAGTTGTTGCTCCTTCTAAAAAATGCTAGTAGAGTGGGCCTCGTCTGCTCTTCTATCCTAGGTCCGGTCCTTTCTAGCCGGCACTCTGTCCTACTTACCGCTCCCTTCTGCTTCTTCTGCCCTATCCTTACCCCCCAGCTCACGCCCGTGAAATAAATAAAATAAATATAAATAAATAAATATATATATATAAATATATATATATATATATAATATATATATAATGTGGGGCGATGTTTTGTAGAATACTTAGAACCTTTTAATCTTATGATAATCTTCCTGGGAATTTCTTTTGATGCCATCTTCAGTTATCTGCTACACCATCACCAAATATTTTGACTAAATAAAACAAAATAAAATAAAGCAACGCCTTTGATAACGTGGATGGTGCAGATCAATAAACATACACTATAATCATCACTTATGGATCTATTACGGTACAGTAAGTAACAGCACGCATAGGATATTATACCAGCTGTTGAAGTTACAAAACAGTAAGGATCCAGTCACATCTTAACAGCAGCATGACTATCAATTCTTCTTTCTTACTTTCTGAATGCTGGCATCAAAATTATTCATAAGGTTATATATCAAATGTTTTGCATGCAACAAAGTTCCTAACATGTTTAAATGCTTATCTTTATGTATTACTAAAAGGAAAATAAAAACTAATTTTTAAAAAAACAACTACTTTATATTACCAGCCCTTAAATGAAATTCCTTGATTGTAGATTTATTGTTGGGAAATTTTTTTGTTTAATTTTTTTAACCAGAAATAAGCTTTATCCCTAAATGTAATGTTAACGGCCTACAGATCAACAAGGAAATATTACAGAGTAGACTACAAAGTAACAAGAATATAAATAAATCATAAGTATCTTCTGTCTATCTGATAAAATAAGCAACAAAGAGTCAGAGCTTCATGGAAACAAGAATGTACACTTGCAGTGCAGGACCAGTGGCTGTGTTTGTTTTTATTGGCGTTGTTCTTTGAAAAAAATTTTTTGGTTTGGTTTCTTTTCAATTGTCATTCAAACAATAACACATCATTGCAAGTGTTCTTTTAGCATCACAGTGCACCCCTGGACTTCTCATCTGTGTCCATCACACACCTGTATCTGCTGGACTTCTCATCTGTGTCCATCACACACCAGTTTCTACTGCCTCCAATGAAGGATTGCTACAGATTCACCTTCCCTGCCAGTTTGAGCGGCAGTGTGTACGGCACTCACGTCACGACAGCGGGAAAGGACACTGGCTGTTGTGGGGTGTATGTGTTGTTCTATGTGCTGCTATTTTATTAGTTAGTTGTGTATTTTACATGTTTATAATTATTCATCTTTTATACATCTGCTATGTCTTTTCATCTGCCATTTCCCTCCGTATCCTTATTTTTTTCTATTTTCTTTTTTCTTATAAGAAACATTACATTTTTTTTTAATTTAGTATCTTAATGTATTACATATTATTAACTTTCATATTATTTTAATATGACATTCATATTTTTTTTAACTTTTATTTATGTATTATATTCATGACTTTCTGCACTATCCCTGGCCTTACATAAATTCTCTCACCAGCACTTCTATAACCCTTCCAATCGGATCTCCCAACCCCTGCCCCCCTCATCTGCTCTTTCCTCCTGCTCTCTCTCTGGTGCCCTCTGGAACGGACAGACAGCCTGCAACAAGGCTAATTTAATCTCTGCTTATGCCTCTCATCTCTTTTGACTTTCTGGCTCTTACAGAAACATGTATCTCCCCAGAAAACACTGTTACTCAAGCTGCTCTCACGTCCTCTCTCATTCTCCTCGTTTATTAGGACAAGGGGACTATTAGGTGACTATATTTTCACCTGTCTTCTCAGCTCATTCTGCTGGATTTCTCCCTGGCCTGTCTTCTCAGCTCATTCTGCTGGATTTCTCCCTGGCCTGTCTTCACAGCTCATTCTGCTGGATTTCTCCCTGGCCTATCTTCTCAGCTCATTCTGCTGGATTTCTCCCTGGCCTGTCTACTCAGCTCATTCTGCTGGATTTCTCCCTGGCCTGTCTACTCAGCTCATTCTGCTGGATTTCTCCCTGACCTGTCTACTCAGCTCATTCTGCTGGATTTCTGCCTGGCCTGTCTACTCAGCTCATTCTGCTGGATTTCTCCCTGACCTGTCTACTCAGCTCATTCTGCTGGATTTCTCCCTCTTAATTATTTTTCTTTTCATCTCTCCCCTTCATCTCCTACTCATGTTGCTGGTCGTGAACTGGACCCAATTTTTTCTAGAGACTGCTGTCTCCCATTCCCTACTATTACCCCCTTGCCCTTTGATCACTTTGATAAAAATTACTGCTTGTCAGATAGTCGCAACAAAATATATATAATATATATTATACTATATAAAAACTACTACACAACATTTTCAATAAGTTGGGCACTGTTTAAGCGAGGTATTTCAGAATGACGTGCTTGCCTTTTTTCTGTCCCATGTGATTCTGGTTCGCGCTAATGCAGCACAACGTGTTTTTGACCCAGAGGCTTTCCATAGCAATCACTAAGGGTGCGCATGCATAATCTGATTTGTTTACTTTTTGCTGTCTAACACTTAAATAGAGGCTCAAGAACTGCTGTGTTTATATATTTATATACACACACACACATACATACATATACAGTGCCTATAGTAAGTATTCAACCTGAAATCTTGATGCATTTAAAAGGGATTTTTTTTCCTTTGATTTACACAACCTACTCAACACTTTGAAGAGGCTAGAGATTTTTTATTGTGAAACAACAGTTAATGAAAAATAAAAAAATGAAATGTGTTGGCTAGATAAGTATTTACCCCACTGTGTCAATACTTGGTAGAACCACCTTTGGCAGCAATTACAGCTGTGAGTCTTTTGGGGTAAGTCTCTACCAGGTTTGCACATCTGGATCGTGCAACATTCGGCCATTCTTCTTGGCAAAATTGTTCAAGCTCTGTCAAGCTGGATGGGGATCGTTGGTGACAGCAATCTTCAAGTCTTGCCACAGATTCTTAATTCTTAAGTCCGGGCTTTGACTGGGCAACTCTAGGACATTCACTTTTTTGTTTTTAAGCCACTCCAGTGTCGCTTTGGCTATGTGCCTTGGGTCATTGTCCTGCTGAAAGGTGAATCTCCGGCCCAGTCTTAGGTCTTTTGCAGGCTGAAGCAGGTTTTCCTCAAGGATTTGCCTGTATTTAGCTCCATCCATTTTGCCTTCTACTCTGACAAGATTCCAAGTCCCTGCCGATGAAAAGCATCCCCATAGCAAGATGGTGCCACCACCATGCTTCACAGTAGGGATGGTGTTACCTGGGTGATGTGTTGTGTTGGCTTTGCGCCAGACATAACACTTTGCATTTAGGCCAAATAGTTCAATTTTTGTTTCATCGGACCACAGAATCTTTTGCCACATCTTTTCAGAGTCTCCCACATGCCTTTATTTATTACATTATATGCAAATACCAAGTGAGATTTTACATGTTTCTTTTTTTTTTTCAGAAATGGCTTCCTTCTTGACACTCTTCCATACACCAGATTTGTGGAGTACCTCAGCTATTGTTGACACATGGACAGTTTCTCCCATCTCAGCCATGGAACGCTGTAGGTCTTTCAGAGTTGTCATTGGCCTCTTGGTGGCTGCTCTGACCAATGCTCTTCTTACCCAGCTGCTCTGTTTGAGAGGACGGCCTGCTCTAAGCAGATTCTGGGTTGTGCCGTATACCTTCCTCTTCTTAATGATCGACTTGACTGTGCTCCAAGGGATATTCAATGCCTTTAAAATCTTTTTATACCCCCCTCCCCCCCGATATGCGCCTTTCCACAACTTTATCCCATTTAAATGCATCAAGATTTCAGGTTGTAACACAACAAAGGTTGTAACACAACAAACTGAAAACTTCTGTAGCACTATATATATATATATATATATATATATATATATATATATATATATATATATATATATATATATATACACATATATACACACACACACACACAGTATCAGTTAATCAACAGAGGATGCATAGTAGAGCGCACAGTTTACAGATAGTGTACACAGTAGACAGTGCCACTCAGTACAGATATAGTGCACGCGGAACCGGCTCTTGGCACCAACCAGTAACCTCAGTCCAGGTATTACCAGGAGCGGGGGCGTGAGTTTTGCAGTTACCGTTAGTGGTGTATTAACAAGGGCAGTCCCTTTTAACGCAGCTGCGTCACACTGCTCTGACAAAAAGTCTTTGGTATAAAGTTTCAGGTTCCGGTTAAAGGGGAAACACCCATTTGTAATGGTTAATATTCCCTACCTGAAACTGAAACCCATATTTAAAACCTGGGTGACTAGTGCTTGTTTTTATTTTTAACAGAAGCTTATTTTCATACTTTCAGAATCATAACATTCTGAATTAAAACACTTACTCTGTTGAAAATATAGTACAGTACCAACAAAGTCAATACAGTACATCTAAATGGAAGCCTACTTATTTTAAAACACCGTCTTTTCAGCAATGTATTTTTGATATTGTATTTTTTTTTTTTTTTGTGTTCCCTGAAAAACGGACAAGGGTTATAATCAGATATGCGTCATACGCATTTAACAGTCACTGAAGTCAAAATTTTATAGGGTCCGATATGCGAGTGTATTACCTTTTTAGTTTTGTTTATTTATATATTACTTTAAAAGCAAAAAACATCTGTTTTCTGCGGACATTGACAGTTTAATGTAAACTAGCTTGTCATGATACTTTAAAAAAGCAGCTTTAATGTCAGCGTCTGCATTTTTCAGACGATAAGTTAAAAAGCCTTGTTATGACACTATTAGTAACCTCTTCTAAATGTGGAAAACAAAAACAAGGTAAATTCAGTTGGTGACAAACAACAGCAGTTACATTACACACAGCTTTTGTTGTTTCTGACATCTACAGAGAAGGTAGTAAGGTGGCTTTGTTGACCACAGGACATAAAGATAAGCAAAAACAAAACTGCCGGTTTTGCCTGTATTCTTCAGAATAATACACATCTGTGCTAACTTTTGTGTTTACTTTAATCAATCTTATTCAAAGGAGGTGGCTGGCAGGTGCTGGTCTACACCCCAGGGTATACACACCTGAACTCACTCGGAAGGGAAGTCACAGACCATCCCCGAACCCCTACGCGATGTGATGGATGGTAACAATCAGGGCAGTCTCAGATTTCTTTGTGACAGCTTAAATAGCAGCTGTCAAACATTAAATATTTTCCATCTACTCTACGGCACAAACACAGCAAACTGCATCAAAACACAGAGCTGTCCTTAAGTTGAATGGGTTCAACTCCACTCTGCTGCATTGCTGCAATTCTCTTTCTTTGACACTTTTAACGATTGCACAATTACATTCATTTCCTAGCAAAATAGAAAACTCAGATTACCAACTTTTGGCTGGCTCCTTTTCCTCTTTAGACAGCTGTTTTTTAATTGTTTTTCCTGAAGCAGGCAGGTGTCACTTTTTGTTGCTGTAAGACAGGCACTCTGCTTATGATGCAGTGCCGGTTCTGTATTGTGTGTGCAACCCTGGGAAAGCCATGTCCTCTACTGTACAGATAAAGGGGATGAGAAAATGAGAAAACAAACTGCATCCTTATATTTTTTGTTTCCATTTTAAGCTTGCCTGTAAAGTGTCTTGTCTTATTAAATGTACATTTTGTTTAAGAAATTTTACATTATTTATATATTGTAACTCATCTACTACTAGTGCCAAGATACTGTAGGTTATGCATTTTAATAAAAATCTCTCATCACTTCAAGTACTTGAGTCACCTGTGTAAAAGTAGAGTGCAATTTTAAAGCAAAATAATCATAACTATTCGAGCACTAATTTATTACTCGAGTACTCAAAAAAATATAAATAACATCCCCTCAGAAATGTAAGTTCAATATATTGTAGCGACCGGGTCAGTTCAGGTTGGCAGACTTTTGTTTCATCTCGTCCTGCACATTCATGTTACCTGTATTGTCCGGGGTGTAATGATACCACTAGTTTCGGTAGTGTGGGGTGCGTGGGTGTGTGTGTGCGAGCTGCTCTTGGGTCATCCAGACGCTCTTGAGAGGGAACTGGTAGAGACAGAGCCTGTGTGTGTGTGTGTGTGTGTGTGTGTGTGTGTGTGTGTGTGTGTGTGTGTGTGTGGAATACAGCGAGCAAGTTTTTAGGATAGACACAGGAGGAAGGATTTACTGTTTTTGCAGTGTGATCCGACCCAAACACAGACCTTGTTTAATTAATAAAGTAGTTTTGTTAGTGCCTGAATCCTGCCTCCGTCTCCTGCTTTCAGCCTCAAGACCAGGGTTCTTTGCAATATTTTATTCACGTATATCACCTTAACACTAGCCACGGAAGTAATTTTGACAGGCTGAGGTTTTGAAATTGAAATTACTCTGCGTGTCTGAAAGTTATGTGCTTATCCGTTTATGACTTTTCCTAAATAAATACTACGACAGCATTGAAAGGCAGGAGCATGAAAATAAGGAAGTTACCTAGCAACAAAGCCGTAATTTTGACTGCCTTTTACAATACATGTTTTTATTTTGAATATAACCTACAATATTATATATATATATATATATATATATATATATATATATATATATATATATATATATATATATATAGAGAGAGAGAGAGAGAGAGAGAGAGAGAGAGAGAGAGAGAGAGAGAGAGAGAGAGAGAGAGAGAGAGAGAGAGAGACACACACACAATCTTGTTGTTATCTCTACTGGGCCTGGCAGCCATCAATTCCTTCATTCTGTGCAAAGAATGCACCAGGGAAAATATCACCAGGAGAGATTTAATCTTGAAGCTAGCCACAGCGTTTCAGCAGAAACATTTTGATCAGAAAACTGCAAAGCTGCAGGCTGCAGCAGCTCGACCTGGACTCTGTGTTGCACAGAATGACACACTAACACTGATGAGTTAATGCATGCTACTTTCGTTTTAAATTAAAAACTACTTTCCTTTTTAAGGTTACTTGTTTACACACTAGTTTCTTTTAAAATGTTTATTTATTTATTATTTTGAAGTAGTGCTTTATATGTGGTAAGTTAGAAAATAAACCCTTGTATGTTTAATTGTTCATTTAATAGTGTTTTGGCTGTGCAGATGTTTGATATAATGTGCTTGAATAAAATGTTTGAGCTGTATCAGATAGTGACTTTCATTTTAATATTGATGTTGTTTAAGGTTCTAGTGTTAACATACAAATTTTTGTGGCGCATATGTAGAATAATACTGTCTGGCATTAGGTTCGAGTACTCAATTTTTAACGCTCGATTACTTGAGCACTAAATTCCTCAAAATTCCCACCCCTAATCCCAAGACAGTGTTCTGAGTTTGTGAATGGAAGTAAAAGTTTATTAAATATCATGCTCAAGTGAAAAGACTGAGCTTAGTCATACTGCAACATGTGCCGTTAAAAATGCCCTAATATCGAAGATGTCCTCAGATTTAAAAAAAATAACAAAAAACTGAAATGTTATCTTACTTTAATCAAGACAGCAGAATCGGCATTGTTATGACGATGTGTTACTTTGCTTCCACAAGGCAGCCACCTCAGGCATAGCAGCTATTAACACTACTCCACATCATACATCGTTTCAAAAAGTTTGCCTTCAGAATAAAAACTAAATTGGGACAGCTTTATTGGCATATTTACAGTACAATTCAATAAGTTCAAGTAAAATTGACAGTCCCGATCATGTTCAGCAAGAATAATGACTTGTCGTGCTGAGTCGCAATAACTCAGTTTCGGAATTGATAAGATTAAAGCAGACAGGCTAAAAGAATTGAATCTGTTCAGTCTTGAACAAAGAAGACTACGTGGCGACCTAATTCAAGCATTCAAAATTCTAAAAGGTATTGACAGTGTCGACCCAAGGGACTTTTTCAGCATGAAAAAAGAAACAAGGACCAGGGGTCACAAATGGAGATTAGACAAAGGGGCATTCAGAACAGAAAATAGGAGGCACTTTTTTACACAGAATTGTGAGGGTCTGGAATCAACTCCCCAATAATGTTGTTGAAGCTGACACCCTGGGATCCTTCAAGAAGCTGCTTGATGAGATTTTGGGATCAATAAGCTACTAACAACCAAACGAGCAAGATGGGCCGAATGGCCTCCTCTCGTTTGTAAACTTTCTTATGTTCTTATGTTCTTAAGAGCAATGAATGACATGCAGTTCAAAACTTCAGTGGCGAGATAGAGAGTTGCCGCCCAGCTCTTGTAAATTTGTTGTGGTTGCTCTCAACCACTTTCAAACACAGGCTTTCAGGTTTCCTAGAAGTACAAAAAGAAGTATGGCTTTAAATCAACAAATGTACTTTGTGAGCATACTGCAGAGATTCAATTTAAAAATCAACGTTTTAGGCCTTGAGTTCTGCCAGCTGTATTTCTCAGACTACACACCATTTTCAACATCTGTGTAACATAGGACTGTAAATCTAAGTTTAATTGACTACACGTTTAAACCCATTGTTAATCCGGTCGTGTAAATGGCCATAAATTAAATGTTTCACTCATTTCTTATTTTTTTTATTCACAGCGCTACCATACAGACCCACTTAAAGACAAACAATGATAAGCATAAAAGCATAAAGGACTGTAAATTAGCACTAAAATGTAATCCACTTAAATACTGTTGTTTTTACAACGTACCATTTCTCTCCATAAAAACATTGAAAAAACATTAAAAAAAAATTAAAACAGTGCACAATATTACATTTAGTTTCATTCACTTGTATATTGTTGGTAGGAAACAAAATGTGTCCAGAACCAAAACCTTTTTTTTTTTTTTAATTAAAAATCAAAGCCGTTGTCTGATACAATACTAGTTCCCACGTCCCTCCCCTTCATAACGGCGCTTGTGCATTCATGTGAAAAAATAGATTTCATTTCCCAGCGTCCCTCTCTTTCACGGCTTCTCTGTTCAGCTCACTTGAATAATTATAAGTTGTTCTGTAATTGCAGATGGCCTGTTGAACACACACAATAAAATATGGACAAATAAAAAGGTGTAAGCACTTTGTAACAGACAACTTATTCGCCGTTCTTTTATAAATAAATAAATAGTAGCTACATGTTTTTCTTTTTTCAATGTGTTACAGTGTTTTACTGTGGTGTGAATGGAGCCGTGAGGTGCCTTAATCACACAGGATATTCACGTTACTGGAATAATGTACAGTACTAACACTAGGGCCCTGTGGAATCTGTGTTATTGTGTTCTGATTTTATTTATTTATTTCTGCTTTCTGTTTGTACCATTTAAAAAAAATGTAATTAGATTAATTTAAATGAACTTATGCACACCGCAGGCAAAGCGGACAACACAAAACCGCAAACCTACAGGCTTCTACTTTTTCCATTTGGTTTGTCTTCGTCTTCATTGGATTAAGTATTATTTTACCTAATTGTATTGAAAAATAGTATTGTTAACTTTAAAAAAGGGTTGTATTTATTTATTTATTTGTGTGCAGTGTGGGGCGCCAAAAGAAGCGTGGTAAAAGCCTGGTATGTGATATTGTATTGATTCCATTTTTTACTAAAATATCAATTATCCAGCATTTTACAGCACTTGGGTTGAGAAAGTGAGATTCAGTGACCAATAAACCCCACTGTACCACTCTCTGGCCCTTCAAGCCTTGGGGCAGTAGTTTTCCATTATACTGCAAACCTGAACTCCAGTCATAATTTGTATACTAGAACATAAGTACAGTATAATGCTCACCTGCAACCAATACATGACATGCAGAAATTCTCCTCCAAGTGTGCAAATTATATTCTGAAAATTACGGTAATAATGTTAGGAGAATTTACTGTACTCCCATACATTTTAAAAGAGGTACTGATTTACTGAAGTGATTACAGGATGTTCAATTATTTTACTGCATGTATGCTGCTGTCACCTTCTGCTGTGCCCCATGGGGCACTATTGAAAATGAAAATGTTTCAACTGAATGAATTTCTGCTGGTAAAGTATTTAAAAAAAAAAAATCTGCTGACATTTCAAACCACCTTTAGTGCAGAAATTTTGCTATTCGTGTGGGTAGAGAACATCTGGTTTCCAAGTAGAACTTGGACATAAAAACAGCTTGCTAAAGATTATATAGGTCGATAGTCTAAGGAACTGCATTAGTAGCAAAAGTACTCAAACTGAAGGACTTGTGAATGGGAAGTTTTCTGTTTGTTTTTTTGTTTTTTGTTTTTTTTAAACTTTGACGGTTCATTGGATAGAAAGTGGGTTACTTCTATCTACTGTCAAAGTGAATTCCAGTATCACAGAAGTGCATCTAGTCTGTTGTACCACCTGTGTGCTACACATGCTTTCACTTTTCAAAATACACTTTCTAGTAGTTTTTCTGCTACAGACAACAACAGTACAACAACAAACGAAACCCGTCAGTTTCAACAGAGTACTCTCTTAGAAATTCAGGATGGCTGCAAACCCATGAATCAATCTCAGCAAGATACTATAACCAGAGCCGCTGCATAGCTACCGACTGCAGCCCCATGTAGCTTTGTTTTATTTCAATAACCACATTCATTTTAAAATAAAATTATGGAGCACATAACCATTACTCTGTGAATGTTTTGTAATTAATAATACATAATTTAAAATTAGTATTATTATTATTTAAACAGCAATGAGAAACGTCAGTTTATGAGTAAAGGAAACTGATCCTTGTAAATAGTAAGATGAGTAAAGGAAAGTGATCATTGTAAATGCAGTAAGGGAGTAATAAACTGACTCCATTGTGATTTAGCAGTTGGTTCAAACAATTTAACAACAAATGCTGGTGTGTAAATAAATGTAAAACTATAAAGAGAATCCAGAAATAGGACAGCAGGGTTTTTCTGCTGGGTTGTTTTTTGGACCATAATAATAATAATAATAATAATAATAATAATAATAATAATAATATCAGTAATAAAACTTGAATGAGATGGATGCAGTAATTGTATCAATTAAATATGCGATTAAAACCAAGATTAACTGAGATTGTTTTTTAATTGCAAGACTAAATAGTGACTAATATTTTTAATCGCTTGACAACCACAGATCCAACTCTTAATGCAGATCAATTGAATAGATCCCATTTGTTAACAAAGCATCCCATTATCCGACAGTGCATGTCAAATATTTTGCTTCTAAACACAGATAGAAATTAAATAAACAATAATAAGAAAAAAAAGAAGATTGAACTGTGTAAAGGTCATTTCATGGGCAAAACCATGTATTTAAATTGCATAGATGCCAAAGTATTTAATATTACTACACAGATACTGCCTCTCCGAGGACAGGGAATTAAAACTCTCATTGAATATTCATAGAATTTCTGACAAGGCCAAGTGACATATGATCCAGGCAGCAGTAAGCAATAATGTATGTTTTGTTTTGTTCTATAGCGCTGAAGATGAATAACACTGCCCTGTTCAATTCCATGCAGTCTTGGCCTAAAATTATATTAAAAGCTTTATCATTGAGTTTATTTATTCTTATTAAGAATAAGATGCTGATAAAGCCCTTGCGAGAAAAAAAAGTGAATAGGCTTCTTTACATGAAAAGCTGGGTCTGTCATCATAGTTGAAAAATGTCTAACCTCCAAATGGTTATAATTTATTTATAATATACTAACGGTGAGGAGGGAAAATCTCAGTGGGCTCCTTGAAGTGACTTTCGCTTACTGAGTTACGACCTGAAAAGGCGATAAATAGGAGCAAGCATTTTAAATGGGGAATGTCAAATGTATCCAAGCGGACTGCATTATGGTGTCATTAAGAGAGAGGTGGAGACATAATAAAATAGTGAGGAAAGACAGGCCACTCGCCAACAACACAACAAGGCTATTTAAAGAATCAAGAAAAGGGAAAGAACTAGCTGCTTCTTAAGCTAATCCTCAGTGCTTCTTGGTATATATTTCCCTCTATGGGCAATGTACAGGCTAACTGCCCCTTAAATAGAAGTGTATCACATGGACAATTTGCCCACAGTGGAAAATCAGACCCCTTGTGTCATAGTTACTTTATTGGACACAATTAAAAGATGTTATCAACCAATAATAAGTAATAGAAGTAGTAAGAAAAAGATCTGAGAAACTGTACTGAAGATGCTTTTTAAAATAAACCATAATCATTCATTTAATGCATTACAGAACAACTCCCTATATTCTAAATTGACCATCTCTTTACTGTCTAGCTGCATTGAGTACTGTGCGCACAGAATAAACCACAAAGTACGTAGCTTCGCACAATACAGACAAATATGATTACTGTGCTCCTTTAAAATGACAAAGATGAACTTGCTTTTCTGTACTAAGTGTTAGAAGTTCTTATTGCATGACTGAATTTGCATTTTGTATGGCACAGCAGGTCATGGTCTTGACTGTATGTATAACTCAAAATGACATCAAGGCTACATATTCATTTACCAGTACCATCAAGCCTCGAGTCGTGCTCTGCGTTTGCCAACTGGTAAAAGGTAGCCCTGTCTCTAACACTTGAAGAAGACTACGACGATGTTTACTGTAAATATTGAAAGTGTGGCAATATTTTAAACACGTCATAACAGGTACTGTAATGACAAGGAAAATGAACTGACAGCTTCTGCTGAGACTTCTGCAATCACTAGAAATGTTTCTCACTTAATTATCTTCACAGACATAACATTTGAGAGTGAAAAAGTGGCACCTTCATGGAAGAACTCCAGCAGCACCTGTTTTAAGACTGACAAATTGAGCGTTACCTTTTTCTGAACTCCACCCAGCATGATGCAAAGTTGACATACTTCCCTACCAACATGTGAGGGGATTTAGCAAAAGCAATTTAAACTATAAATAAATAGCAAAGTTTAAACAAATGCAAAGCACACATATTAGTACTAATCAAACTTATGTTTTTCATTTAGATCAGCTGCTATTTAGATAAACTGAACTAATTTTGTAAAAAAAATAAAATAATAATAATAATAATAATAAGATAAGAAAGCAAATTTATTTAAAAAGTTGAAAAGCTTTGTGTAGTTCGTAAGAGTACAGTACAAAGTTTCTGCTGGGGTCAAAGTATATCATTAAAAGGTACTTTCCATCTGACAGCTGTCACAGTGCCTAGATGGGAAGCACATAATGGTGGTCTTGGCTGCAGTGCACATCACAGAATTAACAAAAAATAAAACAAAACACAATAGTGACTTTCTTGTCTCCAAGGATGAACAATGTGGTGTACCTTACAGTGTACAGAAGCCCTATTTGTCATACTGTACATCTGCTCTTTCTATGGACAAATACAGCAAAAGGACTTTATTCTGGAAATATGCCAATAAAAAGATCCAGTTCTAAATTGTGGTTCATACCAACAAAAGTCTAGAAGACACTGTCAAAATTTGAAAGTACAGTGCATATTACCAACACCCTTGTAATTACAGAAAACTACAATTAATTCAAGAGTCTTCTATTATCATATACTGTTCAAAAACAGTAACCCCCCCACTCAAAAAAATAAAAAATAAACATATAGAAAAAACAACGTAACAATGTCTCGATAAAGTAAGTTAAGTTTCCTGGGAATAAAAACAAGCCTGCTCTCAAGCCACATGCTACTGTAATTTGCCTTGTTCTCGTTCACAATAGTTTTCTCTGCCAAAGCATACATCCAGCTAAAAGGAATGCATTACAAATGTTTGCACTACAATGCAAATTATGCTCATAAGTTAAATATTGCACTTTACAGTATAATACCATTTCAGAAACTTGTTTACAGCAAACAATTTACATTTTCCCTGCCCTATTAAATTAAAGTAAAACATGTCTAAGGAAGTCAAAATTAATCATACTGACTTGTATATCAACAAAATGCTTTGGTAGATTGACAGGAAATACAGTACTTTCATATCATGATAGTCACCTGTCCTTCTCTTCCTTTCTTTAACAGGATAACCAGTGTTTCTTGTTCACGGTTTATTCCATCAAATACTGCTGTATACAGTAAAGAGAGACGTTCAGTGCACCCGGAAGTTTCAATGGCTCTGTCTGTCTCACCAGGATGGTCCAGCTTTTCCAGTTTTCAGAAATCTGATCTCCAAAATAGATGCCAACTATTCCTCATTCAGGGGAGCCTTTATATTTTTTTACCTACAGACTTAAATCAGCTGCCGTGATTCAACATAGTGGCAGAATTAAGAACATCACAAAGGTGTTGGCATTTCTGCACTGCATGCTAATTAGGAAACACAACAAATAAGTTTCCATTGCACGTCAAATTTCTTTGTAAAGCTTTCTGATTGGAATATCTGCTTTTAGATTACAATGTGCATTTAGATACTGTGATTGCAATATCAATCTGTAACAAATGTCCATTAAATGTATTTGGCTTGCAGGGCACCATTGAAACTGAGACTAAAAGCAAATCGTTTTTTCTGGCGAATAAAAAAATTAATTAATTAAACGTAATAAACTAGTCACAGTAAGTGCTCTTATTGAGAATATTCCAATTTCCTTTTCTGCAGGCTTACATTACACTGTCATAAGAACATAAGAAAGTTTACAAACGAGAGGAGGCCATTCGGCCCATCTTGCTCGTTTGGTTGTTAGTAGCTTATTGATCCCAGAATCTCATCAAGCAGCTTCTTAAAGGATACCAGGGTGTCAGCTTCAACAACATTACTGGGGAGTTGGTTCCAGACTCCCACAATTCTCTGTGTAAAAAAGCATCTCCTATTTTCTGTTCTGAATGTCCCTTTATCTAATCTCCATTTGTGACCTCTGGTCCTTGTTTCTTTTTTCAGGTCGAAAAACTCCCTTGGGTTTACATTGTCAAAACCGTTTAGAATTCTGAATGCTTGAATCAGATCACTGCGTAGTCTTCTTTGTTCAAGACTGAATAGATTCAATACTTTTAGCCTGTCTGCAAGAATTGAATCTATTCAGTCTGTTTTGTTCAATCTGTCACATCAGATTGAACTGCATTTACAACATATTATATTACAGTAGAACCTCATTTATCCATGCCCCATTCATCAGCGACTTCAATTATCCATGGCTCCCTGACGGGTTTTATCTCTGAAATAAATTACATTAAACACACACACAAAGACGTGTGCGTCAGTCTAAACGCTGAGGAGTCGACGCCATGACAGCAGCATTACAATTGCGAGGATTCCTGTCTTGATAAACAAGGATTTTGTAAAATGTGAGGCGGTTACTTAGTGAAGCACAGCAAACACATTTTGCCTCACAAATAAAAGACTGATGGACTTTGTCAAGGTTCAACAGAACGACTTGCAGCAGTGAATTGTTTAAAAAAGTTGTTACAAAAAAAAAACCCTTCTGCTGGTACGATGCTGAAGATGGCTTCTTATTCGCCAGCTTCTTATTTGCATTCCATCTTTTTATTGTTTTGGGGTTTTTTGGCAACAGAAAAAGCTAGGGAAACGGGGGTGGAGGTGTATTGCATTTTGAAAAGATTTTGCTAGGAGTATCACTGTCAAAGTACCCTAAGTCTTTGTAATATATCTTTAGTAAACACTAATTTGGTTTACATTAACAGTTTCTGTATTGTATTCATGCATTCTAGTCACATGCAATGACACCTCATTTATCCGTGGATTTCACACATCTGTGGACCTATGTCCCCCCAAACGCATGGACTAATTGTACTTCATTTGCAAAGCTATTCGGATCTGTCAGACTGGCTGACATAGAGAAAAATGGCTTCTATCAATTAAATATCATCGCATCAATGAGACACTCTCCATCTACTGAATAATGGAATTATTGTGAGACTCAAACCCGCCAAGGCAGAATTCCACCTAAGACTTTGTTTTCAAACAAAATGGAAGGGGAATATTAAGCTGTTTTATACTTAGGAACTGCGTACATCAGATCACCTGGCTAAGGTAATAGCAGGGGTGTGTAATTCGTATCGCCCAGCGCCCGGGACAACAACATTTGTGTGAGGGACAAGAAGTTTGTGCCATTATACAGCCCATTGGACAAATAGGTTTTAATTATTTATTTTTCCTATGTTCGTTCTGTGCTAGAAATACACTCAGGGTATATTTACAGCAATCCACGCAAGTTTATAAAAACTAAATTGCCGAAGTGTTTACTCCCCACCCCTACTCTTCTGATTGGCTATCTGTGGAAGAAGCTGATCTTCTATTGGTTACAAAGACACCCAGTGGTTGCCTGAGAGCTTCTGGCAACACACAGACTAATCTTTTACATTTAAGATTTTACCGGTATTTAAGATTTTTGTAAATTAGCAAATAAGTGATAATGCTCTCTTAATACACAAACCAGACATTTAAATACAGCAGTCCAGTAAAGTTACAAAAAAAACCCCAAAAAAACCACACACACCACAAGTTGCTAAGGTGTCGGCGAATTAGAAAAAAAAAAATCGTTGTGTAATTTGCAACTTAGTGGTCAAACGCGTACTTGTTGTGATGTTTACTGTTTACAGTTTAGTACAAGTAATGCCCTTGCGCAGTTAACATACTTTTTTTTAAGTCTCTTGTTCGGTTCATGGACCAATATTATAAAACTAAACAAAACAGCGAAAAGTCTGCACTCAATTTCTTTATTTTTATTTAATTTAAAACAAACATATTGAAGAGAGTAAAAAAACGTGAACATGTTACAGTCCTACTGCCTGTCCTCAGCGTGTATAGAGTGTTTAACCCTACCTACGTTATATAAGTGATTTAAATCACCTCATAATTACCAATTAAAAACAACAATCAACATAAACAGATTGCACAATTCATAATTAGAACGATCATTGACATTATATATTTAATCAACTTTAAAAAGTTAGATATTACATCAGATATATTTAAAACATCAAAAAAACAACAAACACAACAACAGAAGAATCCAACAATGCATCTCTTTCCCCCTTGACGATACATTATTATTTAATTATTTCAAAAACATCGACCAATCAATCTCCTCATTGAGACCCAAAGGGGACAAAGTATCTAATTCATCTGTCCAAAACGTTTCTCTTTTCAAATGTTTGTTATCCAAATCATCTCCTCCCTGTGGCGCATTTTTAATCCCTATACATCGCACACTGGAAATTGGGTGAAGGTGAGTTTGAAACATTTCAAGACGAACTTTCCCTGGCAAAAAATGTAAAAAACAAAAACCTAGTTTGCTATTTACACTATATATATATATATATATATATATATATATATATATATATATATATATATATATATATTTTTATTTTTTTTTTTAAATGAACTAAACCTGTCTGCTATAATATTAGTTATTTGTTGTACATGCACAATCACAATTGTGAAACTATTAAATCGTGAAGATTGACAAATGTTTATAATGATAGAAATGAAATGCTTATATATGATATTATTTGTACAATATTTTATTATTTTAAAATATAACAGGACTGTAAATCTCATATATATATATTTTTTTTTTACAAAACTGACTGAACGTCAAGACAAATCAGAATTCCACAAAGCAGCAGTAATAGTTGGCATTAATTTTGTATCTTTGACGCAACAAACTAGTTTATAAAGAGTGGAAAAATCAGGCAGAAGCTATTTTTGTATTTGAATAACTCCCAAGTACTGTGTATTATTGTAGGACTCACAATATGTTACTTAAATTTACTAGCACATGTGTTCCAAACTACACTGAAAGGAGCATGTGTTTGAAGCATGTTATCCATGTGTTGAGGTGAGGTGAGGTCACAGGGAACCTTTTGTGTATCTTGAAGAATTGTGAACCAGTCAGGCTACAAGGCTAGATCCGCCCCTGTTAATCACAATTGATTATTATAGTCTACTTCCGTGTGTGTGACGAGGCAAGTAGATTTTTAAGTCAATTTTTCTAGCATTTTGTCCCTTGGACAAGTTTTTTTTTCAACAAATTGCACACCCCTCTAATAGAGTTTAATATCAGAAATAATCAACATGAAATGTTGAAATTGTAGCTGTTGGCCTTAGTGTTTATACAGTAGTAACTATACAGTGTTATTTAATATTTATAATTTTCAGCAAAAGGAAACAGATAATTGTGAGATGAACATTCTTCCCACACATCATGCACCTAATCCCATTTATAAGTTAGTGCACAATATAATAAAAACTGGAACAATGACTAATGCATGCCTTGGGAGTCCATGGCCTTAACCATGCAATGTGGTTTTTTTGTGAAGTGCTCTGTACCTGTTTTCATTTCTATTTTTATTTGCATGATGCCACACCATCTGTATTTATTCTTTGCTCCTTATCTCTAGTGACCAAATCTGAGCCCCGGGATTACATTAGCAATTCAGAAATTCAAACAGGTATTTTTTATGTGTGTATTATTATTATTATTATTATTATTATTATTATTATTATTATTATTAGTAGTAGTAGTAGTAGTAAACCAATTTTAAGCCAATAATTAGTTCATTCATTTATTTAGCCAGCATGAAAACCAGTTGAGAATGTAACACCTGGAATTCTCATTTATCCAAAAGGGCTGGGTAAAGAAACATAAAAAAGTGATAATATTGTTGTATCATAATATCGTTGAAGCTAGGTAGATGTATTAACATCCTGGGGCAAAATATGAGTTGATGGAAGACCCCATATTATTTTGAAGATGAAAGCCCAGCATCCCATCCCATGGTTGTCATGTTTAAGAGACCATCCTTAAAAATAAAACACCTGCAAGTATGCTTATTAACAACAATTTCTGAATGCAAGTTTTTCCCACACCTAGCTCCCACCTACCATAGCCAACCTGTCCTTAATTCATAAGCCATATGATCTACAGATTAAATTTTATACTACAAACATTATACATTCGCACCTACAATGTTGCATCAAATACTGTGCTCTTGTATTAATGAATAATCTGATCCAATATTTGGAGCAAGAAAGAGTAAAAAATAAAATAAAAACAGCCGCTCCCCCTAAAGCTTAACAATGTAGGAGTTTATTCCTTGAAAACACATGCAATGATCCTCCGAAACAGTAGAACAACCAAGTTATTAAGCATGCTGAAATGGAGACGAGCTCCCTCGGGCCCCCCTGCGGGGCTTCTCTGTGTACTGCCTATTAAAGAAACACTTGTATTTGCTCAACTCCCCAGTCACATCTAGCATTACAGTGACAAGAACCATCAGAGTGGAAATGCTCCGACATTCTGTCATCAGTCTGCTCCCTCCTGGAACACAGCAATCTCCATGTTGGCTGTGACCCCTTTTTTTATTGCAGCACTGTGTAGAGACCTGGAATATTCTGTTTGTAGTTTTTTGCCAGTGACTATATTTATACCAGGTACAAAAATGTAAGCAAAGTCAGACAAAAAAGTGTCTAAATCTTTTTGTATTTATTTATTTATTTTATTTGGCTTCTGTGAAAAGGAAAGGAGGTAGCACACAGCCACAAAACAAGGTCACCCGTTCTCCAAAGCAAACACCATGTCGATTTAGTTAGTTCATTGTAAGTTTTTAACCTATTTAAAACCCCTGGGTGCTGTACAGTACTTGGGTGTGGCTTTCACTCCTCTAGCTGCGAGTTAACATTCAGAAAAGCCCTTCAGTGTTCTGTTAACTTAAAAAGTAAGTAGCAGGGTTCTGAAAAATATAGCATTACACGTCCCAACGTGTTGCTACAACTGTTTAAATCCTGTACCTGTAGTTTCTTCGTTTCATTGTTAATATCCTGACAACTTTTTACATATAACCTTAAAGTCCGTTTCAAAGCTCTTTTCATAATGACCGCTCTAGTGCACCGATAGTGTAAGGATTATTGCCCACAACAATAATGATCCATGTAAGGAACAGAAAAGCCAGAGCTTTTTTTTTTTTTTTTTGCTCTTCCTGCAGTGATTTGGAGCATAGATCTCAAACACCAGCGCACTAGACCGGCCATTCTGAAAAGAGCTTTGAAACATGCTTTAAAGTTATAAGTTGAAAAAGTTGTCAGGATGTTAACAATGAAAAGAAAAATGACAGGTTTGTTATTTAAACAGCTGAATCAACACGTGGGGATGTATAACGCTATGTTTTTCAGAACCCTGCAACTTACTTTTTATAGAAGCACTTGAGCACATTTGTGACCTGTCAACAGCTCAGTAAATCTCAAGTGCTCACAGGAGATATAAAAACAAAATCAATATCCAGCTAAACAATCTAAAACTGATGACAGGACTAACAGGCAAATGCGAATTTGCCTTTCTGTGCTGGTGGCAAAATGTTTCTTCATTCACTATTCTTAATTCTAAAACGTTAAGGAAACAAGGCTGTACTTATCTAGGCTAGGCCAAACATTTCTCCTTCCCCTGCCAGCGTACTCTCATAAAGTAGACCCCACTCACAGTGTACTGTAGGTATACATCACAGATTGTAATGCTTTTACCTCTGCCTTTCTATATTGGGTCATACAAAAGAGATTCCTACAAGACCAGGTCATTTACTGTATAGTACGGCTAGCTTATTTAAAAAGTCAAACACTGGAAAGGTTCCATGTGTACAGTTTAATCACAAACTAGACGTTTGTGTGAACAAAACAAAGCATCTCAAGAGGAGGGGAGCTCACAGAATGCAATAGAGTATGAAGCAATGTCTACAGACTTATCACTGCAGATCGGTGCATAAATAACTCCACTGTGAACACTGTTGTTGCTTGCTATCTCTTTTGAACGCTGCAAAGCAGACCATTTCATTGGAAGCATTCCAGCTCAGACACAGTAAAACAAAAAAAACACTTGGGAGAGGGGAAACTACAACAATATTTTTTCACTTCGCTCCTCAACAAAGTGTGTCTGTCTTACAGCAGATTCTCTGTGCAGAGCTCGCTCGGGCACCAACAAATCTACTGGTACTGGGCGGGCGAAGCAGGCGTCTGGTGATTCTGCCTCTATAGAGTGTGCTGCTCTGTGCTGCTCGTGAATTTTACAGTTTAACTCAACGTCATATAATTGAATACTAAAATCAGTGAAGCACAATCTTCCTGCATTATTTAGTATACTCAGGTAAACAAATATAAATCACAATACTCACACTGACGGTTTTTGTATTATTTCCCTTTTAAAAAACGACTATTTCAGAAATCATCTCAAGTGTTTTGAAACTGGTAAAAATTTAAATCAGCACATTAGTCAAAAATACACATTTTAGTGTATAGTAATTGAAGACATACCATGCCCATTATTTATTTTTTTGCAAGTTTATCATCATGTGACTTCACTCCATGTCTCTGCTGAAACCCAACATGGTGGCTGCACCAACGAAGAAAAAGCAATATTTCAGTAAGACAGCGCTAAATGAAATGTGATTATCTATGAGGATGGTGCGATGGTACTCTTGGTTTTGCTGTAATTCGCGTGATCATGTATAAGTCAATACCATTAAATATAATAATGCCAGCCGTAAACACGCAGAGAATAAGAAAGCAAGTAAGACAACAATGGCAAAGCACTGCATTCTGCATGCTGAAAAACTAAGACCCAAGATACTGCATTCAAGGCAGAGCTTTCCCGAAGTTAGTAAGCTAAATTAATTGCGTATTTCATTATTGTTTAGTTTATTTATTTCCAAGCTACCTGCTGTTAATGAAACTATAATTAGCAATTTTAAACCATGGCCGTTTCTTAAATGAATTACATTTTCTGACGACGAAGAAATGAGCTCAAAACTATTTTTCTAGCTATACAATCCTTAAAGGAAAGGAGACATGCCTATTTTTAAACCTTGCAACACTGCAGAATTAGGAACGAAACAACAATTGAGAGGATTAATTATGCGTTTGCATTAAAAGGGACGCTGTTTAAATTACAACCGGGTAATACACAGCGGTGAACCTGTTTTAGAGCAACGAGTCAGTCAACACGCCTTTATCAGTGTTTCATATTTTATCATCCTGGTTATTATTATAATGCCAGTAAAACACTAAACTTAATGTGTGGAGTACTGTACATAGATTACCGTCACATAACATTGCTGGACTGTTACTAAGCTGTTTCATATTTTATTGTTATTGTAAATGCCACCAAAGCTAAACAGGTCTTTTCAAAACACCTTTATTTGGAGACTGAACTACTGTGTTAGTGGAACAGTGTAAATATGATTCTCACAACTGTGCTGAATATTTGGTTTTCTGAACTGTTGTAATGTAATTATTAGGTTTTCCTTCTTATTTTAATGCCAGCAATGAGCCAAGTTATGTCTATAAACATTATGACAGGTTTGAAGTGTCTTCAGTTACTTTACTTACTATTACAGCAACAAGAGTCTGATTTGAAAAAAAATAAAATAAAAAATTCTAGTAATATTTATTAAATGTATTTATTTTAACTAGCAACATTATATTTATGGTCAAATGCCATATTTATTAATACGTTGATAAAAACGGGGAACAAATGGAATTGGCCATTTTTGAAAAACGGAATTTGGTCCCAAGAATGGAACAATTAGTAGCCCTAAAGATGGTTACACTTGAAGGCAGTGCAGATGCCAGTGTTTTCTACAGTAGTATAAAGCAGTTTTATGCAGGCCACCAGTTAAGCATGTAGCCTAGATCTATGATAACCGACAGCGCTGCGTAGGACTCAAAATCAGAGGCAGAGCCACAATAAATGTCTAGTTTAAATTTAAAGTAAATTGTAAAATGGTTGAGATACTTGTGTTGGAATATTGTTTAAAAAATGTACAATGCAACAAAAATATATTAAAACTGGTTAATGTGTGGCTGAAGGTTTCTCACTGATAATTTACCCTTTCTCAGTCAAAATGGCAAGTTTCTCAGTATCTAAAAAGCTTAGAGGGAAATCTGAACGTTACCATGATCCAAGTAAAGGCTTCCTTGATTTATCAGTATGAATAATAGACGAAAACACCAAATACAATCTTGAGGTGCATTAACTTGTCCATTTCTTTTTACAATAGATTATCACTACCTTGTGTACTTCTCCTGTTTAAGAAGTGAACCGTCTGCTTTAACAAACAATGTTATGCAAACTATAGCTAAGTAATGTCACGGTTTAATAAACAAACCCTGTGTGTTTTTTTCTTGGTTGATATCCCTTATTCTGTTATTACTTCTTAGTTAATGTCTTCAAAATTGTACAGCATTTAAAATTCCAGTGAAAAGACAATGTGTGAGCTGATATATTTATGAACAAATCAGTTATTATAACACCTTGAATAAATCTTTTAGATGTAGTGGTACCATGCTGAAATTCGCCTTCATTTTCAAAACAGCTCGATTGTGATTGTAACCTTATAATTAATAAGGTCATACATTGCAGAATTCAACCATAATGTGGCACACGTTACACACACATGCACATATAGACACATACACACAGCTCTGGAAAAAATGAAGAGACCACTGCAAATTTTTGTTAAATCAGTATCTCTACGTGTATGGCAGCCATTCCATTCCAGTGTCTGTTGAATTCCAACACAGGCACACCTTATTCTACTGAATGAGGTGCTGATTAGGGGATCACCTGAACCAAATCTTATTTAATGAGGAAAAGTATAAAAACCACTCCTGTGGTCATCACTATCCTCTTGCAATAGGACCAGCTGGGTGGCAAAACAGTGCTAGTAGTACCTCAAAAGTAATTGTAATAAAAAAATAACTATTGACCATGCCCAAAGAGTTGAAAAGGCAAGTTTTGAGTGAGGAAAAGAAGGGTTCAATTCTGGCTTTACTGGCAGAGGGATACAGTGAGCATCGGGTTGCTTCCATCCTTAAAATTTCAAAGACAGCGGTTCATAAGAACAATGTCAAGCAGCACACATTGGGGACAACAAAGCTACAGACCGGCAGAGGGCGAAAACGACTCTCCACTGACCGGGATGGCCGCCAATTCATTCGAATGTCACTCAGCAACAGTAGGATGACATCAAGTGACCTATAAAAAGAATGGCAAACGGCAGCTGGGGTGAAGTGCACGGCGAGGACGGTTCGAAACAGGCTCCTAGGGGCAGGGCTGAAGTCGTGCAAAGCTAGAAAAAAAGCCCTTCATCAATGAGAAGCAAAGAAGAGCCAGGCTGAGGTTTGCAAAAGACCATAAGGATTGGACCATAGAGGACTGGAGTAAGGTCATCTTCTCTGATGAGTCCAATTTTCAGCTTTGCCCAACACCTGGTCGTCTAATGGTTAGACAGAGACCTGGAGAGGCCTACAAGCCACAGTGTCTAGCACCCACTGTGAAATGTGGTGGAGGATCAGTGATGATCTGGGGGTGCTTCAGCAAGGCTGGAATCGGGCAGATTTGTCTTTGTGAAGGACGCATGAATCAAGCCAAGTACAAGGTTGTCCTGAAAGAAAACTTGCTTCCTTCTGCTCTGACAATGTTCCCCAACTCTGAGGATTGGTTTTTCCAGCAGGACAATGCTCCATGCCACACAGCTAGGTCATCAAGGTGTGGATGGAGGACCACCAGATCAAGACCCTGTCATGGCCAGCCCAATCTCCAGACCTGAACCCCATTGAAAACCTCTGGAATGTGATCAAGAGGAAGATGAATGGTCACAAGCCATCAAACAAAGCCGAGCTGCTTGAATTTTTGCACCAGGAGTGGCATAAAGTCACCCAACATCAATGTGAAAGGCTGGTGGAGAGCATGCCAAGACGCATGAAAGCTGTGATTGAAAATCAGGGTTATTCCACCAAATATTGATTTCTGAACTCTTCCTAAGTTAAAACATTAGTATTGTGTTGTTTAAAAATGAATCTGAACTTATTTTCTTTGCATTATTTGAGGTCTGACAACACTGCATCTTTTTTGTTATTTTGACCAGTTGTCATTTTCTGCAAATAAATGCTCTAAATGACAATATTTTTATTTGGAATTTGGGAGAAATGTTGTCAGTAGTTTATAGAATAAAACAAAAATGTTAATTTTACCCAAACACATACCTATAAATAGTAAAACCGGAGAAACTGATAATTTTGCAGTGGTCTTAATTTTTTCCAGAGCTGTGTGTGTGTGTGTGTGTGTGTGTGTGTGTGTGTGTGTGTATATATATATATATATATATTATATATATATATATATATATATATATATATATATATATATATATATATATATATAAATTGCTGTCTCTGTAGGTGTGTATGATTACTGAAATCTCAGGTCAGGATAATTTCGTACCACTTAATCTGCACCAATGAAGCATAACCCAGTTAACTGTACTGATGGCATATCAGATGCCTAGATGATAGATATGATTGCATTCCTGTAGAACTTACAGATAAAACTAAATACATTTTGACAAGGAATTGCATTTTAATTTGTATGTACATAATTATTAGTTAAATAAATTGCTACCGAATAAGACCATTTTGCTACCTACAGTCCAGGCAGGCAGCACACCCTCAATACTGCCTTAAAAGTCGAACTTCTAGCCCTGGCAACAAAACAACTGAGGAATAAGAAGCAAATAATGATGGAACCGTTGCTATATACACTCCTCCCACAAAGGATCCATACAGTACTTCCTAAATCCAATCAACGAAGACCAACTGATTCAACCAATATAGTGTATCTGCAAACATACCTTTTTTATCCTATTAACTATGCTTCAGCATTTTGTTCCACACATGTTCTGTATGGAAAGGGATACAATTAATATAAGTACAGTATTATTATATTTCCTGTCTCCTTCCCATCAGCAATAGGAACCATGGATACTATATTATTTTATGAACATTGAACTAGAGTCCTGCACCGGGTCGGGTACCCGCAAAAGCAGGTCGGAATGTGAACTTCTTTGTGGTTTGCGGTTCGGGTGCGTGGTCAGGCTCGGATCTGAATTTCAATCACCAAAACCGTTTTCTCTCCTTTCAGCGTACTCATCTGTAACCCTTTCCCAAATAACTTATTAGACGGGAAATGTACTGGTATTTCCTGAACTAAAGCAGGACTCCGCTGACTAAGCAGTGTTCTCAGTTTGTTTTGCCTCTTGTTTGATACGTTGCAAGATCTTTTTAACAAGTCTCCTTGTAGTGGATAATTGTTCGAGGGGTAAATCAGAAGTGTGGAATTATTTTGGAATCACAGCGAATTAAAATATTAATATATTCTGCATAGCACCTAAATGCAAGTATCTCAAAGTGCTGTACAGTTTAGAATAAAACTAAAAACAACAAACAAAGTACGAACAAGTACACAACATAGTTAAAAATAAAAAAATAAAAAGATTATAAAATAAAACACTGCACAGTGACATAAGCCTAACCATAATGAAATGCCTGTACACAGTGATGCATTTGTAGTTGTTATTTTAGAAGCATCAACAGTATTAGTGTCCTGTGGAAGATTATTCCAAAGCCTAGAGGTGAATAACAGCAGAACGCCCTGTTACCCGGTGGCAAAGTGGGGAGTAGATACAGATGCGTGCAGTGTAGAGTGGATACAAAACAGACAATGATTTCCAGGTGCAAGGGTGTTTATTGATTTGATTAACAACGTCCAGAGCCTTATGATGAACACCTGTAAATAATAATGATGGAGTGACACAGTGGCGTGTATCACTCTGTATTTGTAAATCCCTGGGTTTGACCCGTAACCCAAAAGTTTAGTTTTTTACACACCAACACTAAACAGAAAACACAAACACAGTTGCTAGTGACAGTGAATAAGTGCTAGTGATGTATTTACAGTTCTCTGTGAAATGCAGGGGTAAAAGTGATGTCCGGGTTTATGCTGGCTTTCGCTCCAGCTCCAGATTGTGCTACTGGTAGTCTATTAACAAACAGACAACAGTTAACAAAACACTAACACACACAAGACAAAACTCACGGTTTCCCCAATATGGCAACAGAGACTCCTTGTAGTTTAAAACACTAACCATTTACCAAAGAACAGATCACTTACTCTACGCCCCCTATTTATACCCTTGCTCATGACCCCTAGGTTAACGAGCACATCCGCTCCTCCAATCCTCGGATGCCACACCATCCCCCGTTCGAGTCATTGAGGTTGGGTGCCGTAGCTCAGCCCCCTTCTTAAATGACCAACTTCCACCTACCCTAAGGAATAAGATGTCATGCCATTTGATTAAGGGTACTCTGTTCCTTATACACAGTGCCCTCACAGGTAGAGAGAGAGCTCTAACACCATGAAACATTCGATCTCTGTCACACACCCATAGAAAGAAGCTTAGCCTTTGGAGTCCTTAACAAACCCAAATTGGCAGAGTGAAGGTTACCAATGGGAATATACCTCACTAACAATTCAGAAATGTAATTTGGGGCCAAACCATTTACAGTCTTATAACTTAGCAGTAAAATTTTATGATCAATCTTGCTCTTGGGCTGCAACCAATGCAGAGAGGCAAGAACTGGTGTAACAAGAACATGTGACTGGATTCTTTGCTTGTAAATTATGTTTTGTGTAAGACAGCCACAAAACTGTTAATCTCTGCCAAAGCACAGGTGTAGCTCCCTTGCAATTTGTGGCACGAATGGAATAGACAGGTATTTTATAGTAAAGTAAGTAGAGATAGTTAATACGTTAAAATATATCCAGTCGTAAAAATCGGACCTGTGCAGGACTTTACATTGAGGTAACACTCTGCTGTCAAAGGCACGCATACAGAAGCACAGCAATAAAACCTGACACACTCATACTTAATAACACTGGCTATCTGATTCAGTCGTGTGGGAACCTCTTTCAGTATTATATGGGATGTATTACATAAGAACATAAGAAAGTTTACAAACGAGAGGAGGCCATTCGGCCCATCTTGCTCGTTTGGTTTTTAGTAGCTTATTGATCCCAAAATCTCATCAAGCAGCTTCTTGAAGGATCCCAGGGTGTCAGCTTCAACAACATTACTGGGGAGTTGATTCCAGACCCTCACAATTCTCTGTGTAAAAAAGTGTCTCCTATTTTCTGTTCTGAATGCCCCTTTTTCTAAACTCCATTTGTGACCCCTGGTCCTTGTTTCTTTTTTCAGGCTGAAAAAGTCCCTTGCGTCGACACTGTCAATACCTTTTAGAATTTTGAATGCTTGAATTAGGTCGCCACGTAGTCTTCTTTGTTCAAGACTGAACAGATTCAATTCTTTTAGCCTGTCTGCATATGACATGCTTTTTAAGCCCGGAATAATTCTGGTCGCTCTTCTTTGCACTCTTTCTAGAGCAGCAATATCTTTTTTATAGCGAGGTGACCAGAACTGCACACAATATTCAAGATGAGGTCTTACAAGTGCATTGTACAGTTTTAACATTACTTCCCTTGATTTAAATTCAACACTTTTCACAATGTATCCGAGTATCTTGTTAGCCTTTTTTATAGCTTCCCCACATTGCCTAGATGAAGACATTTCTGAGTCAACAAAAACTCCTAGGTCTTTTTCATAGATTCCTTCTCCAATTTCAATATCTCCCATATGATATTTATAATGTACATTTTTATTTCCTGCGTGCAGTACCTTACACTTTTCTCTATTAAATGTCATTTGCCATGTATCTGCCCAGTTCTGAATCTTGTCTAGATCATTTTGAATGACCTTTGCTGCTGCAACAGTGTTTGCCACTCCTCCTACTTTTGTGTCGTCTGCAAATTTAACAAGTTTGCTTACTATACCAGAATCTAAATCATTAATGTAGATTAGGAATAGCAGAGGACCTAATACTGATCCCTGTGGTACACCGCTGGTTACCACACTCCATTCTGAGGTTTTTCCTCTAATCAGTACTTTCTGTTTTCTACATGTTAACCACTCCCTAATCCATGTACATGTGTTTCCTTGAATCCCAACTGCGTTCAGTTTGAGAATTAATCTTTTGTGCGGGACTTTGTCAAAAGCTTTCTGGAAATCTAAATAAACCATGTCATATGCTTTGCAATTATCCATTATCGATGTTGCATCCTCAAAAAAATCAAGCAAGTTAGTTAGGCACGATCTCCCTTTCCTAAAACCATGTTGACTGTCTCCCAGTACCCTGTTACCATATAGGTAATTTTCCATTTTGGCTCTTATTATAGTTTCCATAAGTTTGCATATAATAGAAGTCAGGCTTACTGGTCTGTAGTTACCTGGTTCAGTTTTGTTTCCCTTTTTGTGGATCGGTATTACGTTTGCAATTTTCCAGTCTGTCGGTACCACCCCTGTGTCAAGAGACTGCTGCATGATCTTGGTTAGCGGTTTGTAAATTACTTCTTTCATTTCTTTGAGTACTACTGGGAGGATCTCATCCGGCCCAGGGGATTTGTTTATTTTAAGAGCTCCTAGTCCCTTTAACACTTCTGCCTCAGTTATGCTAAAGTTATTTAAAACTGGATAGGAACTGGATGACATGTGGGGCATGTTGTCAGTATCTTCCTTTGTAAAAACTTGTGAAAAGTAATCATTTAACATATTTGCTATTTTTTTTTTCTTCCTCTACGATTTTGCCATTTGTATCTCTTAAACATTTAATCTCCTCTTTGAATGTTCTCTTGCTGTTGTAATATTGGAAAAACATTTTGGAATTGGTTTTAGCTCCCTTAGCAATGTTCATTTCTATTTCTCTCTTGGCCTTTCTAACTTCCTTTTTGACTTGCATTTGCAGTTCTGTGTACTCTTTCTGTGTACTTTCTTTTTGGTCCTTTTTTAATGCTCTGTAAAGTGCCTTTTTTCGCTGAATATTTTTTTTAATTGATCTATTAAACCATTTTGGCAATTTAGTTTTACATTTAGATTTGTCTACTTTAGGGATATAATTGTTTTGCGCCTCTAGTACTACGTTTTTGAAGAACAACCATCCTTCTTCTGTGGGTGTTTTCTCTATTTTACTCCAATCTACTTCTGTTAGTCTCTGTTTCATGCCTTCATAGTTTGCTTTTCTAAAATTGTAAACCTTAGCTTTAGTCTTTACTTTTGAGGATTTAAAAAACACTTCAAATGAGACCATGTTGTGGTCTGAGTTTGCCAGTGGTTCTCTGACCTCTGTTTTAGTTATTCTATCTTCGTTATTTGAAAAGACTAAATCAAGGCATGCCTCCCCTCTAGTGGGTGCCTTCACAAATTGTGTTAGGAAGCAGTCATTTGTCATTTCCACCATTTCTATTTCATCCTTCGCGCTACCCACCGGGTTTTCCCATTTTATTTGGGGGAAGTTGAAATCCCCCATTAGTATGGCTTCTCCTTTGCTACACACATTTCTAATGTCATTGTATAACAGATTATTGTGCTCACCGTCTGAATCTGGCGGTCTATAGCATGCTCCTATTATTATGCCTTTTGTCTGCATTTGGGAGTTATGTTGTACAGTGCACAACACCTTCTTTTGGGTGGGGAGGTGCAAACTGTGCCTTTTATTGTTTAAATGATTGACCAGAAACTGTTTTGTGTATAGAAAAAATAAACTGTTTTGTGTATAGAAAAAAGTAATAATAATAATGCAGTGATGAGAACACAGAGAATGATACCAGTGTTTTTCAATACGGATGTTGTTTTCAAATTGACTTTGTGATGGCTAATGATTATGGAAGAAATCATCGACTCCTTAAAGTCAACTCCCCTTTTTTATTATAAATAAATAAATAAATAATCAATAATTATTCCAATATCAGGTTGACAAACTGTCAATAATTTCATTATAACAGAACAGATGCAGCAAGGCTGCACTGACTTGACTTAGGAAAATGAAAAACAACTGCCATGGCAACCCATTACCGCTCCCCAAAGGTGGTAACTACTCGCACACTGGGAAATGCTTTGGGGAAAAAAATTTCTGCAGGCAGTCAATACAGTAGCTGAGCTGTTTTTCTGTTTTTTATCTGCTCTCTTGCTGACACTGGTTAGACGGATACCTAAGGAAAGATTACCAATATCAGTTTTAGTACATTTCATTCAATACAGAAAAGTCTGTTTTATCTCATACAGGTAGAACCAACAGCGACTGAAATTAATAGCAACCGCATTCATTTGTAAAGGCTATGGGTGTTCACTTTCCAATACACCAGTGGATAGCAAGTACACAAAAGGGAATATGAATTTAATTGTGAAGGAAAATGAAAAAAATAGTCAGACAGAGGTTCAGAATTCTCATCTCATATTATAATGAAGATTCACAAGTGTCAGACAGAGGAGGAGACACTGCAGTACAGCAGTTATGCTAATGCTCTCTTGACTTGCTCCAAGAATCAATATGGTAGTTATGGCCAGAGATTCACAAGATCTTGCAAGATTGTAGAACAAATGCTTTGCATTGTTCCTTGCTGTTCCAGTCTGAACACTCCAGAGCACCCCTCTATTTTAGCAGATTGGATCCAGACAAGCTCTGTTGCTTAGGAGAAAATTTTTTAGTTGATGGGTATGTAGAATTCTTCAGATTCCCTCTCTATGCATGATCTTGGATCTTGGTAAAGAAGCTGCATAAAGTATGCGCAGTGCTTACCTCTAGGATAGGAAACATTTGAGCATAGATGGGCCATATACAGTACATAGGATTCTTTGTGCAGCTTCAACATACCTTACTTAGCATGTAATATTATGTATGTATGTATGTATGTATGTAAGTACTGTAGCGATCTTGGTTAACGCAGGCAGGTGCATCACAAAGGGCGAGGCAATCCACACACAGGTGGACGGCGGCCACGAACCCGGGACCTATCGCACTAAAGCATAGCACTGATACCGCTGTACAGAAGAGCCAGCTCCTTTGCAAGGAGCGTATATCGGGCTTATGTCTTCGTGTGTGTGATTACGTCACCTACCAGCCATGCTGCCTTCTCCTGTGCACGCTACAGTATGTATGTATGTACTATTGAACTAAAACCATTAGAAACATATTTTCATTTTGGAGTTCTGCAGTAAGCCAAGTTTTCTAAAAGTCAACACATATTCACTGTGCAGTGCTGAAAGAATTGCTCACTGGGTGTAACCAAAATACATACTGTATATATTTTAGTTTCTTCACAAAAAAACAACTTCAAAACCTTGACTGCTGGAACCATAAGCATAGAGGAAGCCGCTGCCTTTGAGCAAAATCTGGCATTCTATTCTAGATTTAAAGAAAGGTGAACTTGTTCCTGTATAGCTCTGAATACTGTAGTGTATTGCAACCAGGACACACCGCAGGGTGAGTGTGAACACCACCTAAAAGCCAGAGAGATGCAGTCTCTATTACAGCATACATAATACATCCCAGCCACAGCTTTCCACTATTTGCATATGAGTAGTGTAATTACTTAACCTTCAGTTTAGCGAGTTCATCCCTATGGGGTCCGGCATCACTTCACTGTATATCTTACAGTATTTTGTTTATGCTGGCAGACCTAAACTCCATGTGCTGAGTGCAAAAAGAGGGGGTTGGGGGAGGTTGTCAGTTGGTATAATTTAGAAGTACAGTACTGTAAGTATTCTCCAGTGTGGCATTTGCGTCATTGTAGCAGCAGGCCTGACCTCCCAGAAGGTTGTAGAGTCTACAAAATGTAACTCATTCATTGTGTACTGTACTGTAATGTATTCTTGGTACTCCTGCAGGAGATGGGGTGCAATCTGGGTGTACTCCTCAGGATACTAGAAGTTGTGAACCAAATGTGATGAAAAACGCTGAACGTTTACTGTCTCTATAGCAAAAAACTTTTAGTAATAAAAAGTTACAAACCTTCTTTTTCATGCAGTGTTTATTTATCCTATGAATACAGTTAAGAACATAAGAACATAAGAAAGTTTACAAACGAGAGGAGGCCATTCGGCCCATCTTGCTCGTTTGGTTGTTAGTAGCTTATTGATCCCAAAATCTCATCAAGCAGCTTCTTGAAGGATCCCAGGGTGTCAGCTTCAACAACATTACTGGGGAGTTGATTCCAGACCCTCACAATTCTCTGTGTAAAAAAAAATACTCTCCTATTTTCTGTTCTGAATGCCCCTTTTTCTAAACTCCATTTGTGACCCCTGGTCCTTGTTTCTTTTTTCAGGCTGAAAAAGTCCCTTGCGTCGACACTGTCAATACCTTTTAGAATTTTGAATGCTTGAATTAGGTCTAAGACTGAACAGATTCAATTCTTTTAGCCTGTCTGCATATGACATGCCTTTTAAGCCCGGAATAATTCTGGTCGCTCTTCTTTGCACTCTTTCTAGAGCAGCAATATCTTTTTTATAGCGAGGTGACCAGAACTGCACACAGTATTCAAGATGAGGTCTTACAAGTGCATTGTACAGTTTTAACATTACTTCCCTTGATTTAAATTCAACACTTTTCACAATGTATCCGAGTATCTTGTTAGCCTTTTTTATAGCTTCCCCACATTGCCTAGATGAAGACATTTCTGAGTCAACAAAAACTCCTAGGCTCAAAAGGCACTTAGTAATTCTTTTGATATATTCCTTACTGTAACCGAAAAATACTTTCAATATCCAACTGCGATCTTTTTAATCCGCTCTAATTCCCAAAGTCACTTCACCTGAGTGGAGTGCAGCCTGATTAATATGGACTGACAACCCAAACCGCAAAACTGTAGTTCAGAAGGGTTAAAGGTTAACCACATCATCATTTGTAACTTTGCGGGATACTCTCTTAATGGAACTTATTAGGAGCCAGCAAAAAAAAGTTCTTGGTCAAAAACCCAAGGACATACCAATTAACTTGAAACACAAATTTAGTTGTGCAATGTAAAACTTGAGGAGCCTAAAAATAGTGCTTTTTCAATGTACCATTTCACTGGAAACAATAAATTCTGAATGATTTGCCATTACTGTAGAGTTTTCTGACTGCAGCAATATGATGAATACTGTACAGTAAACAGGATCGCAGCAGAAAAGAGACACTCTGTTAAGTTTTTGCAGATATTCGCCTAACTGTGAGGATGAACACTAATTACACAGAAACGGAATAAACAGTTATTATCGGCAATCTGTACTCGCTACATCTGACAGGAAATCCAATATTAACCAACTGTCACAACTTCTGCAACAGGCACAGTAGTAAAGTACTAAACCAGCGTGGTTTCCCATACATAAATACAAGCACGTGAATGTGAGCTACAAGCAAGTACAACTACAGTTTTGAGAGTTTGTTTGCAAAAATGTAAAAAAGGATAATTTATCAGCTTACTGTACACATACAGTACCATTGATATTTATTTATCCTCTATTCTGAGTTTAGCTCTATAGTGTACCTCTAACTGTGGTAAGTATTACATGTAAATTGAATCATACTATAAAATGCCTGGGTCAATTTATTAAACTATTATTTTATGCGCAGAGCGGATTTCGATTTTAAAAACGTGGGGCCCTAGTGTGCACAGCATATTCAGCTGCCTGGGAAGAAACCACTGGTGGTTAAGAAAATAATAAGCAAAGAGAACCTGCTTCAAAGACGAGAGAAAGAAAGACCACACGGTCGTGTGTCATTGCCCCCCCCCCCCCCCAAATATTAACTGATGGGCCAATCTGAAATCCAATGCCTTGATTTAAAACCACCTTTAAGTCTCTGCTTTAGTCACTACAGGCAGTGCACCCTGAGCAGCAGGTGTTTCCTTAAAATATCCTTAAGAAATAGTTGAGGTAAAAATAGTCAAACAGGTTGCTAGTCGGCACTATTTTATATATATATAATATATATATATTATATATATATATATATATATATATATATATATATATATATATATATTATCGTGCTGTTTGTGCACGTCTAGATTTTAAAATTACTTATATTTTGCTTTAATTTTTAAATGTTAACACAGTTTATTAAACTGTGAGTTTTATGTTCATATTTTACAGTCATGTGACGTGCAAGTAGTTGTCTACCAGTTTCTGAGTGACTGTCACTTACAATGAACCAGTTGTCTAGCTACATTTTCCACGCTGCCCCTAATCTGTAACCCTGATTGCACTTACACATACTTGAAACTGTCATTTTGTCCAAATTTAGCCATGCATTTAAGTTTGAGTAACTTCAATAGTGTTCGGTCCTTAGAAAAGTTACATTACATATTTCAAGTCAACGAAAACTTATTAACCATGAACTAAGGGTAGATTATTTAACATTACAAACATGATGGGTGCAGATTACAATAAATAAACAGAAAACAAACACAATGTGGTATTTTAAAACAAACACCTGGAGAATACAACAGCTGTTGTCTACCTGGGGAAAGTTATGCAAGATGTTGCTGGTAACAAAGGGAATGTATGGTACTGTGTTCCTAACAAACAGCTCACTGAAGCTCTAGAGAAGATTCTGACAGTATACAGTATTGTCTAGGCTACTTTAACTATTCATAGCAGGCATGTATGAAAGCTGCTCATCACTGCTGAAGCCTGGAGCAGATATAAACCAGAAAAAGTGCTTCTGACAGACCTGTCATGCTATACAGATGTAGACAGCTGTGTTGTTTGGTTTGTTGCCTGACAGGGGAAGCCAGGTGCCTGTACTCTTAATCACTGCTTGTACAGGAGTTCATGCAGGGCTTCCTGTTTCTGGTTCTCGAATGCATACTGTGAGAACACAGAGGTCTCTACGAGGCCCAGAACCATTACGGTGAAACTGAAACCTACTCTGGTCTGGAAATAAAGCAGAATATATTTAATGTGTACACATGTACAGTGCGTGTTAAAAAAAAGTAAAGCAACTGGGCACACCCCCCACCCCCCACCCCGCCCTGCCCAAGTGGCTCATCCAATCAGAACTTTGCTGGGGACTCCGAAGGGGGGTGTCACATTGGTTCCGACGCTCCCGGGGTGGGGGATGGGAAACCAGCAGGGACTCATTCTCCTCATTGCGCAACAGCAATCCCTACTGGCCAGACACCGAGTACATTCAGAGTGGATAAAAAGCAGGGCTGATCTCCGTTCTCCGGGATCGGTAGCCCGTCCACTTCTGCTCTGAATTGCTTGGCGTAAAAGCGATTCTGGCCTTAGGCTTGTGAATCAATTACAGTATGCACTACTGTACAAACTTGGTACAACTCGTATAGTTCGAATGAAATAAGAATTAATAAAATAACTATGGCGTTATTTTTACAAAAGCAATCCAACCACAAGCTGTTGACTATACTTTAAGGTATTGGCTTGTACTGTCTAACTGGACGACTTAAATAGCAAAAGTTATGAATTGTACATTACACAAAACTAACTTGCTGAACAAAAACAATAATAAACAACTTACAATTTCAATTGTTTCGCAAGCAGAAACACGTGTTTTGAAAGTTCTGCTGACAAGCTTGTTATCCAGAATAATCTGAGCTTTAAAGCCATTTGAACAAGAACTCATTTTTCACTCCTCACTCATTATGAACCTGTAACCAACTGCACTTAGTTGCGAATGAACGAATGAACGATCCGTTTCCAGTCAGTCTTCAGTCACATGAAACGACACTGTCAAATTATCCACTAGTCTTTAATACTTTTTATCCCTTCAATACTGGTAATGTGTCGAGTTACGAGTAAAGCATGGTGTCGAGTAAAAAAATTAAGAAGCAGGATGCATATATTTTACATTCAGAAAATTCAAGACCAAGACTGTCTGTCGAATTAAGCGAAGGGGTCGAGTTATCCACCAGCTGAGTTAACCAAGGCTGACTATATCGAACAGCCTGTGGTTGTTTACTATAGAAAAAAAAGTGAACTCAAAGATGAAATATTAATTTATTAATACATTTGATTTAAGATGGAAAGCTACCAAATGGTTAGAAAAGGCTGATCTTTAAAGGGTTAAATCAAACTTTTGCAAATGAAGATATACTATTATTATTATTACCAGTATTATTATACTTTGGACAAAAGACCAAAATCGGTAATTATTTTACTGCTGGATATTGCACTGTCATCCCGTGATTTAATAAAAATTATTCTAATATATTGTAGTTACATATTAGACAGTAACGTGTATTTATTTGCACATCCTGAAAGACTACATTACAAGAGACAGGATATGTTATACAGGGGTTATCTCTCTCCTTCAGGAGAGGAGCTCATTCTAACATAATCAATGTGCTATGGATCTCATACGTTAATGAAATAAACTTCCATTTAAATCAATAGGAGGGGAGGCACTACAAGTTTGCAGCTGCAGGACAGAAACATGTGAAAATCGCTACTCAAAACAGCAGATATGCTTCTGATGCATTTCCCTTTTTAAAATACAAATATTTGTCCTTGCGCCACTGTCCATGTGGGGCTTCGAATTACAACAATTTCCCAACTCAAATTACAGGACACCACTGTCAAGGCCACATTTTCAATGCATCAGGCACATCCGTCAAGTCTAACCTGCTAAAAAAGGGTATGACTCCCCTGAGCACAGCATCTAATACCAGCTGAATATTTAATACTGGGCAGGAAAGACACATTTTCAGCAGCACCCTTTTTTATCTGTGCTTGACTGGGGTTCAAACCTGCTTTTTTTTTTTTTAAAGCTTAGTCACTCAGTCCAAGTGGCTGTCATGATTTGGGAAGAGAGTACAGATTCAAAACTGCAGTGGCTAGTGAGCAGGGAATTCACATCACTAGACAAGCCTCTGCGTTCAAAAGAAAGTGTGATTGCACTAATCTCTATTCTGAGCTCCCGCGGTTACGCACCTTAAAGATTTACTATAAAGATAAAGTCAACATTACCACCTGGTAAATAAAGGTGTATTATACACAGCACGTACAAGTTAACTCCTTCCAAGCACACACTCAAGTGTGTTACAGTACCCAATTTCCCTGTGTATGTATTGTACACATCATTTTTTTTTTGTAAATTACAGTATTACTGTTAACTAAGTTTTTTTTTTTTTTTTAAATCACCTTTTCCTTAAATTGAGTCCAAATATTTATTGAAACCAAAAAAAATTAAATAAATTACTCTAAACGAGGCCTGTTTTACATTTTTCCAATAAATAAATAAATGTTTTAATAGCAGTGCTGTGATAGCATAACTGCTGTGATTCACATAGTTTCACAAGTGAAGCTTCTCCTTGTCAATTACACAGTCCCCTCTCACAATTACACATGCTACTGAAAAAGATCACTTTGTACATAATAAAATAACAAAACAGCAACAAAACTGCTTCGAAATGACTGCAGGGCTGCCATATGTTTTGAGCCCTGTAATAAACCTACACAGCTATTCTGGATAACAGGGAAGGTTGAAAAACATATGACAATGCAGTACATGAAGGGTAAAGCAACTTGCAGAATTTCAACTCCTCTACTTGCAGAGCATTTCTGTAACCTTAGACAAAGTAAATGTATAGTACAAAGATTTATTTTATTTTCCACTACACACCATTCAATTTAATTTCTGTGGTTTGGATGTTAGACTATTACTGTACTACATTGGGTAAGGAAAGAAAAGAAAATCGAATTATTTGCAGTGTGTTCATAAATTTTGGGTACCCAGTATAAATAAATTATTATATTTATATATATATATATATATATATATATATATATATATATATATATATATATATATATATATACATACACATACACACATATTTAAATACCTATTTAAAGCAACATAAATCTAAAGCAATACAGATCATCTTCCTGTGCATCCTCAGAGTCTCTACTTTTGAACTTGAAACTGTGAGCAAGACCAAAAGGAGGCTAGCACCGTAGAAAAAAAGAAAAAGAGAAAGCCTGTGTGAGCTTATTAAAAATACAAGCCAGCCCCTTTCATCCTCTTTACAACCAACACAGCAAAAGCTTGCCTGGCATGAGATCCGTGGCTACCCCACCCAAAGTCCTTCTAGCAATAAAATCTAATCTACCATCAGTACAGGAACCTCAGTCAGCAGACACCTTCCACAACCTGCTGCTTCACATTTCAACAAACAACAATGCAAAAACAGAGGGAAACAAAAGGAGCCACACGCACACACACGAAAAAAAAAAAGATCACAAACCTTGCATCCCCACCTTCGGTTTTTCAAACCAAGAATATGCTAGTGCTCCAGAAAAATATGCAGCAGTGGGGCCTGAACCAATCAAAGCAGACAAGAGCTATGAGCCCGCCAATCAAGGGAGGCTGCCTTTGGATGATAGCCAACCATATCATAGCTCATTACTCAGTCAACAGAGAGAGGATGGCGGGGGAGGGGACACAAAAAGAAACAAAAACCTCACTGAGAAGGGGAAAGAGAGAGAGAGAGAGTGAGAAGAAGGGATGGGGTGGAATGGAATGGAATGGGGCAGGAATAAAAGGGAGGGTGATGAAAGCTTTGTGATCCTTTTGGACAAAGACTGTCAGAAAAGAGAAATAAGAATAAATTACATAATTTAGGGATTGTGTTCGTGCAGCAGCTGTGAGTCCTTCTCTCTTGAGTGAGCTAGTCTAGTCTTTAGGTCTTTTTCTTTATTTCTTTCTGGTCATAAAGGCAAGTCTCTCTTTTTTAAAATAAATAAATAACTTCAATGTCTTAAATCAGTGGGGCATCTCCTTAACTGCTGCCCTGTCTTCACTATTAGTTTGATGTTGTTGAACCCATACAGGAACTTCTAGTTCATTTTTAATTGGGATTGTTACACCCTAAGCCCAATTAAACTGTGGTGTTATATTTTATGAGTTTTGTATTGAAGGGCAGGGCCATATTGCAAAGCAGCTCCATGGATATAGAATAATGTGCTGTACATAGACCTGGACAACAGAGTATATCAAGCCATACCAACACCTCAGAACATTAGTCAAATTGTTTCAATGCCTCCTATATGGAGCTGTGAACAATTATTTTTCTGAAGCATATATACACATTTCTATAGAGGGAAAGTTTCATTCCTGGTAAGCCTGCCAGAACTCCATTCACTGGATGCAACTTTTAAAAACAAGTAACAGCTTTTAAAACAGAGCAGATTGGCCAAATGTATCAGTTAAAATTCCCTGCCTGACTTTAAAATGTGCTGCTGGATTTTTTTTTTTTTTTTTTTTTTTTTTACTCAACAAAATTCTTTACTTACTACTTGGTAACCTTGACAATATTTCTGAAGACTACAGGTGTAGCAGTCGTCGTTTATCATAAATATATATATATAATATTATATATATATATAAGTATATATATATTTCTATATACAATATATATATAATATATAATTATATCTAATTATATATAAAAAAAACATTCGAGGACATGTGATAAATGTTAATTTTGTATCACTACCTGGCTCATTTGTTTGTGCAATGTCTACTTTTCCACCCACTAATGCTGTTGAGATTAAATGTTATTTGATCAGGATTTCCATTTCAATGACTTACACTTCATGATATGTACAAGTGGGCAAATAAACATATGGGCATAAAAAAGACCAGTTTACAGGTCTGCTGTTTTAGGCGATTTGATTTTCCTATACGCTGCTCATGGGATCCGCTTGAATCCGGCATTAGGCCTGCTACTAACTGGCCCCAGGGGACCTATAGAATTACATCTAGTTTGTCCAAGATGAACAATCTGGTCAGGACGGCCAGACTGACCAAACTGAAACCAGTGGCAAAACCTCAGTAGGGAACCAACCATTAATACATGCAATTAAGGTTGGTTGGGGTTGTTTGTATGAGTTCAGTTCATTTGATTTATTAGGCCTACATTAATAAAAAGAAAGATATGTACAGCATATCGAAATGTTGGGCAGCTGGCTCTTTGAGCTTATATATATATATACATACAAGAGGAGGTGTATAGTGGAAAACTATGGACCCTGAGGGAAGAACTATAGTTACCAACAGGGGACTATAAAGCCCGAAGCCACACTGAGGCCACTGTCTTCTGTTGGTAAAGATAGTTCTTCCCTCGGGGGCCAAAGTTTCCTACTATATGCCTCCAAATAGGTCTGCAGTCCAAATCTGCTTTATGAATCGGTCAAGAAAGTAATGTTTTTGACATCTATAGCGTATAGTTATCGTAAAGTTTTGTTGGCATAAGCAGCGTCACAGGTGCAATAGTTGGATCTATTTTTCTAGGGACTGATTAATGGAATCATTCATTTTGTGCACAAATTTGTTTATCCCTGTTAGTGAGCATTTCTCCTTTGCCAAGATAATCCATCCACCTGATAGGTGTGGCATATCAAGAAGCTGAGTAAACAGCATAATCATTACACAGGTGAACCTTGTGCTGGGGACAATAAAAGGCCACTCTAAAATGTGGAGTTTTGTCATACAACACAATGCCAAAGATGTCTCAAGTTTTGAGGGAGCGTGCAATTGGCATGCTGACTGCAGGAATGTCCACCAGAGCTGTTGACAGAGAATTGAATGTTCATTTCTCTACCGTAAGCCGCCTCCGACGTCGTTTTAGAGAATTTGGCAGTACGTCCAACCTGCCTCACAACCGCAGACCACGTGTAACCACGCCAGCCCAGGACCTCCACATCCGGCTTCTTCACCTGTGGGATCGTCTGAGACCAGCAACTCGGACAGCTGATGAAACTGTGGGTTTGCACAACCGAAGAATTTGTGCACAAACTTTCAGAAACCGTCTCAGAGAAGTTCTCATCTGCGTGCTCGTCGTCCTCACCAGGGTCTTGACCTGACTGCAGTTTGGCGTCATAACCGACTTCAGTGGTCAAATGCTCACCTTCGATGGCCACTGGCACGCTGGAGAAGTGTTCTCTTCACGGATGAATCTCGGCGTTGTGTTGTCGAGCGGTTTGCTCATGTCAACGTTGTGAACAGAGTACCCCATGGTGGCGGTGGGGTTATGGTATGAGCAGGCATAAACTACGGACAACGAACACAATTGCATTTTATCGATGGCAATTTGAATGCACAGAGATACCGTAACGAGATCCTGAAGCCCATTGTCGTCCCATTCAGCCGCCACCATCACTTCCTGGAAGCTGAAAATGTCCCAGTTCTTCCATGGCCTGCATACTCACAAGACATGTCATCCATTGAGCATGTTTGGGATGCTCTGGATCGACGTGTACGACAGCGTGTTCCAGTTCCTGCCAATATCCAGCAACTTCACACAGCCATTGAAGAGGAGTGGGACAACATTCCACAGGCCACAATCAACAGCCTGATCAACTCGAAGGGCGAAGGAGATGTGTCGTTCTGCGTGTGGCAAATGGCGATTACACCAGATACTGAAAGGTTTTCTGATCCACGCCCCTACCTTTGTTTTTTTAAGGTATCTGTGACCAACAGATGCATATATGTATTCCCAGTCATGTGAAATCCATAGATTAGGGCCTAATAAATTTATTTCAATTGACTGATTGCCTTATATGAACTGTAACTCAATAAAATCTTTGAAATTGTTGCATGTTCGTTTATATTTTTGTTCAGTTTATATATACACAAATACACACACAGTGCCAAGAAAAAGTTTGTGAACCCCAATGATAATTCTGGAAATTCCATAGTTTTACCATGATAGCCAGTCTTTTCTTAAATATCCAATAGGGTTTATATTAACCAATTCCATGTCTTTTGAAACAAAATTATGTATGAATTAAACAAACAATGAGTAATTAAGACTCGGTTTAAGTGAACCCCTGGTTTTATCAGCTCAATTAAGGGGATAATTAGAATCAGGTGTTTAAATAATTAGGTAGATCTTCAGGGGTGAGTTTGGGAGGCCCCACCCTATATAAAGATCATAAACTTTGTGAGTTTGGTCTTCACCATACAGGTGTGTGGAAACACGTCATGCTACAATCAAAAGGAATTTCTTAGGATTTCGGGCTCCACCAATCCACTGTCAGACAGTGGAGTAATGGAGAAAGTTCAAGACCACAGTCACTCTACCCAGGAGCGGTTGTCCTACCAAAATCTCTCCAATAACAAACCGGAAAATCATCAAGTAAGTCACAAGAACCGCAGAGTAACATCCAAGGATCTGTCGCCTTGGCTAATGTGAGTGTTCATGACTCAACTCAAGACTGAACAAGAATGGTGTTCAGAAGGATAGCCACGAGGAAACCACTGTTCTCTAAAAAGAACATTGCTGCCCGTCTGAAGTTTGCCAAAGAGCACATAGATGATCCACAAGACTTCTGGAACAATGTTCTCTGGACAGACGAGTCAAAGGCAGAACTTTCTGGCCTCTGAGAAACGTTATGTTTGGCAAAAACCAAACACTGCATTCGAACAGAAGAGCCTCATTCCAACCGTCAAGCATGGTGGTGGGAGTGTGATGGTTTGGGGCTGCTTTGCTGCCTCAGGACCTGGACAGCTTGCCATCATTGACACAACCTTGAATTCTGCATTGTATCAGAAGATTCTAGAGGAGAATGTCAGGTCATCCGTCCGTGAGCGGAAGTTGAACCAAAAGTGGGTCACGCAGCAAGACAATAATCCTAAACATACAAACAGATCTGCAAAAGAATGGCTGCAGAACAAATTCTGTGTTTTAACATGGCCTAGTCAAAGTCCAGACCTAAACCCCATTGAAATGTTGTGGCAGGACCTGAAATGAGCTGCCCATGCAAAGAAGGCCTCAAATGTCACCGAGTTGAAGCAGTTCTGCAAGGAGGAATGGGCCAAAATTCCTCAAAACCAATGTAACTGACCAACAGTTACAGGAAACGCTTATTTGAAGTCATTGCTGCTCAATCTATCAATCTATACAATCTATTATCTATTATTAGGACTTAGATTAAGATCTAATAACATTTTAGGTTTGAAATATGTGAAAATGCTAAGGGGTTCACAAACCTTTTTCTCGGCACTGTTTATATTTATAGCCTGTGAAAAATGTGATGAAATAAAATATGTTGGAGACACTGGAACAACTTTATATAAAAGAATTCAGAACCACCTTTCATTAATTAGAAATAAAAAAATGAATGAACCAATAGTACAGCACTTCACCAGTCAAAGACATGACATAAATGATGTAAAGTTTGTAGTATTAAAACAGCTGAAATTAGATAATGCGACATATAGAAGAATAAAAGAAAGTAAATGGATAAATAGACTGAACACAATTATGCCAGCGGGACACAACAGAAAAGAATGAACTAATTCATTCCAATAAATATATATAAAAGTTAAAAATAATTAAATAAACAAAATTAATTCAAAAGTTGTGCATGCTGATGCGCTGGGGAGACCATATCAAGGCTGATCCTCAGAGCCAGCATTGCATGATAATATAAATATAAGTTTATATAAAATAATGTTAATTAGAATTAATATAGATTTAAAGATATAAGTAAAAGTGATGTCACATATAGAACACCATTACATCATGTAAGAATAAATCATGGATTTGAATATAAACAATAACAAGTAGTTGTCATGCCGTCAAACACCTATAAATACCTCCAATGTTTTGATTCAAACACAGGCTCCCTTGAGAAAGATATGTACAACATATCGAAACATTGGGCAGCTGGCTCTTTGAGCTAATATATATATATATATATATATATATATATATATATATATATATATATATATACACACACATATATATATATATATATATATATATACACACACACATATATATATATATATATATATATATATATACACACACATATATATATATATATATATATATATATATATATATATATATATATATAAAAATCAGCATTATGAGAGCCGATGAAATCGCGTGAAAGTCACCAAACAGCTTCTACATTCACAGCATTTTAAAAATCAGAGCAACTATAGACATGTGTCACCCTACTGGGGGCTCTTCAGTGCAATGTAACTGTACTCTGACCAGTGGAAAGCTCAGTAGAGTAAGTAGCTTTCCAGTTAAGGTGTGTGGCGGTGTACACCTGCCCCTGTGCCTGTCTTCAGTGAATTGTGTTGTATTATTCTTTAAATGTACTGCTTTGAGCTTGTTTCACACAATGTTTTTGTTATTGTGGTTTTACAGTTTGGTTGGGGTTAAAATTCCCCATCCAGCTAAACTCGTGCGTAATGTGGCTATCTCCAAAATTAAGTAATTACCAATTGGGGAGGTGGCTACATATATAAAAGCAAAGGAGCCACTCCAGAGAGGTGGATGACAGCGGAGAGTAGGAACGAGAGCAGAGAGAAAAGTAACACTAAGAGAGCTAAAGATAATAACAATTGCTTCCTGTGTTGGAGTTCTACCAGTACTGTACTTGTTTTACATTTTGTCTGTTTAAATCTTTTATTTAAATAATAAAGACGCGCACCAGCGATTCATACCTGGCAGTACTGCTGTCTGGCTCTACCTGGTCTGATGTCACCACTAAGCTATCCCTGACAAGGTGGAAGAAAGCAGTAGCTATAAAATTATGGGAAATCGGGATATACAAATTTCAGCATTACAACAGCTAATCAAACCACGTGACAGACGAAACATGTCAGTTGCTGTGCTCCGACTTTTAAAACATGGTGAATGTAGAAGCCTTTTCGTGAATTTCACGCGATTTGATTGGTTCTTATAATGCTTACATTTGCATATCCGGGCTAAAGGGGCATTATATATATCATATATATATATATATATATATATATATCCGATATATTCTATATTATAGATATTATATTAATGGAGTAAACCGTCGCGGGAGTCAATTTGGCAGCGCCCTCGAATTAACGACACCCTCCTATTGACGCCGCAGTAATGTTTTTCTCCCCCTACTGAAAAACCACACACAGTAAACAAATAAACGCGCAACACTAACTATGTACATGTAATGACCCCGAAGAGATGGGGGCCTCAATCTAGCACGTAAATTACAAACTAATGTACACACACACACAGTAAGCACATTTTATTTTATGGTAGTACTGTTCTGAAAGAAAATGCAAGACAAACTACGTACAGAACACCAGTCCTTCTGAAGTTCGTATAGGTGGTTTTGTTGTTTTGTTTTTAGTTCAATTGTAATTCCTGTACTCAATCCCGTTTGAATAAAGATCTAGTTTCGGTTTCTCTTGCAGAGAAGTTACAAACAAGCAAGTTACAGCGAGAAAAAAATAACTGAGTAGGATATATTATAATTTTTACAGAAATCAAACTTATATTCAGAGGTCATTTTTCAGCTATTACAATTGTGTTTCACTTGAATTCCTAGTTAAACACATTACTATAAATGAATGTCTAGATATTTAGCAGTTGGATTTCTTTTGAAGTCAGTTACCGCGCTGATGCGTGATCATGAAGTCACCACAACACACACGGCAGTCTAAAGGTCTCGTCTGTTGTCACATACAATTGCAGCATGTCGGTTTGCTTCAGGTTGATTGCAAGTGACAGGTACTGTACAGTACTATAGGAATGAGAATGTTAGATTCTTGATGTTGTTTCGATTATACCTGAAAGTCCCAGCCTAAAATCCTCTTAGAAGTAAAGCTGCAATGCTTCCATTTTGATGTAAAATTTCACATTGAAATATAATTTATTTTGTGCTGACAAAATGTGTTAAAACAAAACAAAGGGGTCTACAATTCATCTAAAAGGGTGGACGGTCTAAATGTCGTAAAAGATCAAAAGAAGGGGACTTTGAGAAAGCTAGCACCTCTAACAGTGTATGAGAGTTCAGTAAGTATTTTTATCTTCTAAAATACTGCAAGTAAAACAAAACAAAGGGGTCTACAATTCATCTAAAAGGGTGGACGGTCTAAATGTCGTAAAAGATCAAAAGAAGGGGACTTTGAGAAAGCTAGCACCTCTAACAGTGTATGAGAGTTCAGTAAGTATTTTTATCTTCTAAAATACTGCAAGTAAAACGTCAGGTTTGGGACTAGTTTAATATTGGATTGCCACTGTTTGTATTAATTAAATAACCTTCAAAAGACGCTATACACTCTGCTCTGTAAAAAAAAAGTTGTTTTTTTTTTTTTTCTTTCTTAACCAGTATGTGGCACTGCGCCAATACTCTGCCAGGGTACTGACAATATTAAAATACACTCCAGAATAATGCCTGGGTTCCAATGAGCCACCTCCTTATATCATTGTTGTGGAGTATACCTCATATTCACCCTGCTAAATCCAGCATACTAATCTGAACAGAAATACAAACTTATTTAACATTATTATTATTATTATTATTATTAGTAGTAGTAGTAGTTTTTTTTTTCCCTCTCTTCCTCCACCCCCGAAAGTGGGAGAAACGGTCATCAATAGCCGAGAACTGCTAGTGAAGTAGCATTCAAGACCCATGTTGCGCTCAGAAGAGAACACTGTAGCTTCTCAACATGGTTAGCGAGACCAGACACTTTAGAAACGCATTTCACTACAAGCAAATTGAAAGTAGTAGTAATTATTATTAACAACAACTACCACCACCAACAACAACAACAACAACCTCCAACTACCACCACCACCACCAATAACAACATCAACAACCACCAACTACAACAACCACCACCACCAACTACAACAACCACCAACTACCACCACCACCACCAACTACAACAACCACCAACTACCACCACCACCACCAACAACAACAACAACAACACCACCAACAACAACAACAACCACCACCAACAACAACAACCACCACCACCAACTACAACAACCACCAACTACCACCACCACCACAACAACGACCACCAACTACAACAACCACCACCAACAACAACAACAACCACCAACTACCACCACCACCACCAACAACAACCACCAACTACAACAACCACCACCACCACCAACTACAACCACCACCAACAACCACCACCACCAACAACAACAACCACCAACAACAACAACAACAACAACCAACAACAACAACAACAACAACTATCACCACCACCACCAACAACACCAATAACAACTACTACCACCACCACCAACTACCACCAACAACACTATCACCACCAACAACACCAATAACAACTACTACCACCACCACCAACTACCACCAACAACAACTATCACCACTATCACCAACAACAACAACAACTGCCACCACCACCACCTACCACCAACACCAATAACTACTACCACCAACAACAACAACTATCACCACCACCTACCACCACCACCACCACCAACAACTACCACCAACAACTGCTACCACCACCACCACCACCAACAACTACCACCAACAACTGCTACCACCACCACCACTAACAACAACTATCACCACCACCACCACCACCTACTACCACCAACTACCACCACCAACACCAATAACAACTACTACCACCAACACCAACTATCACAACTAACCAACAACTACCACCACCACCACCACCACCAACAACTACCACCACCAACAACAACAACTACTACCAACAACTAACAACAACTATCACCACCACCACCAACAACACTAATAACAACTACTACCACCAACAACAACTACCACCACCACCTACCACCAACTACAACCACCACCAACCCAGGTCATGTATCAGTTGTACTGCAGTAATCTCTTAAAAAGAAAGATACAGCACTTGGCTGGTCCAGCTGAAACTGTTGCACAATAGAACACATTTCACTGATTAAGTTATGTATAGGCAATTAGGGATAGATGAAACAGCCTTGCTGTGTCATGAACACTGGCTGTTGAAGAGGTTTATGATGCCTTCAATGTTGTTGATGCAGCTACACAGTGAGGGGGGAAATGAGGTAGTTACTGATATTTCCAGTGAGGTCCTGAACCAAATCTTTCTAGTGTCAGCACTCAAACTTGCAGCACCAGGCACACAACTGCAGGCTCTGTACAGTACTATACTCTACCCTCACACTCATCGACGTGCAATGACGCAGTTTGGGATTGG